>NC_083732.1:54768943-55100054 GCF_028564815.1 Eubalaena glacialis | reverse complement strand
CGTGAGTCACAGATAACATTTTAAAGAAAAGATAGGAAAAGGAGATTAAAAAACCAATTTGTTGCTTTCCCAGTTCTGCCCTTTGGAACACAGGTACCACTATCACCTGAGTGCTCACTAACATGCACTTTCTCAGTTCCCTTCCAAACCTACTGAGCCTGGGCTCTGGGGGTTGAGCCTGGGAATCTGCATTAACACTCACTCCCCACAGAGAGAAAACCAGACAGCTGATCACACAGACTCAGCTTTTCCTCCCACAGTCATATTCCCGTAACCTTTCCCGTCCACTCCAGATGTGAACGCAGCAGGCCCAACCAAAGGCTAAAGCAAAAAACAACAACAAAGGCTACAGCAGAAGTAACAAAATAGCTAAACAAGATAGCACCCATAGTGCTGCCAAGACACAGGGACCGACCTGGCTTGGGTGCTGTCTGCCTCCTGTCAGAGCAGAGTATGGCCTTACCTGTCCAGCCCCTGAGCCCTGGAAACATCGCTGTGCTGGACTCCTGGTCACACTTCAGTGACTGCAGTGCACAAGATACTGTGGTTGAAGATGATGGGAAGTGGAGGCCATAATAATTACTAATGTTATAATAGCTTAACGTAGACTGTGTTCATCGGGAATTTAGAAGTGCTTAAAGAATCCCTGAGGTGGCCTGTCGGGAGACTCTTTGCAGGCGGGACCAAGGAGGGGCTGGGAGAGAGTCAGGCATAAGCTGGGTCCAAAGACAATGAGCCCATTTCACATAGAAGAGTTGATCTGGGTACAGCAGAGGCTGATTCTAATTTACCAGAGCCAATCCCCAATGGCCCTTATTCTAGAGAGTGTTGGAAAAACAGAAGAGCAAACATGCAAACAAAAGTGCCGCTTTGAAGTTTTGTAGCTTAAGAAGCATGGGACAGGCTAAGAGGAAAATGGAAAATCCCTTGTGGGGAAATTGGCAATGACACCAATAGCCAGCCAAAGTTGAAGGGCTACTATGTGCCTGGCAGGGTGGAGTGTTACAACAGTCCTATCTGGCAGGCATTACTGTTATTATTTTACAGATGAGAAAACCGAGTTCAGAGAGGTTGAATAATTTGTTCAGTATCACACAGCAATAAATTATGGAGCCAAACTCAAACCCAGGACGGCTCGACTTCATAGGCCATATTCTTAAATTTTTTTTCTGATATGATTAAGTAGGTGATTTAATTTCATGGGTTAAGATTTAGAAGAGTTATTAGAATTATTACACTGAGAATTCCTTCTCTCACCACTGCCACCAGTCACCAGCTCCCCTCCTCATAGACAACCAATGTCATTAGATGATGTGTGATATTCCCAAGATATTTTATGGATTTCATTTTGCTATATAAGCAATAGATTATACACACTGTTCTGAACCTCACACTTTTCCCTTGGGAACACGTCCTGTGGACCCGTCCACGGCGGTACGTAAAGCACTTCCTTGCTCTGTTTCCAGCTGCAGGGTTTACTGCTGTGTGGAGGAACCATGGCCCTGTTTACAGTCTGCTGCAATAGACTTAACCACGTTTCCATTCGTGGAGTAGCCAAAAAGCCGATGCACTTTATTCTGAGCAAATTCCACTCCCTCAGGACGGATCTTGAGGCCCACCCGTGACAGTTAGGCTCCTTTAGCTGCAAGACACATCAGCACTCTCAGGCTGCCTTGACCCGTGGGGATTTATTGTAAAGACACTAGCAAGAAAGGAAACGGAAACAGCTGGAGAAGCAGGAGGCAGAGCAGCCCCGCCCAGGCACCTTTGCCCCCTCTGCTGGGAGGTGCGCCAGGAGCTACCCTTCCTCTGCCTCCCAGCCCTCGGCATCATTGGGCTCCCTCTGGTGCACCTGGGTCCAGACCTCCACACGGGAGAGGGCAGGGTCTCCAGCGCCTGGCCCCCGGGGCAGGCTTGGGGAGCTGCTGGCCAGTCAGCTGCCCCAGGAGCACAGCGCACCCCTAGCCCCCCCAGGTGTAGCCAGGCTGACGGGGTCAAGTGGGAGAGCATGAGTAGCCAGTGCATAAGGATCCATTTCCTCAGAATGGGCTTGGGACCCCTTACTCAGAGCAAAAGAGACTCCTTGGTGGCACCCCCTGCCTGGGAATCCCAGAAGTGCTCAGGAGGAATTTGCGTGGGCTGCAATTCCTGTTGAGCGAGTGAGGCCAGAGTCACAGAGTCCCTCTTGAAGTTACCTCGTTTTGAGGCCCAGGCTGATTCAGTCTACGGGGAAAAAACTGATCATATGGAACCACTTATCAGGCTTTCTAGCTTAAAAAACAATTTGACGAACCTTAACTCACCAAAGTCTCCTGAGGTAGGCATTATCGGTAGCATTCCCATTTTACAGATAAGAAAACTGAGGCTTAGAGAGGTTGCCCAAGATTGCACAGCCAGTAAACGAGACAGAGCTGAGACTCAAACCCAGGTCTTCTGACTCCAGTTTGCCTCCTTCTGATTCCTCCTTCTGATTCCTCAAGACAAGCCTTTTTGCCGGCTCTCCTTCCCCTGCTCACCTCCTGAATGTCGACACTCCCACGGTTCTCTCTCAGGCCTTCCATTTCTCCCATTTCTCCATATGCTCTCAGGTTATTCTCATTTACTTCCTTCCCTTGGTCTAATTCCAAAAGCTTGATGGCCCCCGGTTTCTCTCTCCAGCCCAGACCTTTCTCCTGAGTTCCATACCTTTATATCTACTATCCTACCAGACACCCACACGTGGCTGCCCAAGTTACCTCCGCTGCAGTGTTTCTAAAATGAAACTCACTTTCTCTTTCAATGGCTCCTCCTTCTGTGTTCGCTGTCTCAGGAGCAGTAGCTTCTACTTCTTAAGCATTGACCATGTGCCAGTCACTTTATACTGCCAAGATAGTATCATCCCACTTCACAGGTGAAGAAACCAAGGCTGAAAGGTATGAGCTTACTTGCACAAACTGTAATACTAAGTAGTTGACAGAGCCAGGATGCAAACTGAGCTCTATTCTGCATTGCTCTCACTGGGCTAGGCTGTCAGGTAACTGTAGGGCCACAGCTGTTCACTCTGTTAAACAAGCCAGAAGTCATGGGTCATCTTCCCACCTGCCCCAACCCCAGCTTCTCACCCTCACAGCTGCTCCAGAGCCAAGTCCATCCCCAGTTCTACGTCCTAAATGTTTCTCAGGTTGTCATGCCTTCCCTCCATTCCTCCATGACCACTCCACTCCCGTAAGTCAGCCCCTAAATGATTTCTCCCCCATTACTGAAATAGTTTGCTAGTTTGTCTAGCTAGTAACTAGTTTGTCTAGCTAGTAACTAGTTTGTCTAGCTAGTAACTAGTTTGTCTCTACCAACACCCCCCACTTCAAATCCCCTCTCCCTGAGAACGGGTTTTCTAAAATACACCTGATTATTGCCCCTAAGAGCCTCCAAAGGCTTCCTATTACCTTGAGGATGAAACCCCAACTCCCCGTTCCTGCCACAGCCTGTCCATTCTGGGTCTCTGCAAATGCCCATGGCATCATTAGTAAAAATGGCTTTATCTCTTGCAGGTTTCCACTAAGCCAATATGCATACACCCTCATCACACATTGCACTGAACCCCGCCATCTATACTGTATGCCAATGAACTACAGAATAATGCTGCGTGAGAGCCATTTGTATGCAAAACTGAGAAAGGCTGAAATATGCAGGAACTATTGACAAGTCTACAGTAATCCATCATGCTATTATTTGCAATAGAGTGTGTTTATGTTGTCTTGGGTACCATGTAATTTGGTTTTATGAGTGTAGCCAATTAGACCCAGGATGGCAGGATGTGAGTGTTGCTGAATGATTTATTACTCCACACCTCAGGGAGAAGTGCACTTCATAAACTATCCAAAACTGTTCAAGAGAGAGCATGATTTGTGCTCTGCAGGCAAAGCATTCTGTTGTATGCACACTAACATATTAAAGGCTCAGAAAAACCCAGCAATGGAGAAAGTAGAGCAATTTTGTTCTCAGGAATTTTGTTCACAGTTTTCTCTCTGCGCATCTATCTAGTAATATCTCCTGAAAGCATTTTCCCTCCACAGATGTTTGGGGGAAGCACTGGAATGGAATGCAGAGGCCCTCAAGGCTTCTGGAATTTCACCTACTCTGATGTCAGGATGCAAGTGCAGACCTGCCACTCTCTGCCTGCAACAGCTCTGGTTAACTCCTGCTGGTCCTTCAAGGTTTGGTTCAGGTGTCACCTCCTCCTAGAAGCCATCAGACACACAGACATACACACACATTTGTGACATGTAATCATACGTGATCCCATAACACCCCTCTCTCATAACGCTTCTCTGTATTTTCTATTGGTTGATAGAAAATTCAGCTCAGACTAGAACCTGAGGAGAACGTACAGGCTCAGGCATCCTGACCGCAGCAGCTTCTACCTCAACCCCTTGGGTTCAAGTTCAGCAGGAAAGCAGACTCCCTCAGCGGGCCCACCTCATCAGTCACATGTCCACTCACTGTGTGTGGGGAAATTAGTTCAGGATTGTTAATACCTGTGGCCTGGACCACAGGTGCCACCTCTGAAGTTGAGAGGAAGCAGCCTCTCAGGTACGGGATGGTTTCCAAGAGAAAAGGTGGGGAAGGGAGGATATGAGATGGCCCTGAACTACCAGTGCACAGCCCAGAGCAAACACAGCCAGAGTTCTGTTTACTTACCGATCTCCCCTGGCTGACTGAACTCCGGGAAGGTGGACCAGGTCTCAACTCCATATCCAGCCCCAGCACCTTACCTGGCATATGTTGTTTGGAACGAATGATAAAATGGGGACACAAAATGTTCAAAGCAAGACTCCTAGCTTGAAAGAGTTTATGGTCTAGTCCAAGAGTTAGTATTCGTACAGTAAAAATCAATGAACCATGACAGGATGACAGGATATAAGTGCCAAATGAGTGATTGGGGTATTGTCAGACAGAGCACAGAGGAAGGGGACCACAGAAACCTGCCACCGAAGCCCTACTCTCACTAGCCCCCAGGCCTCAGGAGGAGATTCAGGCAAGCTACCCCTGCAGGGGCCTGCATCCAGGTGGCTGGCTTGCCCCTGGGAACCGGGTTTTCCAACCTGTTTTTGAAATTCTTGGCTTTGAAATCTGAAACCCTAGGCCTCTCCTCTTGCTAACTTAAGATTCAACCTAAATAAAATTAATGAAAGAGAACAATGGTTTCTAGCGCCCCGTATTTAATAATTGTTTAAAACATGTCCCTATGTGAATATGTGTTTAGCCACAATAAAGAGAGTGGGCTCTGTTGATCCTTTTATTTCCAGGAAAGGAGGCTCTAAGGTTAATCTATCTAACTATAAGCTCTTTGTTAAGAGAGTAAAATTCAGTATGGTATGAACAGAAAAACATCTTGATTCTGACCACTGCTTCTTTAAGCAACTGCTGTCAGGTTGTTCTTCCCTGTCCCTGGATGAATTCCAAGAAAAGTCCCATAGATTTTCCAGTCATTCTATTTATTAATGAATAGTCTCCTTTTTCGAGTATTGGAAAGTCCAGTTCAGTCTACCTCAAAGCTATAACCCCACATCCAGTTTACAATTCAGGCCTGACTCAGGCTAAGAAACTCAAAATAAAGGAGGAGGAACACGGTGGACTTCTCCCCAGTGCCTCACCTTGCTCAAATCCTCTTCTGATCCCTCCAGACTTGGAGCAGAGAAGGGGGACAGGGAATGCCAGGAGAGTGCTTGATCAGTGCAGCTGTCTGGAACCAGTGCCTGGGTATGTCCTGCCCGGACGCTTACTCGTTCCCATGGGGAGCTTCTGCAGGTCCCTCGGAGATCCCGCTGTGAGGACGTACTGGACACAGGTGCTGCTCCTCAAGCTGCCCACTTACAACGGCTCCCAGCCCTGGCTTCTGCCACCCACCCCACCCCGAGTCACTCTCTTGGGGTCACCTTGCCTTGCAGATGGTCCTTTGGGGCAGAGTCCCTTTCAAGGCAACTCAGCACCAGCTCTCTTTTGAGGGTCCTCCCGCCGCCATGGAAACTCCCTCCTGAGCCCTGCGGTCCTGCGTGCAGCTCACTGCAACGCATCCCTTTCCTCGGCCCGCCACCCTAGGCCACTCCAACCAGGCTCTGTATCAGTGGCTCAAGTATCAGTCCCTTTGTCCCTCCAACTCTGGAGGGTACCTGTCGAGCTCTCTGTGGGCGTTTTGAAGCCTCCGAGTTTCACTAGGCTTCTTGTGGGGACCGGGGGTGGGCGGGGCTGGAGACAGGGGTGTGAGGGGAGAAGCACCTGCCCCATTCCTGCACAGCTCTCACTCTGGAGAACTCCTCCCTGCCTGTCTCTTGCTGGGTCCCCCAGCCTCATCTTACTTAGTCTCCAGGCAGGTGATGGGCTAGCGGTCTCAACACTGATCTCATAATCTCTTAGTGAGGCCTAGATAAGCAGCTTCCTATTTGTTTTTCTTTTTCTTTGGGGGTCTCTGCTGAAACTCTGAACCAACAGGACTAGTTAGTTGCATCTAACACCCTGGTGCAGGATTCACAGCAGGCTTTCAAACGTTTCTGCTGCTCCTCGCTGGCACCCCAAGAGATGGACAGGCCAAGCTCGTCATGAAGATCCTCCGGTGTGACAGATGAGGAAAGTGGAAATGTGAGTTACACAGCTACAAGCAGAGGGACGGGGAGGCTGAACCCAGCTCCTGTGACTCAACCTGCACGCTCTTTCCGTGGCAAGAGGCCAGCGTGTGGGGCTGGAAGGATCCCCCAGTGGCCACCTGGGGGCAGTCACCAGCATGCTGGTCACTGCAGCCCACAGCCCAGGCAGGGGGGGGACTATGGAGGCCCTCTCCTCACTCATCACCTCCGGCCATGTCGGCCTTCTGACCTTTCTCCAGACACACCAAGCTCTTTCTCCTGCTAGGGCTACCAGAGCAAAGTACCACAAACTGGGTGCTAAAACAACCGAAATGTATTCTCTCGTGGTTCTGGAGGCTAGAAGTCGGAAATTAGGTGCTGGCAGGATTGGTTTGTTCTGATGCTCTGAGGCTGAACCTGTTGCATGCCTCTCTCCTCTCCGGTGATGGCCAGAAATCCTTGGTGTTCCTTGGTTTATAGATGCATCACTCAAATCTCTGCTCCATTACTTTCTTCCCCCACACCCTCATGGAAGCCCACACTAAAGACAGATGGAAATCTGATGAATGTACAAAGGCCTCTAAAAATCTCTCTAGGCTCCCAATCTGATATCTGCCGGCTCCATGATGTCTATTTTGAAACACTGAATTACAATTCAGACCCATCTTCCTCTGCCTGACCCTTAATTGAGGGTGGTAACCCGGTCAGGGAAGGGCGATGTCCCTGCCTTCGCCTAGCAGGAGCGATGGCTCATGTGACCGAGAGAGAGGCGTGTTTTCTCTCTACATTAAGTAAACACCGACAAGAGTTAGGTGATCTTCCTACACCCTGCACTGCCTTGTTCGGAGGAAGGATTTGACTTAACCAAATACAAAACCTGACAGGTGTTTCTCCCAAATGAATCAGTGGGGAGGAGCTGAAGTGACTTTTCTTTTTATTTAAAGAAATGTAATATTTAAAGAGAGAGTTCTATTCCCCCTCCTTAGGGAAGGGAGCCCTTAATTTTCCCATCAACTCTGACACGTGTGAATCACAGCCCTTTCCTTCTTACAAAAGCATCATGATTCCTCACCAACCCTGCTAGCTGTGGGCTGCGCTTTATTCTTCTGACAGGGCAGGCTTTCCCCAGAGAAGAACGCTGGGAATACACCACTCCCAGCTGCGTGTTATTACGAGCCAGGCCCCTGTTTACTTCTTCTCAGAGATCACGGACGGACTAGGATAACCTTAGCGCCCGTTTGAGCTTGTGACGTATTCAGAGGGCTCTGCAGAAGGGCTATGCTCCCATCATCATACGAACCAGGTCACCTTGGATGAGAAAGCAAACTGCATTTTTTTATTTCAAATTTTGTGCGTGAAGAAAAACATGATTAGTTCTTGAATTAACTTTACTGAAGTATACATTATATACAATTAACTACACCCATTTTATGTATACAGGTTGTTCTGATAAATGGATACACCTGTGCAACCTCCAGCCTAATCAAGACATAGAACATCTCCACCATCCCCCAAAGTTCCCACGTGCCCATCCGCAGTCAGTCTCACCCACTTCCACCCCAGGAAACCATGGAGCTGCTTTCTATCACCATAGATTAGTTTGGCTTATTATAGAATTGCATCTAAGTGGAATCACGTAGTATATACACTTTTGTGTCTGGCTTCTCTAGCTCAGTATGATGTTTTTCAGACTCACTAAGGTTTTTGCATGTATCATCCATTTAGTTATTCTAATGACTGAGTAGTGTTCCACCGTATGGATAGATCACAGTTGTCTTATCTACTCACCTGTTGATAGGCGTTTGAGTTCTTTCCAGGTTTTGGCTATCGTGAATAAAACTGCTATGAACATGAATGTACAAGTCATTCTGTGGAAATATGCACTCATCTCTCTCACACACCTACTTAGAAGTGGATCAAACTGCTTTTCTAAGAATTCATCAAATGTGATGAAGCAGACCATGATGAGGAATTTGGGGGAAATCTGAACATTGTAAGTGATTTATAAAAGAAATTATAATAGTGTAATACAGTGAAAATCCAAATGATGTGGGCTCCTGTAGGATGGGTGATATGACAGCAGGTACGGAGAGTCCTGGAGTCCAGGGATTTAACAATCCCTTGTTTTTCTCCAGTCTGCATGAGCTTGGAGAAGTCCCTTACCTTCTGGAACCATCACAAAATGAATATCTGATCCTTCAGTGAGCTTTAAGATCATCTATTGGAAAATGTTGGATCCTCTGAGAGAACTTTAGCTATAAAAAGCCAAGGTGGTGTACACTGTACTTACAAATATGGACTTAATGCAGGAGGTCAGGCACAGAACAGATATATGGTGGGTACTATTGCGAAAATATAACTAAAAACAAAATCTTCTCCCAACCCAGAAATTCTCTCCACAAAGGTAGTGGAGAACAAAATCCGTTTTGTTATTGAATAAGCATTAAACCAGAAGGTGATGCACGGCACAGGCAATCCATCAAGGATTACAGAGGCAGAAAGAAATCTCACCCTTTTAGAGAGCCACACAGATACAACCCATGACATACATGTTCTCAGGATAAACCATCACTGGTCCTCAAGTCAGAGGACTTGACAGCACCATTGGTCACACACAGTTCATCCTAACTTTACCTGGTAATTGGGGTGACCAGTTAGTTAGCTAACTGACTTTATCCAGAGGAAAAACAAACTTCTCCTGCTTCATGACAGGAGGTTGTTTTGCAATTTAGAGGGAGGGAGGCTCCTGGCCTCCCACCTAAGCTGGAAGACAGGGGCCATCTCCCTTGGTGTTTGCATTTCAAAGAGGTGCCCGAGGAAGACGTCCCTGGGTCATAAAAGGGACAAGATGCCAATCTAGTCTTTAAAAGGACTTATA
This sequence comes from Eubalaena glacialis, assembly GCF_028564815.1. Lineage (NCBI taxonomy): Eukaryota > Metazoa > Chordata > Mammalia > Artiodactyla > Balaenidae > Eubalaena > Eubalaena glacialis. The sequence goes on along the minus strand of NC_083732.1, from coordinate 55,090,577 downwards.
TATCTCTCAAAGAAGGAAGAAAGTACTTACAATGACAAGCTTTCTGAAGTCAGTACTCAAAGAAAAAGGAGGAAAGGGAAATCTCTTCCTTTATCTTCAACAGGGAAGATCGAACCTCTTGTTTTTAATTTGCTTTTGTCCTGACAGTACACAGTGAATGTTCCTTACAGTCATGCATCTCCCAATCTGGGGCCTCGGGGTTTGGGGTGAGCCACCCCAAGGCTCCTACCCCTGCAACCCGACTCACACAATGGCCTCTGTGCTTAGTGTTCTCTTCCGATCTCATCTTTTCCATCTCTAACTCATTTTTATTCATGAGCTCTCTTCTCCTAAGAAACCACCCTCCTTTTTCCTCCCACTGCTAGCTCAAGGGTCCCTGCAATCCTTCTGAAGCCCCAGAAAAATCCCTGATTGGCCCCTCACCTCCGGAGGCCCCCGGGTCAAGGGCGACATAAGCGTCGCAGGGACCCTGGGGCCGGGCACTGTTTCAGTTCCATGAGTCAGTCTCTGTGAGGGTCGCAGAGAAACTCACTAGCTCCAAACCCGGCCATGACCTGCACACCCTCTTTCCTGAGCCGATTCCCCTATCGTTCTGTCTGAAAAGAGACATCTGTGAGCTGCCTGATCCAATTATGGCAGTTGCTTTCTCTCTAAAATGCCACCAATTTCTAAATGGTTTTAACTGAAATTGGGTGACTTCCCTTTCTAATTAACTCAAGTGGCCTCTTCGCTGACGGTGACGGCTATAATTACACCTCACTTCACTCTGAAAGGACTGTTCAAATCTGGGGAATGTGCAAGGTGACCTTTTTATCACCCCTTGTTTATCTGGGCTTGGTTGTGGGGAAGAGAAGGAAGGACACTACTGGGCAGATGTGGTTTTACCCCCTTGGCTGTGAGGGCTGCGTTGTGACCTACGTGCGTAGTTCCATGCATTTCCAGCCCGCAGAGACTAGCTGACTCGGTGGGTGCAGAGCCAGAGAGTTTGTGTTTGGTGGTGTGTGACACTGCGGGAAGAGGAAGGCGGTTGATACTGTCATTATTTAAAATCACTTCCACCCACTGGGCTGAGTCACTAGAACGTCACTGCCTGGGATTTTGCATCAGTCTCAAAAATATACCTCTGCAGAGCTTTCCACGCTCAGAAGCATGCCCGTTCTCTCACTCAGGCCCCCTCAAAAGGAAGCTGCATGGATCTCGCGCACAGCTACTCCCTGTCAAGTGCCTCACCTCTCCCTCTGCATCTTCCTGACAACAGTGATGCCGCATGTCTGTGCACACTTGACGTGCCAACCTGAGCTCTGAGGGAGGTGGTGCTATCCCCCCACTTCCACACGCAAGAAAACGAAGATTACAGGAGCCAGAGAGCAGCCGGGGCTGGAATCCGGGTTTCCTGCCTCCTGGTCTGATTCTGAACCAATAAGAGAGGTAAAGGGAACTTTGGGTCTGAAAACATGGACCCTCCCTGCAACACACACATACACAAAACGGACCTGCAGTGGCCAAATGAAAAGAGACGAAAATCCACTTCGGCTGAAATGATTTGAACACTTGACATTTAGTTTCAGATTTCAAAACAAATGAGACCATTTCCTGTTTTTCCTTCTACCCCACACTATGATAAATATTCTCTCCCTCCAAGCCCAGAACAAGAGCCTTCCTATAAAAGCTTGGCTGGTTTCCAGGATACTTGTGACTATTCACAAGGAAAAGAAGGATTTCCCAGCAGTAAGTTCTAGTGGTTCAAAGAAAGCAAGCTTGGGGAGAGCACTGTGTGACTTTGGGCAGTTGACCATGACTCTGTCTCTGGTTACCTACAGTTATTATTATCCCAGGGTTGTTATGAGAATTAAATGAGATAACGAATGTAAACCACTTAGTACAGACACTTATTAAGCCTTCTATAAGTGTTGATGATAATGATATTATAAATTTTCAATAATTATCTCATGCTACATATCTGACAGATACTAGATACTGTGAATGACGGCTCTGGTCTTACTTTTTCTGAGCACCTTCTATAATGACAGCCCTTTAAGATATCCTCTGTAAAAGATATTTAAGCATGTATCTTAAACTCTACTTCCAATAACGCTACCAAGGGACTTCCCTGGTGGCGCAGTGGTTAACAATCTGCCTGCCAATGCAGGGGACACAGGTTCGAGCCCTGGTCCAGGAAGATCCCACATGCCGCGGAGCAATTAAGCCCGTGCGCCACAACTATTGAGCCTGCGCTCTAGAGCCCGCGAGCCACAACTACTGAGCCCGTGTGCCACAACTACTGAAGCCTGTGCCCCTAGAGCCCGTGCTCCGCAACAGGAGAAGCCACCGCAATGAGAAGCCCGCCCATGGCAACGAAGAGTAGCCCCCACTTGCCGCAACTAGAGAAAGCCCGCGTGCAGCAACGAAGACCCAACGCAGCCAAAAATAAAAAATAAAATAAAATAAATTAAAAAAAAAAAAAAAACGCTACCAAAACAAATCTCCTACAATGCAAACATTTATTTTATGTTTGTCCTATGGGTAACTGGAGCCCCCTACTGTCAGGGGAGCCCTAACTACCTGGTTTTGGGGTTTTTTCCCATTCAATTCTCAAACTCCTAGGAACCTTCTAGGAGTCCTGGAAAGGCTCAGGAGGATTGGTTAACCATGACAACATGTCCCACACTGCTAAGAACATGAGAAAACCAGCCCTCTCCATAGTAACAGGGCATGCTCTCTAAGAGTGCGGTAAGGTGGGATTTCTTGATGCTTCTTGAGTACTCTAGAGCTTCCCCCCCCAGATAAAAGCCTCCATCCTCCTCATCTCCTCCCAAAGAGCTGAGCCCCCTCTTGCTGCCCTTCTGTACCTGAGGTGTCTTGGGGGCTCTTTGCTGCATGGATACCAACCAGAACTACCCACGGCAGACACCTCATTGTCCCCACTCTGCCCTGCTCTGAGGAAGGGATGGAGCCCGGGAGCCTCCCTCGGCCTCCTACCCTTTAGAACAGCGGTCCCCAACCTTTTTGGCACCAGGGACCAGTTTCGTGGAAGACAATTTTTCTACGGACTGGGGTGGTGGGGATGGTTTCGGGATGATTCAAGCACGTTACATTTATTGTGCACTTTATTTCTATTATTATTACATTTCAATATATAATGAAATAATTATACAACTCACCATAATGCAGAATCAGCGGGAGCCCTGAGCTTGTTTTCACTTGCCACTCACTGATAGGGTTTTGACATGAGTCTGCAAGCAACTGATTTATTATGGTCTCTGTACAGTCAAACCTCTCTGCTATGATAATCTGTATTTACAGCCGCTCCCCAGTGCTAGCATCACCGCCTCAGCTCCACCTCAGATCATCAGGCATTAGATTCTCATAAGGAGGTCACAACCTAGATCCCTCGCATGTGCAGTTCACAGTGGGGTTCTCGTACCTATGAGAATCTAAATGCCAGGACTTCCCTGGTGGCGCAGTGGATAAGATTCCAAACTCCCAATGCAGGGGACCTGGGTTTGATCCCTGGTCAGGGAACTAGATCCCACATGCATGCCGCAACTAACGGTTCACATGCCACAACTAAGGAGCCCGTGAGCTGCAACTAAGGAGCCTGCCTGCCACAACTAAGACCCGGCTCAACCAAATAAATAATGTTTAAGAAAAAGAAGAATCTAATGCCGCTGATGGGGAGCGGCTGTAAATACAGTTGAAGCTTTGCTCGATCGCCCACTGCTCACCTCCTGCTGTGCGGCCCTATTTCTATCAGGCCACCGACCAGTACCGGTCCGTGGCCTGGGGCTTGGGGACCCCTGCTTTAGAAAGTGAGGTCTAAAATAGGCAGTGGAGGGATCCAGTCACATGACATTGGCAAGGGCTGGAGTAGAGACGTGCCATCTGCACAAAATTCAGACCAGCACTCCCACTGCTGATGAGTGGCTACTCAAATGAAAAGTCCAGGTCCATCTGTTTGGTCATCTGGGAACTATAATAATAACATAACAACAGACAGACAGACGTATACAGCACTCTGTGCCAGGCGTGGTTCCAAGCACATTACGTGTATTAACTCTTCAGTCCTCTCCTCAGGCCCCAGGATGGGGAGAGTCTGAATTCCTTCCAGGTCCTGGGGTAAGGAAGCATGGCAGGTAAGAGGAGGAAGGAAATGAGCGAGCTTTCTCTTTTCTGGAACATCTGCGGACTTGGAACCCCTCCCTACCTGCTCTGAGATGTTCTGGCTTGACAGCGATTCAGCCGATCTTGTACTTCAGAACTGCAGCATCTCCACGTATTTTCCTCCGGCGATGCCTCGTGTCCGTCCCAGCACCATCACCAGACCACCAGGTGACCCCGAGGTTGCACTTGCCTTCTCTGAGTCTCAGTTTCCCAGGTCATCGTCAGCGCCCTAACCTAAGCGGCTGCCTCCATGTCCTCTGGACCCAGAAGAATGAAAGACCCTCTATCCACAAGGAAAGGTCCAAAATGGACCCCTGAGCTGCAAAGTAAATAATATTTTGAGTCCTTTCAACATTGCCAAAGGAAAAAAACAAACAAACCCATGAGTTTTTCCAGAGTCAGAATTTTTTCTTTTGCTTTGTATCTCCTACAGCTAACAGTGACCAACACACAGTAGCCACTCAGCAAATGTCTACCCTGGAAATGAATGAATGATCTATTTGTCCCACTGAGCACACTCCAAACTCCATTCAAGACTATCAAGGTTCAGTGCGTAGTTGATGAGGAGCTGGTTGTGGGCATTTCTAACCAGAACACGGTACCAATACGTGAGTGCAGAGACTGTGGAAAAGAAATACGTTGACATTGTGGAATTATAAGATCCCTTGTTCACCTGCCAAAAACAGTTTGAGGGCAGATGTGTTGATGATGAGGGCAGAAACAGGCTGTCTTTTAGAAGCCCTGTCAGTTCAAGGATTTCCCACCAGGTCAAAATTTCAGAGAGATTCCTTAAGCGGTCAGTAATGGATGCTGGGAGAAGAAATGAAGCTCTAGCTGCTCTCAGTGCTGTCAAACCTACAGGATTCCCCAGAATGAGCCCCCAGCTGACACCAACATGCCCAAGAGAAAGACCCACAGAGATAAAATGCGGAAGGAGAGATGAACAGGTTGAGAGCTAAATCTGTTCCTGTGAAAGGTGGAGAGAAAAGTTACCCAAAGGGAAACTCATGGAGATCGTGCAGAGGCCTTATGAACGCATAGAGGGTTGAGGGCACTGAAGAGGCCAAGCAAAGAGGTGCACTTTTAAAATAACCGATGATAACTGTATGTCGTTTTGATTAAATATTATTATTTTACCAAGTTTTTTCAAATGCAAATTTTGGTTTCCTGTGTTTTGCAACAGCAAAACAATATTCACTGTCATATAGTCAATGTTACTGTAGCCTTTGAGGAAGAGGAAATGTACCAGAAGCTGAGTTCAAATGAATCCAAAGAAAATTCCATTGCCCAGTATCTGTGGCAATGCCTTTTGAATTTTCAAGATTTTCCGGAAATCCATACACATCAGGTGCTTAATGGGCAAGCAGTTAGCTTTAAAAGCAGGCTTCTGCTTTGCTGTCTACCATAGATAGCATCAAATAAGCCAAGAGGCAGGTTGGGACCCCCTACAATCAATTCTACTGGACACAGCATCAGCCAGTCGGGCTTCTGGAAGGGCATCAATGAAAAGGCATTTTTCTAAGCTCCCCTGGTCCAAAGCAGGGCCCTCCCCAGTCTGGCTCCCAACTAGCTCTGGAAACTGGTCTCCTCCTAGTTTGCCCGTCGCTCATTCCATTCCAGCCACACTGACATAAACTGTATTTATCCATGCCCAGCGATCTCCTGCCTCAGGGAAATTTGCACTTGCTGTTCCCTCTGCTGGGATGCTCCCACCCCATGTATCTATATGGCTCCCTCCTTCATCTCCCTTGTTCAAATCTCTCACTTTCTCAGGAACCCTGATATCCCATTTATAACTACACCCTTCCCCCCACATCTCCAGCTTTATTTCTCTGCATTGCACTTGTCATCTTCTTACATTCTGTTTTACTTGATTTGTTGGTTGTCTGTCTTCCCCTTCTAGAAAGTAAAGTCCTTAAGGGCAGGGATTTCTTTCTGCTTTGTACACTGCTATAACCCTAGCACCTAGATCCTGGCACACAGTAGGCTCTGAAAATATTTCTTAAATGGATGAAGCAAATGAAGAGTATTTATTGGATTTGAAAGTGACTTTACCTTTTTGACAGATCGCAAAGGGGCAAAGCTTAAAAAATTTTAAATGTTATTTGTGATTTTTACCCATGTCCTCCTCAAAATATTAATATTATGAATGTTTACCACAAGCATCTCTAAAAAGGCTACAGTTTTTAAAATGGATACAAGGCTTAAAATAGTAAATGATACTGTTTTCTTTCCTTCTTCTTCAATCTGCCTCATCCTCTCCACCATCACCATCAGCTTCCCCCACCCCACCCGTGCCCTCCACTACAACATATACATCCTCTTGGATGTTTCCCCACTTAAGCATCTAGACTATTTTGTAAATTGAAAAATACCATGATGGAAGGAGAAAAAAAAAGAGTCTGTTTTTAGTTTTAAAAGCCTAGGCCCTGAGAAAATTCAGAGCACAGAAAAATCATGAGTATGGGCCAGATATTTATACCCTCAGACCAGAAAAAGATTGTCCAGGCTATTGGGGGCAGAGACTGGGAGGACAACAGGAATGAGGGGGGAAATGGAGAGGTCAGCAGAGCCCGAGACAAGGGGCCCTTATACATGAAAGGGTCTCTGGTTGAGGAGCTAAGTCAGCATCCTCAGCCTCCATCCACCCTTTTGGTTGCAAGCAACATATCTGTCTAAAGATAGCTTAACAACGGAAACACTCAGTCATCTTATATGAAGTCGTTTTTTTTCTGGCTGCGCTGCGTGACATGTGGGATCTTAGTTCCCTGACTAGGGATCGAACCTGCATCCCCTGCAGTGGAAGTGCAGAGTCTTAACCACTGGACTGCCGAGGAAGTCCCTGAAGTTTTAAGAAAGAATTCTTCAGGTTGGTTTGGCAGCTTAATGTCATCAAGGACCCAGGCTCTCTCTTCTGCTATCTCAGAGGATTGGGGTTTTTCTTAGGATTGTCAACTCGTGGAGGCAACATGGCTGCCATGGCGCCAGGCATTACATCCTCATATAACTGCATCCAAAGAAGAATGAAAGGAGATGGGAGAGAAGAGTTCTTCTTGTGCATATTTCTTTAGCAGGGAGGAAAATCTTTCCTAGACACTTTTCAGCAGTCTTCTATTTACATCTTATTGATGAGGACTGGGTCACCTGCCCTCCCCAAGCTGCAGTGGAGGCTGGGAATGTCTGGCATATTCAGTCTCCATTGTGGGAGGTGAGTTCTTCCAACAGGGTATGAAGGGAAAAGGAATTTGAACAACTCTGTGGAGAGACAACCAACAATGTAAGCCACAACCTCCCTGATACCAGGTTGTCTGTCATCCACTAGCCATCCTCCACCCCACCATTAGACAGGGGGCACCTGTCTGTGTCCAAGACTTGGTCCTTTTCTCTCTTACACTTTAATGTCCCAGGACAGGCATAAAGGCTCTTCAAGGAGAGGAGGTCCCTAGACACTTGTCAAGGTGATGGAATTGGAGGAGGGAAATGTTCCACATTTGTACCTGGAGGCTAATGGGAGCACTTGCTCAGGATTCAACTCCTTGCTACCCCTTCAAGCCAGGACACAAAGGCCTCCTCAGCCCAGATCACACTAGAACATGGAAGGCTCTCAGCCACTTCAGGCCCTGCTATCAGAATGATCACTAGCAAAATACCATGAGAAGAGTGAATCCAAAATTGAATGTATTTATTTTGCAACTGGTAGTTTATACCTCTTAATCTCCCTCACCTATTTCTCCTCCCCCCTCCCTCCTCCCCTCTGGCAACCACCTGTTTTCTGTATCTATGACTCTGTTTACATTTTGTTATGTTTTTTGATTCATTTTGTTTTTTAGATTCCACATGTAAGTGAAATCATACAGTATTTATCTTTCTCTGTCTGACTTATTTCAGTTAGGATAATACCCTCTAGGTCCATCCACCTTATCACAAATGGCAACATTGCATTCCTTTTATGGCTGGGGTGAGGCCAACCACCTGTGGTCTAACAAGCCCTCTGGGTGATTCTGATGCACAACCAAGTGTGAGAACCACTGAAGGAAGGGTTGGGCAGAAAATGGAGGAAAGCAGTGCAAGAAAAGAGAAGAAATGATAGTTTCTGGAGGAAGAAGTGGTCAATGGTGACAAATGCAATGGAGTCAAGCAGAGCAGAAACTACATCTGATGAAACAGGATGGTCTCAATGACTTTGCCAGGAATAGTTTTTTCATGGATGGGAAAATTGAGGGTTTATCTGGAATTAAAAAAAAAAAAAAAAGGGGGAGTAAAAGGAAAAGGAGAGATCAATAGTAGCTGTAGAGGGACATAGAATCAAGGGAGAGTTTTTAGGATGAAAGAACAGAATTATGCTTATATAATACCAAGGGGAAAAATAAACAAGAAAGACGCGAACATTACAGGAGCAAAGTGCCAGATGCCTGTGACTGGATAGTAAGATCAAGCAGAGTGTTACATGTAGCGGGGGCAGGGAAATACTGGTTGGAACACGACATACCTTTCCAGAAATGGGAAGGACAAAGGCAGAGAGAAGTCCGGAGGTGTTGGAAAAGCGACAGTGTTTAGCACTTGGCATGATGCCTTGTACCCAGCATGCTCTTAGGACTAACAAGCCCAATCACTTCAAATTACAGTAAGTCCCCTACATACGAACCTTCAAGCTGCGAACTTTCAAAGATGCGAACGTGTGTTCACATGTCCTATCACGAAAGTTAGTTCATGTGTCTGGCGTACACTGTCACGTGTGTGCATCCTCTACAAGTGGCTGTGCTTTTGTGTACTTTACTGTACAGTACTGTAGAGAGTACAGTAGTACAGTACCTATTTCAAGCCCAGGATGTCCAGAAGCAAGTGTAAAAGCAGCAGTGATGTAGCTGGTACTTTTCAAGGTATTGTTCTGTAAGGTTAAAAATGTTTTCTCTATTTTTTGTGTTTGTTTTTTATGTATTATTTGTGTCAAAAGTATTAAAAACCTATTACAGTACAGTACTATACAGCCGATGGTGTTAGCTGGGTACCTAGGCTAACTTTCTTGGACTTATGAACAAACTGGACTTACGAACATGCTCTTGGAACGGAACTCGTGTGTATGTAGGGCTTATGTAAACCCGGTGTGACCGCTCAGTGGCTGTGTGGCCTTAAGCAAAGCAACTGACCTCTGAGTCTCAGTTTCTCCCATCTGTGAAAGAAGAGACCAGATCTTAAGCAGAGATCAAAGGGGCAGGAGTTGGGAAGGGGCCTTCAAAAATAGGAAGATTTGGAACGATTCCTGTGAGGAATGGGAGACAGAGACCAGTAAAAAGAGCATGCACAAAACATGGGAAAGGGTACATAACCAGGTTGTGAAACCAGAGTGGTTGTAAAACTTAAAAATAATGTTCCAGCTCTGGACTGAGATTCTAGTCCTAATTTTGGTTCAACTTCTGTACATATCAAACAACAAAAAACCCCAAGCCCAGGACTGTGTGGTTACTGAGAAAGGAAGAGCTGCTTATAATGGATTAATTTTATGTATCATCTTGACTGGACCACTGGGTGCCCAGATAGTTGGTCAAACATTATTCTGAGTGTTTCTCTGAGGGTGTATTTGGGTGAGATTAATACTTAAATGGGTGGACCTGAATAAAGCAGACTGCCCTCCCTAATGTGGATGGGCCTCATCCAATCAGTTGAAGGCCTGAATAACACAAAAGGCTCAGCTCCTACAAGTAAGAGAGAATTCTCCTGCCCGACAGCCTTTGAGCTGGGACATCAGCTCTTCCTCATTCTACAGCAGCTTATGGCCTTCGGACTCAAACTAGGACATCAGCTCTGGAGATCTGGGACTTTCCAGCCTCCATAATTGTGTGAGCCAATTCATTATAATAAATCTCTTCATAGAGTATCTATGTGAGTATCCTATTGGTTCTATTTCTCTGGAGAATCCCAACGACTCGAGTCATTGCCTCACTGCGTGATTTTACCATTCATTCGCCTCAGCTTCAGAGAGGATTTTAAATGGCCGCTTAGCATCATGAAGCTTCGGGCAAGTAAGCCTTTCAAGTTGCAAACTGCAGTCCTTACAGGAGAAAAAAGCAGGTTCATTGGAAAGGGGTACTGAAATGGAGAAAAAAGGAAGACAGAATAAAAAACAGAAGAATCACCAAGGTGAAACAGTCAAAAGGGATCCAGAATGTTAAAAGATTGTGACCAAACAAAATAAGGCATGAAAGACAAGCAAAGGCATCAAAGAAGGAAAAAAAAAAGGAAAAAAGGAGAAGTCTAATAAACATTACTGTGGCCTTACAATTTCAATGTGTGATTTAAGGAGTTGTGGGAGACGGATTGAACAGGAGAGTTAACTTTCCCAGACAGGAGGAACTGAAGCTGTGTGCCTGAGTGTAAAGATAAGACCTTTCCAAATCATTTATTTCAGAAAAGAAATTCTGACACGGGGGGCAAGCAGCCCATTAAAATCTGTAAAGCTGGGCTTCCCTGGTGGCGCAGTGGTTGAGAATCTGCCTGCCAATGCAGGGGACACGGGTTCGAGCCCTGGTCTGGGAAGATCCCACATGCCGCGGAGCAACTAGGCCCGTGAGCCACAATTACTGAGCCTGCGCATCTGGAGCCTGTGCTCCGCAACAAGAGAGGTCGCGATAATGAGAGGCTCGCGCACCGCGATGAAGAGTGGCCCCCACTTGCCGCAACTAGAGAAAGCCCTCGCACAGAAACGAAGACCCAACACAGTCATAAGTTAAATAAATAAATTAATTTTAAAAAAAAATCTGTAAAGCTTTGTGGAAAACTTGACACTTCCTTTCAACTTGAGTACCTAATTAGACAGGCTCCATTCCAGAACTAACACTAGCACTTCTCAAGCAATCAATTTATATCCCAATGGTCACACCTCTCCAAAGAAAGAATGTTAGGAATTCGATAATAGCTGAGCCAAATGAATACCTTAACTGACTTAAGAGGCAGGGGCAAGAGAGAAGTGAGAGTAGCAACAATCTATATGATAGATTTATCTAATAAATTAATGAGCGGTGATCACAGCTTCTTGTCTCCCAGCAAAAGGCCGTAACAGCTTGAAGCAAAAGGACAACTTTCCCCCGTCATGAATGTGGAAATGAGCCATACAGACATACTGGGGAAATGGGAAGAAAACCAGAGGGCCTCCCACCCACCACAAGACCCCTGTTGTCATCTATTGGCTATTGTCAAAGGGCTGCAGAGTTTGCTCGTTATGTATCAAATAGGATTTAAACTGCCAATTAATTTTATAAACACGTGATGACTAGGATTTTGAAGAAATCAGGGCAGCTGCGAGAGAAATTAGTCATAAAGTTTACAAATTACTAAATTCTGCCTGGATCTTCGTGGACTTTTGCAGGAGAGCACCGAGTCCCTTTGTAGAGCACTCTTAAAGAGTGACGGGGTGGACAGCTTTGGGGTGCACAGTCTGGCATACTTGCTAGCATAGAATGTTCTCAATAAATGCACGCACTGGGCTTCCCTGGTGGCGCAGGGGTTGAGAATCTGCCTGCCAATGCAGGGGACACGGGTTCGAGCCCTGGTCTGGGAAGATCCCACATGCTGCGGAGCAACTAGGCCCGTGAGCCACAACTGCTGAGCCTGCGCGTCTGGAGCTTGTGTTCTGCAACAAGAGAGGCCGCGATAGTGAGAGGCCCGCGCACCGCGATGAAGAGTGGCCCCCGCTTGCCGCAACTAGAGAAAGCCCTTGCACACAAACGAAGACCCAACACAGCCAAAAATAAATTTAAAAATAAATAAATAAATAATAAAAATAAAGGAATTCCTTTAAAAAAAAAAAAAATGCACGCACTGGATGAACCCAGTGCTGACGATGAATGTGCCAAACACGATGTAAGGAATGGAGGTCACAAACACATGAGTAAGAACACTGCTGGGAGATTCTTGAAAAATATAAGTCAGACCCCACAGCGGGTTCCCTCTGTTATTAGAACCAAATCTAAGTTCTCCACCATGGTCTGTAAGACCCTGCCTGGCTTATAATGGTGGACAGTCCCTCACTCGCTAAGCTCTTGGTCAGAAGCTGCACTGACCTCCTGCTACTCAAACCCTATGAGCTAGTTCCCTGTAGGGGCCTTTGCACCTGCTGTTTCTTCAGCCAGGGAGTCTTTCCCTAGTTCTTCGAGTGCCTGGCGTCTTCTAGGGCAGGTCACCACCCCATCCAAAGCAGCTCCCCTCACCCCCTCCCAGCCCAGGTCACTATCACCTCACAAGGTCAGAGGTGAGAGACCATACTTGTTTTTGATGGGTTTATTGCCTTTCCACCAGAGCAGGTCAGAGCAGGTCAGCTCCAGGCGGGGAGGGTCCTTCTTCTCATTCAACCTCTTTGCCCCAGCCATGTATTCACACCTAATAAACATTCCGCCCTCGAGGAACTTGTAATGTGTGCCCTCGGTGAATGGTTGCTGAGTGAATGAATGAACTAAGGAGACTCTTATCTAGAGGAGTTGTCAGTGACTTATATACTAAACCAACAGAGAGAGATCATCGGATCAGTCACGTCTCACACAGTCTATCTTCTCCTCAGAGACTGCTGGGAAAGAGTGCTGACTGTGGTCCTGACAACCGGTGATATCAGAGTTCCCTGAAACAGATGTGTGACAGCCCCGGAAATGGAAGTGGGGTCTGCTGCCTGCTGCAGCTAAGTGCAACTGGGATGATGAGTGGAACAAAGGAAAGCACAAAAGATAAAGACACTGACCTCAGAATAAATAGCAAGAGTACTGAAAGGACTAAAACCCTGAAGTGCAAAACTCCACATCTTTCATTAAGCGGAATTCAAAGTAAGTTTTTTAAACTACATTGATATAAACATATGAGCAGACAATTCAAAGAATTTGTAGAAAATTTAAGAAATCCTGGCAGGTTTTTTAAATTGAGAAATAATACCTGTATCATAAAATGCAGCCTTTTAAAATGTACAATTCAGTGGGTTTTGGTATATTCACAAAGCTGTGCAACCATCACCATTATCTAATCCAAAAAAGAAACCCAAACAAAGAAACCCTATACCCAATAGCAGACAGTCCCAAACCCCTCCCTAACCCTAAACCCTAACCCCTCCCTCTCCCTGGTCCTTGCCAACCATCAATCTTTCTGTACCTTTGGCTTTGCCTATTCCTGACATTTCATATAAATGGAATCATACAATATATGACCTTTTGTGTCTGGCTTCTTTCACTTAGCATAATGTTTTCAAGTTTCATCCATGTTATGGCTTTTTGTTCCTTTTTATGGTTGAGTAATATTCCATTGGGTGGATATACCACAATTTGTTTATCCACTCATCCATCATAAGTTGAGGGGCACGTGGGTTGTGTCCACTTTCTGGCTGTTATAAATAACGCTGCTATGGACCTTTGCGTACTGGTTTTTGTGAGGATGTAGTTTTCAGTGCTCCGGGGATTGTACCTTGGAGTAGAATTGCCAGTCACATGATCCTGGTGGGGTTTTAATGGGGGAATTTGCTTCAAAATAGATGTAGCAGGCTTCCCTGGTGGCGCAGTGGTTGAGAATCCGCCTGCCAATGCAGAGGACACGGGTTCGAGCCCTTGTCTGGGAAGATCCCACATGCTGCGGAGCAACTAAGCCCATGCGCCACAACTACTGAGCCTGCACTCTAGAGCTCGCAAGGCACAACTACTGAGCCTGCATGCCACAACTACTGAAGCCTGCGCGCCTGGAGCCCATGCTCCACAACAAGAGAAGCCACAATGAGAAGCCCATGCACTGCAACGAAGAGTAGCCCCCGTGCACCGCAACTAGAGAAAGCCCGCACGCAGCAACGAAGACCCAACACAGCCAGAAATAAATAAATTAAATAAAATAAATTTTAAAAAACATAGAAAAAGAGCAATGTACTTTAAAAATAAATAGATGTAGCTAAAGAGAAACTGATTTCAATTCACATTAGAAGAAACAAAAAAGAAACAAACATCAAATACTATTTTTTTAAAAAAAGGGATAACAGTAACAATAAAAAGAGCAGTTAACAATGTTGCCATGCGCCCTCCTCTGTGCCATGTATCTTGCTAGGAAATTGGTACATATCATGAGGTTTAATCCTCACAATAATCCTACAGTGTTATAATTCTCTCTCTTCTACAGATGAAGAAATGGGTTCAGACCCCAGGATGTCAGGCTCCCCAAGATCACGCAAGAAGAGAGCACAGATCTGAACGTGGCAGGTGTGCCTGGCTCCGAGGGGCCAGCGGAGACAGCAGACCACTGGAACATTCCTCACCAGCACCCATGGTCTAAATTCCCCATCAAAGAGACTCCGATCAAATTAAAAAACAAACATTAAACAATATTCTGCTTTTGGAAAACACGTAGAGAAGCTAAATTAAAAAGAAGGAAAACATCCAATTTGCACAAAGGGACATTATTCTGTGGGTATGTGAGCTCTTCAGATCTGTGAGCGGTGAGTGGACATTCCTCTGGCAGCGGTGCTCAGGTGGACTGAGGGTGAGCAGGGCTGGGGACAAGGCCAGTTAGGAGGCTGTCAAAGCAGGCTGGGGAAAGGGAGGGCTGGGAGTGGAGGAGAAGGAAGAGGAACTTCGAGAATGCTGGAGTGCCTGGATGCAAAGGATGAGGGAGACAAGGAGCACAGAGCAGAGGTGTGCGCACGAGGCTGGGGCAGGGAGGAGCTTGGCTCTGGATGTCATCCCTACCTCCTGTGGCCAGTTGTCCTGCCACTGGGCTCAAGAATGAGGCAAGATCCTTGCCAACACATCACTCATGAAAACCACCAACGCACAGGGTGCCCTCCCGTTCGTACACAACTTGCCTCTTTCCAAGGCGGCTCTGTAAAGTGCTAGACTTCTTGCTGGAGACCTGAACTGTTCACTGTTTTATGAACCTCTTAAATTCCTAAAAGAGTCAATAGAGACAAAAAATGTCATTCAAGATACATGTACTGATCGTCCCCTTGAAGTCTCCCTGCAGGGTCTGGCACGGCGACTGTCCTGCACACAATGAACGCTAAGTGAGCACAGACTGACAGAAGAAATTACATTCCCATTAGAGCCGCACAGCTGTGTTTTCAATTCCGCTGATTCAATATTTCCCATCAGAAACAGCTTGTGGTGTTTCAATATTGCAACTGGTTTACCCTGGTGCACATAAAGGCACAAAGTATATGTAGTTGTCTTTTGTGATCAAAGAGAAAGCTGTCTGTGCAGCAATCTGAGGCCCATCAACAATGATTCAGAAAGCAATCCTTTCCTCTCCTGGGAAATTAAATCTGGCAATCAAAGTGAAGCTAGGCTGGCTCTGCCAGTTAAGAAACAAAGAGAGCCAAAGGATATGCGGCATACTGGAAACTCAAGGGCAGAACAGTTCATTACTGCAATGTGTCCAACCAGACCCGTGCTGTCCAGTGTGGTAACCACTAGCCACCTGTAGCTATCCACATTAATCAATGTTAAGTAAGATTAAAAACGCAATCCCTTACTCACACCAGCCACATTTCAAGTGATCTATGGCTACATGTGGCAGAGGCTACACTGGGTGGCAGAGATACAGAATATCCATCACCATAGAAAAATCTCTCAGACAGTGCTGAGCCAGACCAGCCATGTGGTCAGATCTGAAAAAAACATGGGTCTATTCTGTACCCACTGACTGATATTATAGGTTGACTTTTCTGGACAGATATCCTTAAGTATGTTTTCAGACTTTGGATGTGACAGATCAGTAAAATACTTTTTCTCATTAGGGGCTGCCAAGTTAACATTTTGTCAAGTAAGGCTGCCACCAGATTACTAGCCTGTAAGGCCCATCATGGCACACATCGTGCCTTTTTACTGCCCAGCATCATATCACCTGTACCTAAAACAATGCCTGGTTCATAGTATGTGCTCAATAATTATTTGCTAGATAAGTGATTATACATGCACACATAGACAGACATACTTACTTTTTTCATTTTATTTTTGGTGAAAACTTTGTCACTGACTGGCACCAGTCACCTGAAAGGTGTTTGGGTTCTACAAACACACACACACACACGCGCGCACACGAGGCTGGATTAAGTCACAAAATGAATATATGAGTCATCTAACATTTTCTGAGAACTTTATATTAATAAAGACTTGTAACAAAATATTACAAATCACAATGGGCTTCTCTAAATTGTATATTTCATAACCAACCATGGGTGGAGTGAGGGGAAGAAACTGTTTGCTTTTCAAAGGCACCAGAGTGCCCTCTTGTGGTAAAAGAAAGTACCCGTGTGGTCACAATTTTTATTTTAAAAAACAAGTTACTTTACATTTCTAGTAACACATTAAAACCTGTACTGACCTGTAATTACTCTGAGAATCAGCCCAAATATGTATGCCAATAGTTAACTGTAAAATCTGGCAAGTTGTGTTTGTGAAAAAGATAATTAAGAATGATTTATCACAGAACTATCCAACGGGGTCATCCACATACCTAGGAAATAGTGTCATGAGAACTGCTCTTTGGATTTGACATTCTGGAGTTTCTGTTTATCCTCTGGTTTTAAAAAAACCCTACTTTCAAGTTCAAGGCAGTGTTGTACATACAGTTTATTCCTCTTTTGGTCTGACATCAACAATAATCTTTGTTGCATCCAACTTATTTTCCACTTTTATATTAATATCCTTTTTCTGTTGTTTCCTCATACAAACTATTCTTTAAAACTCCGTGTTGGACAAAGGATTAATCTGCAAAATATATAAACAGCTCATGCAGCTCAATATCAAAAAAAGAAACAACCCAATCAAAAAATGGGCAGAAGACCTAAATAGACATTTCTCCAAAGAAGGCATACAGATGGCCAAGAGGCACATGAAAAGCTGCTCAACATCACCAATTATTAGAGAAATGAAAATCAAAACTACAGTGAGGTATCACCTCACACCGGTCAGAATGGCCATCATCAGAAAATCTACAAACAATAAATGCTGGAGAGGGTGTGAAGAAAAGGGACCCCTCTTGCACTGTTGGTGGGAATGTAAATTGATACAGCCACTATGGAGAACAGTATGGAGGTTCATTAGAAAACTAAAAATAGAATTACCATTTGACCCAGCAATCCCACTACTGGGCATATACCCAGAGAAAACCATAATTAAAAAAGACACATGCATCCCAGTGTTCATTGCAGCACTATTTACAATAGCCAGGACATGGAAGCAACCTAAATGCCCATCGACAGACGAACGGATAAAGAAGATGTGGTGCATATATACAATGGAATATTACTCGGCCATAAAAATGAACAAAATTGGGTCATTTGTAGAGACGTGGATGGACCTAGAGACTGTTATACAGAGTGAAGTCAGAAACAGAAAAACAAATACCATATATTAACGCATATATGTGGAATCTAGAAAAACGGTACAGATGAACCGGTTTGCAAGGCAGAAATAGAGACACAGATGTAGAGAACAAACGTATGGACACCAAGGGTGGAAAGTGGGGGGAGGGGTGGGGGTGGTGGGATGAACTGGGAGATTGGGATTGACATGTATACACTAATATGCATAAAACAGATAATAAAAACCTGAAGAAAAAAAAAACTCTGTGTTATGGTTGTGCTTTTACACTTTATGGGCAGTGATAAATCACACCCAAAGTGGGTTTTCAATTAAAAGATAAAAATGTGACTTTGATCATTTTAGATGGTTTTTGCAAATTTCAACTTGATACTCTATGGCCTTGCAGGGGTAAAGGACACCTACATTGCTCAGTTCCAGCCAAGGCAGAACTTTCTGGTTCTACTGATCAATGATGTAGGATGCTTCTTTGGGTGACAGGGTGGGAAAAAGTGACTTATCCATGATGATCCTATTAAGTGTGGTCCGTGTGAAATAGAGAAGAATCACTATCTGAATAAGACCTGAATAAGATGCTCACAAATTCTAAGTCAACAACCCCATATGGGGGCGGGAGGTAGGAAGAAGGATCTTTAAAAGGCAGTCTCAGATTGCAATTGGCTGACACTAGCATCTGAGCCTCCTGGGTGTTTGTTCTTATACAGTATTCCTCAGATGTACTCAAGAATGTAAACCACAGCTCTATACAGTTTAGCAATGAATTTGCATTTTTCTTAAATTCTGCAAGTAAAGAACTACTGTGGATATACTCAATTTCAATAATGAGCAACTGTCAGGAAATGTCCTGTTTGTGTTTGCTGACTGCCTTTTGCTTCAAGCAAACACAAACAGGACTTGTAAACTTTTTTCTTCTTCCATTATCTTGACCATTCTTGGTATGAAGCGTGTTGTCCTGTTTCTCCTCAGTTTCATTTTCTTCTCTAGCTAAACAATCCCAGGGGGTATTCTCTACTGCTAATCACTTCCATGGTTTTATTCTGTTTCCTTTTTCTCTCACAAGTCATTGGGCTCGGATCTAAGAATATTCTAAGGATAATCCGCCAGTAAATAAAATAGTTCTGATGTGTCATATTACTTTAAAAAAAAGCTAGAATTACATTCATATATTAATCTAAAGCTATTTATGCTAGAAAAATAAAGACCATAAATAAGTTTATATTACAGAAATGGGTGAACTTCAATTTAGAGACAAGAACTAAATTAGCAAAGTTTTCAACACGTTTCCTCTAGAACATAATACTATTACAGACTTTCTAGGACAAACCATCTCTTACTGATGTTAACAGGAAACAATAACCACATTTTTCTCTAAAGGTCAGCAAGGTTTTCATTATAAGCTGTTTCATAATATTTGTGTATATGGTTTTTAACCTTGTGTATGTTACCTTAATTTCGTCTTTCTTTTTTTTTTTTTAAAGAGGCAGCCAAGAATGAAGGAGAATAAGCTCATATCTCGATCAATTTCTTTTATTTCCAACACTTGGGACTATTTAATTTTAAAGTGAGAGCAAGAAAAAGTTCACATCTGCCGAGTGTTCGTTACATACAGAGTATTACTTTAAAGGTACTACTTGATACGTGCTCATTCAACAAGCTGTACAGAGTGTGCTCTACCCAGAACACACAGCGCCTGTTTAAGAGCAGCTCCAGCATGTAGGGAAATCTTCCAGGTCGAATAACGTAGTCTACAGAAACTAGCACGGAATACCTGGGGACGTCGTCACCGCTCACTGACAAAATGTTCTGGGCCAAACACTGACACGATTCGGTATCTGATGACCCACACCCCATGCCTTTTCTACATCACTGTCTGTCTTGGACTAAGGTTAAGGAACGTGTTTGCCTCGCTTGTTCAGCGCCTAGTAAAGATGGGAGGCATGACAGGAAGGAAAGAGCCCAGCAATCGGAAATCTTAGGTTCAAATTCTGACTCCAACTCAAAATTTGTGAGTTTTAATGAAGAAATCACTTAAACTCCTTTGACCCTAAGCCTCTCCTGGTACCACGGGTACTGCGGGTCCTCCCAGCACCAACACCATGGGGAAGGGAGGAGGTAATGGGGGTGAGAGCACCAGGAGAAGGGTCTCTGTCAGACACTCGATAAATGTTTAATGACTCTCAGAGCTACCTGAGCTCCATCCTAGAGGAGAACCAGCAGACGCCAGAGCAAACAAAGCACGGCAAGCAACCGGAGCAGGCCCTCCCAGAAATGACAGCTGCCATCAACACGGACTGCAGCTCAGAGACTCTCAAACTGCTTTAACGTTGCGCTACAGACACAGACTGTATTCCTTACCCCACCCCCACCCCCCACCCCCACCCCCCACACACACACATCACTACTTCTAACCTTCAGACTCCACAATGACTCACGCCTTGAAATTCCCAGGTTAAACCCAAGTGGAAAAGGAGCTACTGGTCCTCCTCTAGGACTGTCTGCCCATGAATCAAGCTCTCCTCGTGCACCACTCCAAGCACTGGATGGGCCGCTGGATACTCAACCCGACAGACTAGGAGGTGGGCACTCTAGCTACCCCATTCTACCAAGGAGGGCGCGAGCGCTGAGACCACAGGGCTAACTGGTAGCAGAGCTGGGGTCTGGCTGCAGAGCTACTCACGCAGCTGCTCTGCGTCCCAGAGAGAAATGATAATCAAAGTCCCATAGTTCCAAACATATGCTGGAATTTTAAACCTGACACAATCCCCACCTACTCCTATCACAATAATACTAAAGTCTAAGAAAAGCCTTCAAGTCATCGTGTGGACCTAACAATCTTTTAATCATCAAAACACATCCCCCCATGATAGAGATTATACCCGTTTTACAAACACTAAGACTCAAAGAACACTTGCAAAAGAAGACAGAACCAGAATTGGTTGACATCAAAACCAAAACTTTTCAGCTTCCTCTTATCCAAAGAAAAATTGAAAATAAAACTGCATTCCAATCATGTCTTGAACTGAGAATTCTGACGATAACTTGGCAGTTATGTCAAAACTTTAAATATATATACCCTATGATCTACCAACCCTACTTCCAGGATCTTTCTTACAGAAATACTACTACGAATAAACAAAGACATGTATACAAGGATGTTTACCGCAACAGTGCCTGTAAGAGCAAAACCAAAAACAAGGTGAATATCCATCCAGTTAGCTACACTGTAACACAAATACATGATAGAAAACCACTGTAGCCAGTTAAAAGAATGAGGTAGCTATAGACACACTGACAAGATACCCTGGCTATACTAGTAAGCAAAAAAAGCAAGTGACAGAATATGTGCGATATGATCCTATTTTTATTTAAAAATAAACTGTGTGTGGATATATATGTTGTAGAGATACAGGAAAAGGCCTGAAAAACTATGTAACTTCCTTGCGAAGAACAAACTTAGGGGGTAAGAGGGCTTGTCTCTCATGTTTTACTTCATAGAAGTCTGGATTTGTTTGAAGTTAACAATTACTTTTGACGTAACAGTATACAATTTTGAACTAAAACGGATTTGAGAGGCTAATTTTCTAGATGGAATACGGTA
Source organism: Eubalaena glacialis (assembly GCF_028564815.1). NCBI lineage: Eukaryota > Metazoa > Chordata > Mammalia > Artiodactyla > Balaenidae > Eubalaena > Eubalaena glacialis. The sequence continues at coordinate 55,069,487 of NC_083732.1, read as the reverse complement.
CTTTAGAAATGCCCTTAAAACGTAAATTTCTTTCTCCCATTTACAAGCCTGTGAGGGCACAGGAAGGGGAGCACTGCCACAAAATCCTCTTTTAAAAGCTCACTCAGGATGCTAACCTAAGTCTCATTTCAGAGATTTGTAAGGTTAGCAATGTCTCTTTTCAGACTACATCAGAAATGACATCAATGTCAAGATGAAGGCAAAATTAACAATCTTAAAAAAGAAACATGTAAAATACTTAGACAAAACAAATGACTAAAACTGCAGAGTTCTACTACACTTTATTCAAAAATTGGCCCTACCTCCTAATTGAGAGACCTGAAAGTCTAGTGTCCAAATGTAAATACCCATCACGTGTTCAAAAATAATCTTCAAACTTGAACCGTAATCTTTGGAAGTTACACACACCACAATCCACCTTTGCACAGGTAATTTTATTCTCTCCTGTGGGTGTCAATAGCGCTCACAGATTGTAATTTGAAACATTCAGAAAGCACATACCTGAATATTGTCACATTTCTTTACATCATGATTCAATAACTATTAAACAATTATGTCTACTAAATACACTGAACAAAATGGTATAACTGTTTACACCATTCCCTTGTACACAAGGCTTCTGTCACAACAGTAACAAATGGAATTAATGCATACCACAATATCGATGAAGTAAGACCTTCTTTTTAAATAAACTATCCTGTTTATAAATAAACTCTGATTTTTTTTTTTTAGCACACATTTACAGACCTGATCAATAAAAAGAAACAAGACATATAGTTTCCTTTTAAAAACAAAATGTTGACAAATGGACCACTACGAGAGAACGCGACTAGGAAAGGGGGTGAGAAGCAAGCAAGGGGTAAGAGAGAGTTAAAAGTACAGCCAAACTACAATCTATGTCTGTTAGCAAACACCGACACCGACACGAGGGCAGGGCTATCTGGGGGGCTCATTTTACTTGAATTCCAGCAAGTTGCAATCGATCTTGTAGTACACATAGGGGTAATATTCCTGTTGACTCAGGTTTAAGCCTGGAATATCCATAGGAGCCTATTGAAAAATCAGATGATTATTCAACTAAGTACTTAAAGAAATTAAACAAGAAAAAAAGTATTACCATTCATAGGCATACCTTGGAGATACTGCAGGTTCTGTTCCAGACCACCACAGTAAAGCAAGTGGTTTCCCAGTGCATATAAAAGTTATGTTTACACTATACTACAGTCTATTAAGTGTGCAACAGCATTATGTCTTGAAAAACAATGTACATATACACCTTAATTCAAAAATACTTTATTGCTAAAAAATGCAAACCATCATCTGACAACGCAGGGTTGCCACAAACCTTCAATTTGTAAATTGAAAAGTGCGGTATCTGCAAAGTTCAATAAAGTGAAGCATAGCAAAACAAGGTATGCCTGTACCTTCTTAATGAACATCTACTCTGGGCTAAGTTTATACATTTTTGCTAATTTAATCTGAGTTTGGCATTGCTAACTCCATTTTGCAAATGAGAAAACAATCTCTGAAAGGCTGACTTGAGACGTCCCTGGTGGTCCAGTGGTAAAGAATCCACCTTACAATGCAGAGGATGTGGGTTCGATCCTTGGTCAGGGAACTAAGATCCACATGCCACGGAGCAACTAAGCCCACGTGTCACAACTACTGAGCTCACGGGCCCTGGAGCCTTCGCGCCACAACTAGAGAAGAGAAAATCCACGCGCCGCAACGAAACATCCTGCATGCCTCAAGGAAGATCCCGCATGCCACAACTAAGACCTGATGCGGCCAAAAATAAATTTTAAAAAATAAATAAATAATAAATTAATCTTTAAAAATAAATAAATAAATAAAGGCTGACTTGCCCTAGGAAACAGAGTGAGTAGTAAAGCCAGATTGAAGCACTCTCTGCCCTCAAAGCCTGTGTGTGTTTAACCGTCACCCCACCATCCTTTCTTATGCATACTGTATAAAATTACTTCTTTAATCTCAAGCTTGGTGTATTGAGTTTAGGAGACACATGGCTTATAAAATGCTGGATAAAAATAAACTAAGTGTGATTTTTACAGACACCACTTATTACATATGCATGTTATAAGAATTTACTGGTAGGAAATTATGTATCAAACAGTTAGACTTCACATATTATCAACTCTACAAAATGTAGAGTCATTTCCTGCATTTTCTTCTATCAAAAAACCCTGATTTTTTTCATGGGTTCTAACTAATGCACATGTGAAATACTGCCATCCTAAACTAAAGAGGAAAAAAATCAGCAAGATATTTGAATCAAAAACCTAAAAGCCTATTACAATTTTAAACAACAGCAACAACGAAGAGCACACATACTGTTTGTATCTTTCTGTTTAAAAAGAACACATAAACACATACCATTTTAGAGAAATGATAGTTCCCTTCAAAATGCTCATCTATTGACTCCACTACTTCTACCAAATAAAGTTACAATAACTACTTATTTTCTTGCTCTCTGCAATTTATAACTTTTGTAAATAACTAGTATCACTGGTTTTGTGTGTATTTCTGCCGCTATAAACATCGGATCTACAGCAGGATAACAACTGGCTTTTAGAAATACCAAGAAGCAACTAGTAAAATGGGGTAAACAAGGTAAATTATTTGCTAAGCTATCAGGTAAATTAATTACTAACAAATTGAGACTCTTAAAGCAACTTTCAAAATGTTAAATAACATCTTATCTTCTTCCAATAATTTTTTCTGAAATTCATCCAGTTCCTCTTCTACCAGGCTGTCTAATAAATACTTACATCAATAATAGCTGCTGCACTGCTATCTAGATGTTTATACAATTCATATAATACTTCTCTTAGTTTCTTCATTGTTTTCTTACTGGGCTGAAGGAGCATTGCTTGGAAGTTCACTGGCAAGCCATACCTTATAAATAAGCAGAAATACAGGATGTAACACAAGCAAACATATGCAGAGATTTTCTTTTTAAAGCAAATACTCTCATACTCTTCTTTAATCACAGTTAATGGGGAAAGGGTACCTCACTTTAATGACCATGTTTACAAGTTCAACTAATATACACAGAAACTCAAACCTTCCCTGGTCCTCAATGTCCATTAGAAATCTTTCTTTAGGATGAGAGCCAACTGTCTACTAGGAATTACTTTTAATTACTCTTCAATTTTTAAGGTAATCTATGAATACCCTCAGCAGACAGTGGTAATATGTAAACTTAGTACAGTGTCTCTAGGTATCTGCAGGGAATTGGCTCCAGGACCCCTGTGGATACCAAAATCCACGGATGCTCCAGTCCCTTATATAAAATGGTGTAGTATTTGCATATAACCTACACATATCCTCCAGTATACTTTAAAATCATCTCTAGATTACTTATAATACAATGTAAATGCTATGTAATTAGTTGTAAGTAAAATTCAAATGCTATGTAAATCGTTGCTAGTGCTCAGTAAATTCAAGTTTTGCCTTTTGGAACTTTCTGGAGTTTCTTTTTCGAATATTTTCAATCCACGGTTGGTTGAATCCATGGATTCAGAACCCAAGAACATGGAGGGCTTTCATGATAATAAACAACATGAGATTACTACCCACATCTACTATGAAAATTCAAAGAAATTTGCAAATAGTGAGCATGACTGCAGATAAGCATTTTGAAATATTTCTAATATGAGCAACATGTACAGAGGATCACAAGATGACTGAGATTTTAAGTACCTCAAAATAAAAAAATATTTTAGGTTAATTGAAATGAGGACTTCAAATAAGGCATCGTTAGGTGTACTGCGTACCAAACTACATGTAAGATATTTGAATGATCTTCTTTTAAACAAACACTGGCTAATATTTCATAATCTACATTTAACTTAAGTACATAATAAGAAAAGAATCAGAGAGCACAGCAGCGTGATCTCTTTCTTCAAACCCGGTATTAAGGGACAAGACCAACGTGCACATAATAAGCAGTATGACACTGACAATCTCTCCCTCACGATTGGCCCTTTGGTTTCTCCAAATCAATTTCCTATTAGTAGACTATGTGTTTTAATAAAGAGGTCCAATGTAAAGGGATCTATAAATTCTTTAGTTCCAAGTTTCTCAATTAACTTCCTTTACCTCAAAACAGACTCAACAAAAACCCTCAACGCTTTTACATGAATCCACGCAATAAACGCCTCACTGAAATTCACTTTCAGCCACCGTACAAGTGGTCCCTAGAGAAAGAAAGAAAAAAAAAAAAAAATCACCACAAATTTGGTCCTGAAAATGGCAGTTAGAAATTAGATAAATCAAGTATTTTTAAAGGAGCAACTATCCAGTAAGAATCTTTAAGAGCATTAAATCACATTATAATTCACTTTAAAAATGTTTCATTATTCTCATTATCTTGGATACTTTACCTTAAATTAGATGAAAAGATTAAGCCACTACTCTGTAACCTAAGTAGATACAAAAATCCATTGAATCTATTCGCTACACAGAAAAAGGTATATATATATATATTTTTTTCTTTCTTTTTTTTGGCCACACCACGTGGCTTGTGGGATCTTAGTTCCCCGACCAGGGATCGAACCCACGCCCCTTGCAGTGGAAGTGCAGAGTCCTAACCACTGGAGCACCAGGGAAATCCCAAAAAGGCCTATGTTTTAATGAAAGTCATTTAAAGTGACACAGAATATAGAAGTGTCCTTCTAGAGGTTTGAAAACCAAAATATAAAAATCTAAATTTACTATCCAATACTCTTAAACATTTTATACATTTAAAATAGAATTCAATTACATACAACTTCTCAGAAATAACGAAAAATAGCTATGTAGTAAGTCATTTAATATCCCTAGGTGTTAGTTTTCTCATCTGTAAAATCAGGGGGTTGATCTAGATCCCTAAAACCTGTTCATCATGTTCTAAATTTTTAATGGTTCTATTATGTAGTATAAATTCTTTCTGAATTTAGTTATTCAGTACTTCTAAATAAAAACACTTCTTTAAAGAAACAAATTACAAATAACTTATTACCACCTCTCCATACTTAAAAGACACACATGATCAGTTCAGCTAATAGTTATTTAGATAACATTATTAGGCTCATTTGGATGTAACAATTAATTTACGCAAAAAGGATAATACAACAAGGTGAAAGTCTTTGGTTAAAATTATCTGTTCTTTAAAAGGGATCTGGACCTCCCTAACAAGTTGGTTTTATTCGACATTACTCGGTTAGGGTTAGTTTTCTCCCAACTGAGATGCAATGGTTTATAAAATACTTGGAAATAATTTTAAATGGAATGTGCTTTTATTTCGTCTTGCATTACAAGAGAAATACATTTTCACTCATCATGTTTCCCCTTCCATACAAGCTTCAGTCTTCACAATAATCCTGCACTTGAGATGGCAAGAAAGTCAACACCATCTTTCACTCACAATTCCATCCCTGTTCTCCATTGTGCCTAGAACATACTAACTCACCAATGGTTTAAATACAAATTCCTCCAATAAAAGACTGTATGCAGCGTTAAAAAAATCTGCCTCAAAAAATGAAATTTCTTACTGAAGAGAGAGAACTACTACTTAACTAAAATAACCCCTCACTATATGGGTATTAATCAAAACACTGCATTTAAAATTAATTTCTGATATGGACTTAGGGGGGTTAATTTTAAGATAATATATTTTAAGATAAGGATTCACAGATCTCAGTTTGCTTAGAGAAAACTTATTTTGATTATTTAGTAGAAAAAAAAGCTAGAATCAAATGTCTTAAAAGCAAAATCAGAAAAGTTTTGTTTTCTTTTAAATTAAAGAAAAGCAGTACCACTTTTTCTTCTGCTTAACACTGAATACTAAGTATTAAAAAACGCATACAAATTGCTTTTTCTTGTCGGTAGAAAGCCTGTTCATTTCTTCTTTGTCTGCTTTCATCTCCTCTTCATTATACTGGAAGTCACGAACGATGAATCTAAATTGGGGGGGAAAAAAAACCAAAATTGTCCACACCATGTATAGGTGATCTAACAAATTAAAAAATAAAAAATAATAATCTTACTTGTTTTCCCTGGCTTTGTGTCTGAAGTCATCAACTGCCTTCCTAAACAAGGTGACATTACACAGGTAACTGTCTTGGTCCTCTGAGAGAACACTAGAGAAAGAAAGACCAAGTCCATTTAAAGCTTTGTATTTATTGCTCACGTTCATATTGTGGGCAGAATTCAGAAACAGGGGGAGGAAGAGGAGGGTATGGCAGCCCTTCCCAAACCACTTCAGTGCTTTTCATCTGTACTGCCTCAACACTGAAGACACTCAGTGTTTATGATGTTTTCATTTACGGTGCCTTAACAGCCCCCTAGTGCATTTCTTCCTAACCAACAAAATTAAACATTAAATCAAGTAAAGCATCCAAACTCAAGAATCATGCTTTTCAATCTGTATCAGCACTAGGCCAGCCAAGGAAAAATTGTCCAGCACCTGGCTGGTTTCCAGACTCGCCTTACTTCCTTGCTAAACACCCTCTTCTCTTCTGGTGACTGAATTCTCTCTTCCTCTCTCCAGTCCAGCCCTGACCCATGAGTCCTGGCCCACCCCTTTTAACTTGTGCCCTCTCAAAACTATTATCCTGCATTCTTGTTCCCAGTGCCCATCAGATCTAAAGCAAGGTAGCTTACAAAGTGGACAGAACTCGATAAAAAACCTTTAACGATCCTCAGGTTTGCCAGAATTGACTCAGTAATGTGCAAACTGATTGGGATCAAAACAAAGCCAAGAGACTTCTCTGGTGGCCCAGTGGTTAAGAATCCACCTGCCAATGCAGGGGACATGGGTTCGATCCCTGGTCCGGGAAGATCCCACATGCCGCGGAGCAACTAAGCCCGTGCGCCACAACTACTGAGCCTGCGCGCCTAGAGCCCGTGCTCCGCAACAAGAGTGAGAAGCCCACGCACCGCAACGAAGAGTAGCCCCCGTTCGCTGGAACTAGAGAAAGCCCACATGCAGCAACAAAGACCCAACGCAGCCAAAAATAAATAAATAAATAAATAAATTTGTTAAAAAAAAAACACACAACAAAGCCAAATCCAACTTGACAGGCTATCTCAGATCCTAACAATATTCCACCACTATCATATTCATCTTTTAAACTTATCTTAACCTTAATTGATCTTTTTAACTTTAGTACTTTGCTGTTTTGAAGGTCCATGCAAACAAAGCGGTGGGGACCAAAGATGTGGACAACGTCAAACAGCAGGTTCCGTGACAGTGAAAAAGATGGAAAGAAGACTCAGGTTCAAGAGTTGGGTTACAGTTTAAGATTCCAGACGTAAAGCCTCTCTAGAGGTTGAGGGTGAGGCCAAGGGAACAGCTACAGAAATCAAGTGGAGATGACAGTCCGTGAGCTGCAGGCTGGGTCTCCAAACTCACTCTCTTCGTTTAGTTCTACTGCTGTGCAGAAACAGTAACACTACCTCCTCACACCTGCAACCAGGCCGAGAGGAAACTGAAAGTCAATGCTTTCCGGCTGCCTCACGGCATTTTCAGTCTCCCATGCGAGTGGCAGTGCTTCTGGAGCTTACTAGCTCTTCCTGCTGCTTCTGACTTCTTACCTCTCTCCTAAGACTCAGTCCTGCCATCTGCTCTGCTCCCCAATCAACCTACCCACTTCATTGCCAAGGCATCTTTCCTGCTTTCCTTCATAAAAGTTATCTTTGCAACCCCTGCTCCAAAACACAAAAGAAACTTTTCTTTGAACAATGGCTAGTGTCGTTTTTCTCTAGGCCTTCCTCGCTAGGATCCTCTGGTTCATCTGGAACTCCAGCTCCCTGAACAAAAGCTTCTGTGAAGCACCAATGAGTTTGTGGTGCTGTTTTTCCAACAACAGAGAAAAGGCCGAAGTCAACCAGTGACGTAACCCAACCAGATTATCTTAACAAGCAAAAGTAGGCAGACAAACAGCTAAGTGGTAATTCTGAAAGTACAAGTGAAAATCACCTCTTTCTGAACAGTTTTTCCAACAGAAAGAAGCAGAACAGCAGCTCAGCCTCTCAGCTTCTTTGGCCTTTAACTCTGACTTGGCATTTATACACATCCCTGCACTTAACCACCCAATGATGGCAATATTTCACATGGTCCAATCTTTCAAGATTTATGTAGAATATTTTGCAAATAGCTAGATTTTGTGTGTTTTTTACGTGAAATTATTTCTTTCAGGTTTAAAGATGGTTGTTTTCAGTCTATTCTTCTTCCTCAAAAGTCCACTTTCATCTTCACTGCTTCCAAGAGTAACCACTCAGGTATTGTGCCAAAAAGCAACAAGTGACAGTATTACTACTTATAATTCACTTTAAAATAAAGCACTTAGAACAATGACCAGCACATAGTAATCACTCAAAAATGTTAGTTATTATGATAAGTGAAAAATCCAACATCAAGTCACAGAGATCTTTCCTAAACAGAAGTACAAAATTCCAGACTAACCCACTAAAACCTGTCTGCCCCACAGTGAACTAAGCATCCTCTTCAGGCGCTGGCTGAGCTACTGCATTGTTCTCAATGATTAAATTTAAATAACTTTTCAAGTCAATGATTCCAAAAGTCTTTAGACTGATAAATAGGTGAACAGATGTTTTCACTGAGTGAGGAAGGGCTGGGGACTCTCAGGTGGTCAGTGAGCGCTCAGGGGTCATGCAGAGGACAGGTATTGCCTATACTCAACTGTTGGCATATGAAATTTTTTTCCTTTTAACTACTAAAGTGATTTTTCAAAAGATGTAAGTCTGAAGCAATATTTCTAAAGCCCTTCTTTCCGAATAAACCTGGGCCTACACGCCACTCCCCTGGACCAGGCTCACACACCACAGGGTGGGAGGACATTCTGTGCACACTGGGTCCTTACTCTCCTCCTCTCCCTGCCCCCAAACATAAAGACAACCTCTGTGACTTTTACGGTCTCCAGAGCACAAAGGTCTAAGAAGGCGTCATCTGTCAGGATAAACAGCTTCGGAGGAAAACCAGCATTAAGACACAACCTCAATCTTCAGTTTACCATGTGAAGGGCCAGTGTGAATGGAAAGTATTCCCCCCAAATGGGAAAAAAATTCACAATGAGCACAGGTTTGTGGTTTCATTCTCAAAAAATCAACATTTGTGAAACTACAATAATCATATTACCTTCTATTTTATATATCTTATCAAGCCTTAAAAGAACCTCATAATGCGTACAGGGAAGGTGCGATGCTCATTTTACAAAGAAAATGAGGCCCAGAGAAGTTAAAAGACTTACCGCAGGTCACATAGCAAGTTGGTAGCAGAACCAGCAATAGAACTCAGATCCCTGGGTCCCGGACTCTTTCCATTATACTAAGCTACCTCCCATATGACACAATGAAACTGGAAAAGAAAATATTTCATGGGCCTGGCCTTACTAACACCACTTCTTTACTACCTCCTAGACCTTTCTTTCACCATGCTGAGGGTATATATATATATACACGCTGAGGGATATATATGTATATACAAAACAATTCTTTGGGGGTGCATATACACTGTACTTAATATTTTCTTGAAGAATATCTTGTGTAGAATGGCAGAATGCAGGAAAAAATGACATGCTATGTAGTGTCAAGAGTGCAGGACTTGGAGTTAAAAGACCTGAGTTTTAGTCCTAACTTTGCCACTGCACACTTATACAGCCATATACGCTTTAGGCAATGACTTAACTCTTCTGCATTTTTATTTCTTCATCTATGAGAAAAAGTATGGCTGCCAAAACTACTTCATGGAATTGCTGCACATATCAAATTAGACTGTGAATATTAATCCATAAGTTTAAAATTGCTTAATAAAAGTTTTGTTTTTTTTTTAAAGGAAAGTACAGATTCAGTAGAATCTATGCTTACTGGAAAGTGATGGTAAATATTTGCAGATCAACAGAGTACCCTAGTAGTCATTTTGGTGCACTTCCTTTGCAAGATAAATGAGGAAATATAGACACACAGTAGGCATACAATAAATATTGAAGGAAGAATTTTGAGAGTGTAGCACAGCAGAAAAAGTACCACACCAGAGATCTGGGTTCTAGTTACAGCTCTGTCACTAATGAGATGTGTGACTCTGGGCAAACCACGTCACCTCTGTGGCCTCAAACTTCTACATCTATAAACATGAGTGGGTTGATCAGACTGTACAAAGGTCCTTCCAGGTCTACAGTAGCTAGAGTTAATATAACTCACTTATTTTTAAGGTGAAAATGATGGCTCCAAAACTGTAAAATTTACCACAAAGGAAAGATAAAGATATCTCCTATTCCAACATCCAAACTACCAAAGGAATTCTACGAAAGAAACAGGCTTTACAAAGACTACTACTTACTTGCTAGACCTTGGAACCACCATTTCAGCTAGTGTTTCATACTGCTTAATCCAGTCATTGTGGTTTAACCTGCAGAAAAGGTACAATTAAGTTACTGGAAGAGAAAAACAAGTCCTACCTTCCTGCCGAGCCCAGAAAGAGAAAAAATTATGAGACAAATAGGAAATCCAACTATAATAGGTATACCTCAAATCTATTTAACAACAACAACAAAAAAATCAAGTTTTCTACAGAGAATGAATTTCAAATACACTGAGTGGTAAAGCAGGAAATACAGCTCACCATCTCTTACATCCAGTAACTATTGCAAAAGAGGCACATTCTAGAACTAAGTTTGGAAAGGAAGCAAAGCAAAATACAGATTCTAAATTACTTTCCAACTTTAGGGTTGATATACATTATTACCTCACTAAAAAAAGAAAAAAAGGAAAGAAAGAGAGAGAGAGAGAAGCCATGCTGAAATCACTAACATTTCTATTCAGTGGCCATTATGAAGAGCTGGGTAAAACCACATTTACCAAAAGCACAGAGTACCAGGAAGTGCTGAGTAAACAAAGTGACAGTAAACCAAGCTGTCACAGATCACTGTGCAACAACCTTCTCTAGAGACCACTGGCTTTTGTCGGTGTGGCGAGAGATGATTATATATGCAGTACAAAATAAAGAATTGTAGTATCTATAGCCAGGATAGTGAATAATCCATTATACAATGTATCCTAGGTCCTATCCGAGATTTCAAGTACAGTGCACAGAAAACTATGAAAACTTCTGGTCTTAAACACAAATTTTAAATAAAGGTTGCATGAGACAAATTTTTCATCTGGGCAAAGGTTATTTTCCTGCATAGTATGAAAACACAAAGACATTGAAATTTTTTAGAAATAATCAGTGTTCTAGTATTCTGCAGTAAGGGGGGAAAAGCAGAAGTCAGGTAATACTGTAGCCACTGAAATTCAATGGAGGTCCTTTCCCACCCCTTTCCAGGAAGCATCGTTTTCTAATATTCCCAGTGTCCTAACCAGACAAAAATGGAGAGCACAGCAAAGAAAGATTTCATGAATAATGCTCTGAAGAGTCCCCAAATCTCCCATCCCAGTTTGGATCCCCCGAAGATTCCCTGATAGTGAGATTTTAGTGTAAGTCAGAAGTGAAACCATTAACAGTGTCTCTTTCCTTCTCTCCCTCTCCCTCTCCCTCTCTCTCTCTCTCTCACACACACACACACACACACACACACACACACACAGTTCTAATCTTCCAAAGGTTTCATTTTACCAAGATTACCAAATATTAATTAAAACAGAAGGCCTAATCTAAAGGAGATTTCAAAGGATAGTCTAACCCAGCAAACTATGCCCATAACCTGTACACCTGTTTTTGTAAATAAAGTTCTACTGACACACAGCCACGTCCATTCATGTACACACTGTGTGTGACCACTTTCAGCTACAACCACAAAGTTGAAGTGGCAGAACTGAGTAGTTGTATCAGAGACCATATGCCTTGCAAAGGGTAAAATACTTACTATCTGGCCCTTTGCAGAAAAAATATGCCAAGCTTTGATCTAATCCATCCTTTGTTTCTTATAGGGCTTAATTCATCCTAACCAATCATCAAATATTTTTCAGAAAAACAAATAGCTCCCTGTTTTGAAAAATCTAAGAACAATATTTCTTTTAAGTCCAATAATTTAGCATTATTTAATTTTTTAATGGGCCAACTCTACTAAGCAAATTTTGATCTGGAATATCAATTCATAATTGACAGCTCTATTACCAGGTTACGAACTAAATTCTACTGTATGTGCCATATGAGTACATGTTGGTTGACAGAACAAATGACAAGGTGATACTCCCTTTACACTTGGGTTTATGGAAAACTTCAAATTACAATATCAGACACTAATATTTTTCTTGTATTTTAACAGGTAAAAACCTTCTGTAATAAAAAAGACATACTTGGGAACCACGACCAGTAATGTGACGAGATACTCTGAGTCAAGCACAAAGTCATCCTTCTTCACAATTTCTGCTAGACTTCTAGTTAGCAAACTTCCTCTGAGGAATAAGAAAAAAATCATTAGGCTGATAATTATGTGCTTCCAGAACACAAGTAAAGAAACAGCAGGCTAATTATAGTCACATATACTATATATACATCTCAAGAGAGGGATTATCCTGAGTTAACATTTTATTTTATAAGAAGTCAAAATTTAGCTGAATATTTCCCACATCCAAACCCAAAGAAATGTAAACATTTTATCAGAATTTGCCTCTAGTGTCTCCCTTTGTGTTTGCTTTAATTATTATAACTCAGCTCTTCTCTTGATTACATATATAGTATCTTAACTGAGAAAGTGTTATTCATTAGGTATCAATTAAAGTCTACCTCATCATAATTATGAAATCATATCATCTAAGCACAACCTTTGATTTTCCTCCCTCTCCCTGGGTATCAATTTTGGTTAGTTAACCCAATAGTCAACTCTTTTAACACAGTCTTCATTTGGTCTCCTAATACATTTCACAGTGAAAATGACTTGCCCTGTTTGCACCACTGACAGTATCCAACCAGCTTTCTCTCTGGGATATGAATGCTGTGAAATGTATTAGGGAGACTCAAATGAGAGACTGTGTTAAAAGATTGACTAGTTGGGGTTAACTAACAAGAGATTGATACCCAATGGAGAGGGAGGAAAATCAAAGTTTAGCTTATATGATAATAATGTCAAGAATTAGTGATGAGGTAGACTTTAGATTGAGTACCTAATGAATAACAGCTTTCTTCAGTTAAGATACTATATATGTAATCAAGTAGAAAAGCTGATTAAAATAATTAAAGCTAAACTACAAAGGAGACACTAGAGGCAAATTCTGATAAAAAGTGTAATTACATTTCTTTGGGTTTGATGTGGGAAATATTCAGCTAAATTTTGACCTTCTTGATAGAAGAATTAGTGAGCTTTTCTCCATGAAGTGAAAAAACCACCATTTTGATTATAGAAACAGCACAAAGTGGAACTTACTAACCCCTAACGGTAGTTCATTCAGAGTATGCTAGAGTGCTTCCCCAATTCTTTTTTTTTTTGGCTGTGCCATGAGGCACGCGGAATCTTAGTTCCCTGACCAGGATTGAACCTGCACCCCCTGCAGTGGAAGCACAGAGTCTAACTACCGGACCTCCAGGGAAGTCCCTCCCAATTTTTAATTATTTACATATACTTGACATGCTTACGCATTCTTTCGTTCCAAATTCTGAAGATTCCCTTTCAGGTTGTTATATGCGGATGCTCGAGATTTCAGGTCATTGTCAATCTGAGTCACTCCCTTTAAAGAGAAAAAGAGAAAAAGGGAAAATTTTCCTAAACCTGCCTCTACTAATACAAAGTAGCTGTGCTTAAACTTTAAAAAACAAAACACCACTAGTTCCTGATGTAAAAATATTCTATTATTTTAAAAGCATGGCTTTAAAGGTCATTAAAAAAAAACCTACTTCATTTTTAATAACTATGGTAATTTTCATATAATCTTTTCTATTAAAGATAATGTTTTAGTCTACATGTATTTTAATTATTGTTACTATATTACTTCTTAAACCATGTAAATGGAATCTAGGCCACTGGTTACAGAAATGACTAATTAAAAGGCTTTAAAACACAAGTCTCAAGGATTAATTTCCAAAGGAACTAAATCACATAGGGCTTTGCTGTTCACAACACCACTACTCTTCCACAAAATATTTTTGCAATAAAATTAAAATTATGTTTGAATTTATTTATAAATGTTACACAAGCTGATTTTTCAAAAAGATGATTAAAACTACTAACAACTTAGGGAGAAAACACAAAGCAGTAGATTTAACATTTGAAGAACTAATTTCAACTCAGCTCTACCATCATCAGCTGTGTAGCACTGGGGTAAACTACTTCACCTCTCTGAGCCTCTTTCCTCAACTATAATAGTATCAGGAAGAAGATGACTAAATCCTTGATAAGGATCAAAAGAAAACAAGGCTCAGTCATAGTAAGAGCACCACTTTATATTATCTGACTACTCATTTTCATTAAATTATATGATGACTTGAGTTAAAATCCTTGATAGGCTATTCATTTACATTTAACCATAGAGCACAACGTACAAATAAAGCCAGTGGGAGCCAAGGAAGTCTGTCCAGATGATTTAAACCATACTTTTCATCCTAGCCAGGTCATAGAAATGTTCAAACAATTAATAGGTCCTTGTCTACTGCCTCATTATAGTTTCAGGTAAGACTTTTACATTTTTCTCTCAAGCTCAAGGACTTTGAAACACAAAAGGAGCTCTTAATTCAGTGAATTCATGGATGGGCTTTAACACCTGTGGACTCCCTGAAACTGTACATAAAATCATGTGGTACAAGAATACGGGCAATTTTTCTGGGTAGAGAATCAATACTGAACATCAGAAGGGAAGGTGTCAGAGAACCATAAAGTTTAATCTGAATCAGTACTGTACATAAACATACTTAAGTGACCATTATCATACATCTGAATGATTCATAAATCTCTAATCTATTCCAACTTCCTGTTCTATGTGATCTCAATTACGCTTCAAATTTATATAAATAACTATAAAATTTTAAAGTTACTTTTCTTATTCAAACATTGTTGATGCAACATTTAACTTAACTACCTAAATAAACTACACAATTTGGATAATGTACACATGAAAGTGTTACCTTTTGACACTTTTTTTTTTAGTAAAATTGTAGTAAGTCACATATAATTAAGCTGCCCTGTCAAAACCTAAATTAAAGTATTTAATAACTAAATACTTATAAAATAAATAAAGCCACTATAAATCAATGTGTCCTACCTGTATCATTTTTTATCTTACCTTGGCAATTATTTCAGAAATATTTTTCAGGGACTGCTTGATTGGATATTTAGCCATGTCCCATTGAAACCTTGTTATATAAGTAACCAAGTCAACTGAAATAAGGGAAGAAATTAATTACTGAGGAGAAGCAATAGAATTTTTTATAGTTTGCTACACAGTAATAGGTTTTAGTGCTGAAACTGGCATTAAGAAAATCAGTAAAGATGTCATCATTTGTGAAGAGTCCTGGTTAAGTAAACGTGGAACTGTATTAAGTAACATGGATTAATCAAAATTTTTACCTTGTAATCTGACTGGATCTCTTCTCCTTACTCAAAATTTAATATATATTAAAATTTTCCTTTCTAATCTGATGACTTAATAAATGGAATATGTACATACCCATGATATGCCTCATATGTAGAAGAAAGAGACACAAAAAGATTAAGAATCTACTTCAGGGGATTCCCTGGTGGCACAGTGGTTAAGAATCCGCCTGCCAATGCAGGGGACACGGGTTCGAGCCCTGGTCCGGGAAGATCCCACATGCCGCGGAGCCTGTGCTCTAGAGCCTGCGTGTCACAACTACTGAGCCCGCGCACCTAGAGCCCGTGCTCTGCAACCAGAGAATCCACAGCAATGAGAAGCCCACACACCGCAATGAAGAGTAGCCTCCGCTAGCCTCAACTAGAGAAAGCCCGCGCGCAGCAACAAAGACCCAACACAGCCAAAAATAAATAAAATAAAATAATTTAAAAAATAATGTATTAAAAAAAAAAACTACTTCAAACTGTCTCCTCAATAAGTAGAATTTGACAAAAGTACGTTCTTTCTTTGCAACTTACCCAAATTGAAAATGAACTTGTCTGTTAAAACCTTGTGATGACTGTTTCTAGGAGTCTATATTCCAGTAATCTTCAAAACATGGACCTTTTCACTTTCAAATGAAAAGAATAAGAAATGCAGAGCCAAAGAGACACTCAACACTAATTCCCTGGAAGTGTGGTAGTCAAGATGACTTTACTCCTCAAGTCTGATGGGATCAAGGTCAGGGAAACCAAATGTCAATTATGGTTAACTGGCAAAAGTAATTCATACCAAAACATCTTCTCTCCTCAACTTCTCCCTACATAATACCAGAGAGTCAACAACATAGATGGTAACTCCAAAAGCAGTTTTGGATGCAATGCCCCCTAGACTGTCATCCCCCATTCGGCCTCGCAGACTGACCGCCCTAGTTCATCAGGTACCTAGAGACCAGTGAAGGCACCTAAGTTGTTCACACACCTAACTTTCGTCCTGCCCCAGCCGCACGTTAACAGACACAGTAAGCAGCTCAGGATCGCTATTATTAGCAAAGAGCAAAAATAAATTACTAAATTTTTTTTTTACTGATTAAGTACTTCTGAGCATCTATTATTTGCAAGGAGAAGAAATGAGATTAGAGAGACACTGGATTTAAAATACAGTGACTGTTGAGAGTTTAGCCACATCTCCATACTGCTGCCTCAGCATCCATTTCTGTGTGGCCAAGTGGCCTACAGGGGCCTAGAAGCTATACTAGATAACAGCCTACAATCACAAGTAGAGGTAAGCTCCTGATATGATTTCCCTGATATGAGCCTATGATAAGCACTCTCTGCTGCTGCCCAGGGCCTCCCCTGCTAGTGTACCCTTTAGATAAGACCCCCTCGAAGTTAACCGAAGCCCTCCTTTTTGGTTTGAATCGACGAACCTGGACTTGGCTTGGGAACCCCAAAGCACTCCACCCACGGACCCTAATAAAGGCATGTGCCCCAGGTCCCGCCGCTCTCCCTCTGCCGGCACCCCGCCTTGACCTCCCTGCCTTGCCCCCCTCCTCCAGGACCTGTGAGTAATAAACTTCTCTATTTCTCTTTCCCTTGTGGTCTTTTGTTGAACCGTGGCTCACCAAGCCATGACACCCCAGGGCTTTACTTAACAAACGTTAATTTAACCAAGTCACATCAGTGACCTTTATTTATCACAGTAGGCAATATAGGACAGAAAGAAAAAAAAGGGTTGTTTCTTATTATAATGATATATCACTAAAGATCAGCCTAATTGAAAATGAAGCAAGTGCTAAAGTGATATTTCAGGAGAAAACAACAAATGCAAGTACAAATGACAACAATGCGGTTGAAACCATCTTTATAAAGCCATTATTACATACAGCAAACTCTACGTAAATACTAGTTTCTAGCTATAGAGAGGTCGGTGGTAGACTCTTCTATGGGTACTAAAGAAATGTCACATTCAAATCTGAAGGGAGGAGGCATTACTCTGCAATAAAATTAATAATTTTTATTTTAAGGCTTTAGCAGTTGGATGCTATTAAATACAAAAAGCTAGAGAAAACAAGTATTCAACTGGAACAATGCTGAGAGACATACTTGGAAACACAGTTGTTAATGGGAGCTGACAAATAGATTCTGGAAAGAACTAAGGTAAATCTTTATAATATTGCTTTTGGAAGGATCCATATCATAAACTATATTATATATTATGTAGGATTGTCTTATGAGAGGTT
The DNA here is from genome assembly GCF_028564815.1 of Eubalaena glacialis. Classification (NCBI taxonomy): domain Eukaryota; kingdom Metazoa; phylum Chordata; class Mammalia; order Artiodactyla; family Balaenidae; genus Eubalaena; species Eubalaena glacialis. The sequence goes on along the minus strand of NC_083732.1, from coordinate 55,051,723 downwards.
GTGTTTCAGAGGAAAGAATGTAACTGGCAATATCACCAAATTCAGTAGTAATCATTCTATTTTAATGGCTTTCTATTGCATTTAATATCCTTACCTATAAACCTTTTTTAAGTCGTTCACTTTATAGAAATCAATTTCAAATCATGAAACATTAGCTTACCTCCGTTGGCCAACAGATTCTCCTGAACTTTATCTTTACTATCCTCCAGCACGTCAGCCATATACTGAGCCACTTTCTTAACCACCCTTGGGAGAAAAAAAATCAACAATCACTTTCAGGAAAACAACCTAAATTCCATGCTATACAATGAACACATTACATAAAGACACGAATTTGACTCTATTTGTTCCAATTACACTATCTGTATAATATAGAACAAATGGGTCCTAACTTCTAAAATAATGTTTTAAGGACAAAAGCGTCAAGATCTTATTATATACGCCTAACTCAACTGAGTAACTGTAGTTTTAAGGAGACCACATGCAATATGTTTACCAAGTCTGGAAAGAAAGTAGTGGAAAGCTACCGAGAATAAGCTGAAAAACTGGGCAACAGATCTCACTGCACTGCAGAAACAAAGGGGGAAGCAGGAGCTTTCATTCACCAGTTATGTGCTTCCCCTTAGGACAAAAGGGATCCCACAGGCAATAGAATACAAGCAACAGTAACAATGAAGAATGCGGTCCTACACTATTTATTCATTAACTATTTATTGAGCATCTACTATTTGAGAGAAACAATGCTAAAGAGGAAACCATGGTGCCAAAACTACTGAGGCACCTGCATATCACCTTGTCGATCCCTTCACTTTATAAATAAAGACACCCCCAGGTATAAAGAGAGTAAGTGACTTAGCCCCAAAACTCACAAAACCAGTTCCCAGCAGAGCTGTGACTAAAAACGTGGTGTCTTGACTCTGGAGTCTGGTGTTCTTTCCCCCATTCCTTGTCTGCCTCTGGGCCGTGGGTGGGATACAAAAGTATACCAGACAAAAATCTAGCTTCCCATTGCTTACAATCAAAATGGAGAGATACCAAAAAAGACGGATGACTAAATACAAAGCCATCTGTGGTGAGCGCCAGCTGAGATGACCAGGCTACAGACAGAAACGCATAAAGGAAAAAGAATTCACTTCCAGCTACTGTAATCAAAAAAGCATAATGGATCAGGAGCAGGGCAATGAAGGACAGGAATGGTTTTGAAAGGCTGATTAGGTGGGAAGAATGTATATTCTTGCCACAGGGCATCATATGAGTCAAGATCCAGAGAGATAAGAAAAGCAACGAATGATGAGGGGTCCAGACTGCCGGGAGTGTCGTGCTCAGGAGAAAGGAGTTTGTGCTAGGACGGCCGGCTGGGGCCAGACTGCAGGTAGATTGCCTCTGATGTCAGCCTTTAGGGAGAGGTGTAATATGGTCAAAACAGGACTTGGGACAATTTCTCCAACGACTTTGTGCTCAACAGCAGGGAGTGTAAACTGGAAGACAAATTAAGAAACTCCTGCAACATGAACCAATAAGGGCCAGAAAAAAGCAACAGAAGGACAAAATGTGAATGACAATCCTATGCGGAATGACCTCAAACCTAAGAAAGTGGAACAAATTCAGAAAAAAATGATGTAAGCCGTAAGTCTTCAACATGTTTAACTTGGGATTTGTCCATACACTTGGCTGTGTCTCCAAAATTCACCCATTCCTTCAAAGAAGACAAACCATTATTCCCATATAAGTTGACGAGCATCTTGTAAACAGAACCATCTGCTATGAACATTCAAAAATGTGCATGTTCACAACATTGTAAATCAACTATACTTCAATTTTTTTAAAAAATGTGCATGTTTACCACAGAAATAGTTCAGAGTATAGAACTGCCTGGTGTCAAATTTATCAACTTAACATCCCATAACTCAGACCTTGACAATCCCCCTATGCATCTCTACAGGAGTATCCATGACACATGGTGACCTTAAAAAAAAACAAACAAACAAACTGCTCTAATGATTAGATTACTGAAAAAGTATAAACTATAATTTACTCCACCACAATGTTCAGACTTTAAAAACTGGAACACTCAGTCATTAAGCTAGCATCTGTCAATTCTACCAAGGTCTAACAACCATATGATTTTTAAATTCCTCATATCTTTCGGGAAGACTGATAGAGACAAGACTGCGTAACAGTGCAGAAAAGAATAGCTGACAAACTGCATAGGCAACTTGCAATGCTTCTGACCAAATGAACTGCATTTGCCCTAAATACTTACTTCCCTAAAAAATGTGCACAAACCTTAAACTATACTCAGGACATCCCAGTGATGATTTAAAGAAAGATCTAGAGAGCTACTGAGGTGATTCATAAGGATCTAAGTAAGTGTTAATAATTATATTCTCAGGAACCTCCCTTCTCACTGTCCTCTTTGTTGTCATGACCTAACATTGCAATGAGGCTGGTGGGACTGCAGAAAGGACAATCACCTCAGAGGGGGGGGCGACCATGAAAAGTTTACTTAATTAAAAACCTATAATCAAGAAACCAAGAGACAAAAAACTGACTGATGGTAAGAACTGAGACTATCATCAAAAATTATTTTCACATTTGCTCTACTGAATGTATGGAATTATTAACCCTAAAAGCAGTTTGTTACTTTTGCTTTCATCCTCTCTTTTCCATTTTTATTGCCTAGTGCCTGCCCTTAGCTGACGTTTTCAATATCTCTTGCATAATCTACTGTAAAACTGGCCCCCAACTGGCCTTTTGCCTCATGAGTACATCTTTAGGTCTATTTATTTACTTACCACATGTTGTTATGTCAAAAGATCTCTCTGCAACACCTCAGCCTCTACTACCAGAGTACTGCATTATGGTGGTTCTACCAATTCAGAAAAGCATAACAGCATAAACAAGAAAACCCTTCTGCACAGATTTTGAGAATAAGTTCCCCTCTATTCAGGTCTGTTCCCTTAAAGCTTTAATCAGATGTACATTTCTAAGATTCTCCAAAATTCTGGTTTTTTACAAATTATACCTATTTACCTAAGCCCTAAGTATTTAGAAAGCTCTGTACGTCAAGAGTCAAAGGGACTGTAGACTGAGTCTGTCAAGTAATCAAAATTCAGAAAGTTATTAAGGATCCCATACCCATCTTCAGCTAAAATACACAGTAACTGAATTTCAAGTGACTAAACCTGTAGCCTAGAAAAATCTTCTAATGTAACTGAATTTTGAAGACAAAAGCATCACCAAATAAATCTTCAAATAAATGGCATAACAGCCCATGTTCATGAATCAAAGACCTAATATGTCAGGATGGCAATACTGCTCAAATTATCTACAGATTCTACACAATCCCCATTAAAATTCCAGCTGACTTTCAGCAGATATTTGACATGGTGTTCCTAAAATTCAAATGGAAATGAAAGGAACCAAACAGCCAAAATAATCTTGAAAAAGACAAAGTTAAGTTGGAGAGCTCACATTTCCTAATTTCAAAACTTACTACAAAGCTGCAGTAAAGAGGGCAATGTGGTACTGGCATAAGGACAAGAATATGGAATACAAGTGAGAGTCCAGAAATGAACCCTTACATTTATGTTCCATGGATTTTTGCAAGGGTGTCAGGACAGTTCAATGGAGAGAGAATAGTCTTTTCAACAAATGGACAACTGGATATCCACATACAAAAGAATGAACATGGACTTCTCCCTTACACCATATACAAAATTCACTCAAAATGGATCAAAGACCTAAATGTAAAAACTAAAACTATAAAACTCTTAGAGAAAATACAGACATAAAACTGTGTGACCTTGGATTAGGCAATGTTTTCTTCCATACAACATCAAAAACACAAGCAACAACAAAAAAGAGATAAATTGGACATTAAAATTAAATGTTTTGTGCTTCAAAGGACACTATCTAGAAAGTGAAGACGACCGACAGAACGGAAGAAAATATTTGCAAGTCATATCTGATAAAAGAGTTGTATCTAGAATATATAAACAACTCTTACAAGTCAATAATCAAATGACCAATAAGCCAATTAAAAAACAGGCAAAGGATTCAAACAGACATTTCTCCAAAGAAGAAACACAAATGGCTAACAAACACATGAAAAGATGCTTAACACGTTATTAGCCATCAGGGAAATGCAAATCAAAAACACAATGAAGGGCTTCCCTGGTGGCGCAGTGGTTGAGAGTCTGCCTGCCAATGCAGGGGACACGGGTTCGAGCCCTGGTCTGGGAAGATCCCACATGCCGCGGAGCAACTAGGCCCATGAGCCACAACTACTGAGCCTGCGCGTCTGGAGCCTGTCCTCCGCAACAGGAGAGGCCGCGATAGTGAGAGGCCCGCGCACCGCGATGAAGAGTGGCCCCCACTTGCCGCAACTAGAGAAAGCCCTCGCACAGAAACGAAGACCCAACACAGCCATAAATAAATAAATAAATAATTTTTTAAAAAACACAATGAAATTCTCTTTAGTATCCACTAGGATGGCTATAATCAAAAAGATGGATAGTAACAAGTATTGTCAACAATGTGGAGAAATTAGAACCTTCGTACACTGCTGGTGAGACTGTAAAATGGTACAACCACTTTGGAAAACAGTCTGGCAGTTCTTCAAAATGTTAAAAGTACAGTTACATTGACCCAGCAATTCCACTCCTAGGTACATACCCAAGAGAAATGAAAACACATGAGCTCACAAATACTTGTACACAAATATTCATAGTAGCATTATTCATATGAGCCAAAAAATGGAAACAACCTTAATATCCATCAACTGATGAATGGATTAACAAAATGCAGTATATCCACACAATGTAATATTATTTGGTAATAAAAAGAAATTAAATGTTAATACATGCTACAACACAGATGAACCTTGAAAACATTACACTAAGGAAAAGAAGCCAGTCACAAGAGACCACATATTGTATGATTCCATTTATATGAAATGTCCACAAAAAGCAAATGCATAGTGTCAGAAAGTAGGTTAGTGGGCAGTGGGGGTTAGGGAGTAACTACTAATGGAAACAGGATGTTTATGATAGTGGCAGGGGGATGAAAATGTACTAAAATTGATTGTGGTGATGGCTGCACAACTCTGTGAATATATGAAAAATCACTGAATTGTACACTTGAAGTAGGTGAACTGCCTAGCATGTAAATTATATCTCAATAAAAATATTAAAAGGAGTCACCATTTTCACACGTCTAACAGGTGTATTTTATTGTACGTTAATTGTATCTTCATAAAGTTGATTTACAAAGAAAAAACAAAGTCATTGTTTTCTAAAACCATTCCAATAAGCAGAATACACATGTGATAATAAACCCAATGCCCAGGTAGCCTAATAGCGACTCTCATTTTGCTCTAGTCTATGCATATAAATACATTACCCTTCTACAAATGCATCCAGTTTAGCCAGTTCATCCGACAAACCAACCAAGACGTCCAGTGTGCCAACCTAGAAGGGAAAAACAACATTTCATTACTGAGATTTCATCCTGTTTTTTTTTAAACAAGGTAATACAACATCTTGATTTGAAGGGCCTGCAAATCTTAAGTTCTCCATATTTTATTTCATAATATGCAAGTGTGGTTAAAAAATGTTTGCTAGACACTGCAAAGCTGTTTATATGTACAAGATAATCCTCTAATTCATGGGCACAACCACCACTTAGATGTGAAGATTCCACAATAGCAGGCCTGTGCCTCTGGTGGTCCTGCCCAGTGGCAGTGGATCATTTGAAGTCATGGTTTACAAAAGCAGCTCTTAAGCAGGGGTCCAGAGCTGTGCATCAGAGCGTCTGTAACTGAAATTGTCGTGTTTTTTTTTTTAAAGGAAACTTTATGATCATTATTATTTTTGGCCGCACCGCATGGCACGCAGGATTTTAGTTCCCTGACCAGGGATTGAACCCGTGCCCCTGCAGTGAAAGCATGCAGTCCTAACCACTGGACCACCAGGGAATTCCCTGTAATCGAATTTGTACTCAAAACTGTGCATGTGTAAATGAGCGTGTTTTGGAAGAAATGTCCACAGTCTATATCAGTGTATCAAAGGAATTCATAAGTCCCAAAATACTAAGAACCAGTGGTTTTAAGTATTTCTTAAATGAGTGTTGTATGTAACTGCCTCATTTGGTTAACCAGAAAAATATAAGTATCATGATCTTTTCCATTCTTTACAAAAGTTCAGTCAACCGATTACTGGCAGCCTGCTTCACTTAGAGGCTGCTAGATTACTGATGTTTAATAAATGTTAAATAGATAAACTAGATTAAATAACTAGGATAGATTTGCCAAGTATAATTAAAGAGGTGCAATGGTAAAACATTTACAACATCAGTGAGTATTACATGAATTTAATAACAGAAAAATGGATTCACTGTGATATTTAAGAATACATAGTCCCAAGATTTTTCACTTCTAAAAATCATATTTAAGTAATACATCGAGTATTTTCATAAGATTTCTCATTAAAATTTAAATTACAATTTAGAAAAGCACAAAAGTTTAGGAAAAATGTTATTTTGTTTTGGTAGTTTCCTTCAAGACATCTCAATTTCCTTATTATCTAAAATTTGAAGATCAGAAAGAACAAGATAAGTTTTAAATTATGCCAATCCCTAGAGATGAGAGTTTTCTTTTGAAGGAACCTGGATATCTCGTTTCTACCAAAAGGTAAGCAGAGACAACTGTCCTCTCCTTCATGATGAACGATTTTGCACAGCACAGTTTTACCTTTAAGTCAGGAATGTTGAACTTTGAAGTAACTGCAAGATTGTTGTTCTTCGTAGTTGCCGCATGCAATTTCTCCCATGTTTGCTGACATGTTTTCTCCCCAGGAGCTGATATAAGCCAGAACTCAGTCATGTTGGTTACCAGATATTTCTTCCAAAATCAATAGAGACTCTGAAATGTAAAACAAAACAAACTAAAAGTACATTTAATATCACTTGTTTCTAAATTATTTCAGAGTGATAAGCATAGCCTGTTGCAAAACTATCAATAATTCAACACTGGCATACAATCCTAAGCAAAGTCAAATCTACTTACCTGGATGTAAATCCATATAAATGGTAAATGGTGATTTATTTATGATACTAGGAAAAAGAGATGATAAAGACCTAATACATGAAGTACATAATTTTTTTAAATTACAAAACATCCTAAAACGGGAATTAGTCAAGAAGTGAGACTACCCAAAACATCAGCCACCAAGAGTTTCATTCCACAAAAGAAGGTGGGAGAGTCACAAATTTATAGGTTTATCTTAAATTTTTAAAACATAAAACCAAAATAGCAAGTAAAAAAACATGCATAACTCTTACCTTTGAAAAAGAATTGAATCAATGCATTTGAACAGTAGCCACCAAATAAATTTGCCACATCTGGCTTAGCAAATCCTACAAGGTCAGCCAAACTGGTGGTTAATTTTCATCCATATTCAATCTAAGGGAATCTCCTCAATCCCTAGCATATACTTAGTGGCCATCAAATGCTTACAAATTTGCAAAAACAAAAAACAAAAAAAAAAACTTGCCAATCAACCTTGTAAATCAGTCTCTTATTTAAAATATGACTTGGGGCGGGAGGGATGCATAATACAACACTACTGGATCTGAATTAAGAGGCTGTGGATCTCCCTTTCCAGAGTTCCATTAAGACACAACCAACCCTCTTCCACAATCTTTCTCCCTCTCCCCTTTTCCCTCTCTCCCTGACACGCAGGCACGCACGCGCGCGCGCAGAGAAAAAGAAAGTCCAAAACCAAATCTACTCAGAATCTAAGTAGGTAAAGCACACAAACACAGAAGAACTCATAATATAATAGTGTCATTATTTCTACTTCAATATGCTTTCATTAGAACCACCATAAACTTTCTACTACCACTGCTTGTTTAACCTTTCCTGAAATTTGGAGTCTTAGGTAGAAGATAACGATCTTACAAAGTCGTCCTGATAATCAATCAAATAATGAATGTGAAAGAACTTTGTAAATTTAAATTTCCATTAAAATGTAAAGTATTATAGTTAATCGCAATGGACTTCCATAATTTCAAAAGGCAACTGAAATTAAAGTAATCCTACCGGGCCTCCCTGGTGGTGCAGTGGTTAAGAATCCGCCTGCCAACGCAGAAGACACGGGTTTGAGCCCTGGTCCAGGAAGATCTCACACGCCGTGGAGCAACTAAGCCCGTGGGCCACAACTACTGAGCCTGTGCTCTAGAGCCCGCAAGCCACAGCTACTGAGCCCACGTGCCACAACTACTGAAGCCCGTGCTCCTAGACCCCATGCTCCGCAACAAGAGAAGCCACTGCAATGAGAAGCCCGCGCACCACAACAAAGAGTAGCCCCCACTCGCCACGACTAGAGAAAAGCCCGCACGTAGCACTGAAGACCCAACGCAGCCAAAAATAAATAAATAAATAAATAAATAATTTCTAAAAAAATGTTTAAAAATAAATAAAGTAATCCTACCAGGTCATTACACAATTGAAGGTGACCTGAACATATATGCCATTCAATATTCTTATTTTTTTTCTAACTTCCATTTCAAGAGCATCTACCACATACTAGGTACTGCTCTAAATGTTTTATACGTTATTATTTCAATTAATCTTCCTAACACCTCTACGAGATACATATCATCCTCCCCACTTATAGATTTTTTTTAGAAATTTATTTATTTATTTATTTTTGGCTGCATTGGGTCTTTATTGCTGCACACGGGCTTTCTCTAGTTGCAGTGAGCGGGCTTCTCATTGCGGTGGCTTCTCTTGTTGCAGAGCACGAGCTCTAGGCGCACGGGCTTCAGTAGCTGTGGCACACGGTCTCAGTAGCTGTGGTGCACGGGCTTAGTTGCTCCGCAGCATGTGGGATCTTCCCGGACCAGGACTCGAAGCCGTGTGCCCTGTACTGGCAGGCAGGTTCTTAACCACTGCACCACCAGGGAAGTCCCCCACTTACAGATTTAAAAACATACTCAGAAAGGTTAAACTGGTGAAAATACAGATGGTGGTATTAAATGAATCTCAATAATTGTACTCTAAGATGATTTTTTCCAACATTACTAAAAAGGCTGCACTAAGAGCTGCACTCTCTCAAATGGCCAACAAACTAAACACAGGATTAATAGTGATGGTAAGCCCAGACAAAGCACTCAGCCTGGCCAGAAAAACAGTATCTGATGACCTGCAGATCACCTCCTCTCCCTGCAAAACGGCAGGTGACAGAATCAATTGTTAAGGTCTTCCTTATGATACTGTTAAATTATCTAAACTGCAGCTTCTTCAAAGACTGTAACCATATGAGCTATTACAGTAGATGTCACTATCATACCACTTAGAGTTCTAGAAAATCTTTTTCAGCCAGCAGGTTTCCGAAGGATTTCAAGAAATATAGAAAGAGGACCATATTTCCTCATTTATAAATACCTGCCTGACTCTACTGAGCTTTCATCAGGATCAAATGAAATAATGTCATGGTAATTCTAAACAAAACTAGAGTCCCATCCTGCCTCTAAAGGCTGTTCCCAGTGTCCCACATAGGAAATATCTTGTTTACTTACTATCTTGTAAATGCCACTATTATGCATTTATCACACTATTCTGCCTCATTTTTTTCATAACATTTTTTCCTCTCCACCTGACTGGGAAATCCTGAAGGGCCAGAATCATACCTTCTTTTCTGGTGCTCTAAAAACCCAGCATATACAATTCCTGCCAACAGCAGGGACTTTATGAATAAATAAGAGACTTTATGAATAAGTCCTTGTTTGTTTTATGAATAAATGAAATATAATTATAACAATGACTCTGAACCAATCAAAAAGTCTGATTAGAGAAAAAAAATAAGGGCCAAGAAAAATATTTAAATGTTTTATAAAGCTTTTTTTTAAAATTTAGTCTTTCAGAAAACAAATCCTAACCTTAGAGTAGTATATAAATTAAAAATCAGTAAAGCTGCAGATTACTAAGCCTTTGTCTTTCGTTATTTTACAGGTGAATATAGAAGAGAGGGATTGAGAAAGAACCTGTTGGTACTTTCGGCAAAGCCATGGCCTCAATTCTTCTATCCTCTGGTCAAAGCAAACTATATAAGAGGAGTCTGATGGGAAAGACAAGCGACTTAAGTATCTAAGGGTAAATGTAAGAACTGCCTATGAGAAGAGCATCAATAAGTCTTCTGCAAAATCCCTGTTTTCTTGTCCATTGTTATCCTGTCACTTAAACAAGTTACATAAAAAATTTCTCTTTGAAATTGAAGTACAAGTTACGCTCAGTTCCAAAAAAACCCTATCTTTGCAGATGAACATATTTGGGGGGGGGGTCAAAAAATGAAATCCCTGTTGCTAAACACATTTCCCTTTCTGAGCCACACAGTCAAAACTGGTGTCCACTGGTTATCATCTCACCAAAGGTCTGGACACCTCCACTTCCGCTGACTGCTTCAACTGACTTGTTTTTATGCCTAATTATTTCCCTTTGTTTCATCGTGTATACTGGAAGTCAGGCATAAATATAGGCAAATCATATGTTAAGCAAAAGAGAAAATGATTTAGAAGGCATTCCTCAAGACTCAGTTCAAGGTTTAAGTCCCTCACTTATATGTGTGTATACAGTTGCTCTCTGATGATCTTATTTATACTCAAGGCAATTCCAGTCTAGATGCTGAACACTATTCCAAATTGTATCTCCAGCCTAGGCTCCTCTGCTGCATCTAGAGCTGTACCCAACAAGTCTCCACAGTTGACTACAAGACATCTCCACCTGGATGTCTCCAAAAAAACCCAACATTTCTAGTCAAACCCCTAATGGCTTCCCCCAAACCTGGTCCTACTCCAGTGTTCCCTGAGTTAGCACAGTACCCCTGCAACATTAGACAACTATCAATAGAATTGTCAAATGTCATCAAGACAGCAGCCAATACTTATTGTGCACTTCTTATCTACCAGCACCAGTCAAAACACTTTACATGGATTAACTCACTTGGTATATCGCATGGATAGTAGTTACAAATGAAGAAACCAAGGCACAGAAAATGCCTCATATATTACATGAAATATATATTACAATATGTATCATGTCATATATCATATGAGTGCATATATTACATGCTAAGGATGAATGTATTATATGCTCTCACAGCACCTTTTAAGTATTTCCCTGAGCAACACTTTTTATTGATGTCTTTCTACCAAATAAACTGCGCATTAGGGTAGGTGGAAACCATGATAGCTTTTGCTCACAACCGTACTCTCAGTACCTGGTACAGAGGCTGGTATGTAGAACCTCAAAAAGTATTTGTTGAATATTCTTGAATGAATAAGTAACTGTGAAGATTAAGTAAGATAATAAAGTTAAAATACCTGGCTTATAATTGGTTCGCTCCCTTCACTTCCTCCGTATTTTTTAAAAAGTCAATTTCATTGAAATATAATTTATATACAATAAAATGCACCCATTACAAGAGTACAGTTTGATGAGTTTTTGACAAACATACACACCTGTATAACCACCACCAAAATCAAGATTAAGAACATTTCTGTCTTCCCAAAGCCTTCCCTCACACCCAGGCCCAGTCAATCCCTGCCCTACTGCTGGCCCTGGGCAGATGCCAATCTGCTTTCTGTCACACTATAGATTCATTTGGCCCGATCTAGAATTTCATTGTAAATGGAAGTGCATGCTTCGTACTCTTTTATATCTGGCTTCTTTTGCTCAGCATGTCTGTGATATTTGTCTATGGCCTGTGTATCAGTAGCAGTTCATTCTGTTTTATTGCTTAGTGTTCCATGACATGAATGTACAATGGTTTGCTTATCCATTCACCTGTTGATAAGACATTTGGATGGTTACTGGTTTGGGGCCATTAACAATAAAGGTGCTATGAATATTCCTCTACAAAGCTTTTGTGAAAATACACATTCATTTCTCTTGGATAACCATCTAGAAGTGGAATTTCTGAGTTGAATGATTAGCATATATTTAACTTTATAAGAAGCCACCAAACTGTTTTCCAAAGTAGATGTAATATTTTATATTCTCATTAGCAAGATACACAGTTCCAGTTGTTTCACATGCCCACCAACACTTAGTGCTGTCAGCCTTTTTATTTTCAGCCATTCCAGGGGGTTGCAGGGGAATCTCACATTTCCACAATGACTACAAAGTTCAGGATCTTTTCATGTTCTTATCAACCATTTGTATATCTTCTTTTGTGAAGTTTCTATTCAAATCTTTTGTGAAATTTCTATTCAAATCTTGTGCCCAATTTTTTAAAAAGCTGCATTGATCTTACTGAGTTGTAGGAATTTTTTGTATGATCTTGATACAATTTGAGAGGTAGGTGTGTGTGTGTGTGTGTTTCTTACGTACTTTCTCATGTCTTGCCCTTTCTTAATAGTGCTTTTGAGTAGAAGTTTTCAATTCTGATGTCCAGTTTACTGATTTTTCTTTTATAATATATGATTTCCGACATAAGAAAAATCTGCCTACCCTCAGGGTCACAAGGATTTATCCTGTTTGGAGTTCAGAGAGATCCTTGAATCTGTGTTTATAGTTTTCAACGTTCATCCATTATTTTCTTCAAATTTCTTTCTTGCTTCTCTTTCCTTTTTTTTGAGACAAAAATGGCATGTATATTAAACCACCTGATATTGTCCCACAGGTCACTGAGCTTGCATTCACTTTTTTAAATTGTTTTCCTCTCTGGGCTTCAGTTTGGATACTTTCTTGCTACATCTTCTAGTTGGCTGACCTTTTCTTTAAAGTAATCTATTTGTCTCATGAAGTGAATTTTTCGCTTTAGATGTATTTTTCACCTTTATAAGTTCCATCTTTTAAAACTTCTCTTTCCTCATTATGTTCATGTTTTCTGTTAAATCACTGAGCATATTTACAATTCACAACATTAGATTGTTGATCACTGGATTTTGTTTTCTTCCTTTTAAGAATGTTGTGCTTTGTTCTGATGGTTACCTTACTTGAGCTTTAGCATGCTTCATTTCAAGGCTTGTTTTTATACTTTGTTAGGCTAAGTCTAAAGCTTTACTCTAGAGCTAATGTAGCCCTTCTACTAAGATCTGACCATCTGGGGATTCCATGGGATGCCCCAGGGATTCAATAAGGTATTCATATGCCTTCTGGCCCCATGAGCTCTGGCAACTGTCTAAAGCTCTCTAGTCATTCTTTGCCGGGCCTCCTACAGAGAGAGACTCCTTTACAGATGGGGTTTCTGTCTAGCTCCCGCCTGTCAGCCAATCCAACCCGCAAATTCTAGCCAGATAAGCCTTCCCCAACTCCAAGTCTCCTCAACTCAGCAAGACCAACATGCTCTGCTTGGTCTCCTCTAAACCATGGTCCAGAGAGTGACTCCAGGCAGAAAGCCAGAGGGATTATAGAGCTCATTTCATTTGTTTCCTGTCTCTTGGTTCCTGTATTACCTCTGTTGTCCAATAACTGGAAGCAGTTTTTTCATATATTTTATCCAATTTTCTAGTTGTTTATGGTGGGAAAGCAAGTATGGTACCAGTTATTCCACGCTGGCCAGAAGCTGAAGTCTCCTCTAGTTTTGCTGTATGTATTGTTCCTGAGTTTTTGGTTTTGCTAGGGATTCGACCACAACCTCCCAGCCCCTCAGCCCCATGCTTTAACATTTAAAAGAAAACAGGATTAACAACAATGAACATGAGAAATATAACAAGTCTAGGCTGAAAGACTGTAATAATACTATGTGTGGGAAGAATGGAGCACTGCTTTGGCAGTAAGGTGGACAAACGTTCATTTCCGTTTAAAAAAAAAAGGACAGATGTAGCTTGAATAAATGTCCTACAAATATGTGTCATTAATTTTGCAAATGTATAGCATGCTCTCATGATTGATAAAATATAAATTCATTTAAAAGCATTAATAAAGATATAATAACTTGCCATCATTAATATTTCCTCAATCTAAAATAATTATATATCACAGGATAACCCAAAAAAGTTCTGCAACTTTTTTAAAAAGGGACAATTTCTAGAAGGCAGTTTGTCAATGTTAATCAAAAGCCATAAAAACGCTGACACAGCTTTAAGAAAGAAGACTATATATAGGTATAAACATTAAATTGTTAAAAAAAACTATTAAAGATTATCTCTTGGGAGTGGATTATGAATGTTCATTTTCATTCTTTCTGCGTATTCCTGTTTCCTAATTTTTTATTAATGAATTACTACAGGTAAATGCCAAAAAAACCCCACACACTTCATTAAAAAAAAAAAAAAGTGGGGCAATATCCTCACACTTGAAAACACTGAAAAGTTTAGAGACCGTTAAATGGCATGGCAACAAAGAACCCTGGATATAAGTACAAAAGATAAAGGCAAAGCCGGTTAGTAAAGCTGGTTAGTAGTAGCTGTGTCTGAAGTATGAGATCAAGGTTGGTAAACAGCCTTTTTATCTCACTGGGAATTTCAGTCAGAAAGAACCTAAATGCCAACTTCAGGAAGCGTAGTGTAACGGCCACAGCACTGCACTGAGAATATGAAGACTTGGAATCTAATCCCAATTCTGCATATCATTGTCTGCGTAAATTTCATTTGTAAAATGAGAGGACTAGATTACCATATCCAGGATCCTTTTTTGCTCCTATATTCCATGAATCTATACTGGGTAAGACCCAGGACTCTTTTTTTTTTTTTTTCTATTTTCTTGTTAAGTCCCTCAAATAAATCAGATGATCGGACAGGTTTCAGAACCACTATAGTAAAATAAGCATTTCCATGATTATATAGTGAGTTACATAGTAAATGTTACAAGAAATGGCAAATATTCCTTAATAAGATGGCTAAATGTCATACCATCATTATCAAGAATCACGCAGTATTGTTAGTTCTATAATACAGGAATGATTTTTGTTCTATGGAGTTCAGAAACCTTAAATACATGAACCCACTTTTTGCATGCTTTCTATGGCAGCTTACAAACTTAAAAAGTGAAAAGCAATATATGAAATCATGTACAGAACAATACGAAATCTGGGTAAACTACTGCTCTGCTCAAGAAATACACAATTTTATTTCATTGATGAAGGACAGACATAGAGGATTTTAATGCCCTTCGTACAAATAGGTGGTTTTGTGACCACAGTGTTAGAATCCGGATTCATGCCCAAAACTTCCTGAAAAACTTTTCCAGCACTAAAAACATTGCTCTAGGTGATGGGAGGCTGAGTTACTCACAAAAACATATGCTCCTAGTCCTGCTTCTGCTCAGAAATAAAATTCAAATCTCCCATTCTTCACAGTCATCACTACTAATGTCCTTTGTCTGAGTTTTTCTGCCTTATCTTCACAATGTTCTGACCTCCCTTTATCCATCTTTACCTCAGGCCTGCTTGTAGTCTCTTTCTTACTTGCCTCTGCTCAACAGTCCATTTTGCAGAAAGCAACCTCTCTCCTCCTATTTCAACCAACTCAAAATTCTCTTAACAAAAAGATTTCCCCAACCAAGTCCAACCACGCACCAAATCCATTCATATAATCCCAAACTATTTCTCCCTCAACCCGCATGTCCACTGAAATCCATGTAATAGACTGCATTAAAACAAACATCTATTTTACATTTTTTTCCGCCCAAATATCTGTTTGATTGTAACTGCTTTCAAGTTAGGGTCATATCATTCATCAAATGTTTTAGGTGCTTAAATTCCCAGAACTGTGGTAAGAAGCAAAACAAAATGTACTCCCTGTCTTGAAGGAGCTTATACTTGTGTGTGGGGGGGTGTGTATGTGTGTGTAGGTCTCTACGAGTAGGTAGGTCTGTGTGTGCAGGGAAAGGTAGGAGGAAAACAATGCAGATGACAAAATAAAAAAAAAAAATCAAGGCAGAATACACTGGAGGCACAAGAGAAACACTAGTCAAATTTTTTAAACACTTCTATCTTGTCTGACTGCAATAAGTATTTTTTTGTTTTTAAAGCAGTAACAACTCTTTTTCAAAATGGAAGGAAGGAAAAGAGAGAAGAAAGGAAATCCTGGGTCCAAAGCTCTGAGATTGTTTATTTCATTACTGTATCACCCACTTATGAGAATTTAAAGGCGGTGGATTATTTTCCTACCGCAAGCGATCTGAATGTAAAATAAAAAGAGTAAAGTAGTAACTATCACAACAACACAAAAGGTGGGGACAATAAACCCAAACAGCTACTAGCATTCCTTCTGTAAATGAAGGTATGACCCTGACCCAGGATAGGGGCAACCCTGTAAGTGCTCCAATACTTAAGTCCTTTTAATGCTTTCAAGGAACCAATATTTTAGTCTCTGAAATGCAACCACCTTTCACAGTAAATTAAATTTCTCAATAAAGGCTGAAGGTGGTCTAAATGCAAAACAACTTCCTTTTTCTGTCCTTGAAAATACCAAGTTGTTTACTAAAGTGACTTATTTCAACAAGCACAAGAAGGCATACCTCAGATATCAGTGAAATATCACATAGCCTTCCAATTGTGACACATCAACTTTTAACAGAATCGATCAGTGCAAAACATTTACCACAATCCATTCATCTTAAAAAGTTGCTACATCCTTCCCCTAGAGATTTTTAATACTATACAAATAAAGAGTAAGAATAACTGTTTCCTCTCTGAATGTTAAAATTCTAGCCTTCAAAACAGAAGCATCTTAACTGGGATTGTGGGAGGGACTTGCTCACAATAAAACTTGTTTTAAAAGTTTCCAACAACAATGGGGGATTTTACCTTCCAAGAGAGACTTTCATGATTCATACAGAAGGAAATTTTTAAATTATCAGGACACACACCTTCTTTAAATAAATCTTAACTTTTGTGTTGTTTTGTTTTCAACTGAAACTGTACCTATAAATGCTCTATAATCCTTTTAAGGATTACCTGAATTTCATGCCATAAATATACTGAAATATGAAAGACAATTTAATCTTTAATGTATTTTATAAACAACTGCCATCTTTTTATTTTACAGTTGGCTAGAAATAAATGTGTAAGAACCAAGCCTTACTTAGGCATAGATGCTGATCATAAAAAATGAAACCAGCTAGAAAGGTAACAACTCATAACACAATGTTAAAAATCTCTTGCAATTTCTGCTAAAGCAAGCTGAATCGATAGGCAAGGAGGGCACTGTACCCCCATTACTAAAGGAATCATCAGAAGCTTCTGAGGGCCCAGAGACTTTCTCTCTGCTACAGGCAACTCAACATTGACCCAGGGAGCAAACAATTCCTTCCATGCCAGGCAACTCCCTGATTCTACACTCACGGCTCCCAAAACGTTACTTCCCTTCTCTTTCAGGCTGTTATTTTATAACAGTGACTGGACCACAACACCATGTTTTCCACTAGAAGGTGCTGATATCTCTAAGACAATGTATTCTAGCCTGAAATTCAACAAGCCAAAGACCTAAAACAAGCTTGTTGCCCCCAATTCATCACTCAAGTAAGCTCGAGATCCTGTTTCCTGGTAATGACAACCACTTATTGAATATGTGCTATGTGATTAGCACTTCAATATGCTAAGCAATTTTGTAGTTGATTCCTTCAAAGAAGATGGTATCACCAACCCCACTTGCAGATGAGAGAACAGTTAATGAAATTTCTTGCCCAAGGCCACAGAGCTAGTGACTACATACATTTTACTTGCTAGTTTATTAAAACACTGCTCTTAACCTCTATATCCCCATCATCTAGTAGAGGGCCTGTCACTAACAAGCACTCAGATATGTGTCCAATAAATAAAGGATGGCACCACATGGGGTGTTTCACAACCAAATGGTACCTCTCTTCACCAGGAGGAGTTTGGAAATGTCTGGGAGCATTTTAGGTTGTCCCAACGTGGGGGCCACTACCACCATTTAGTGGATGGGGACCAAACAAGGGACAGTCCTGTCCAAAATGCCAACAGCACCCACTGAGAAACACTAAACTATAGGCTGGTTCACAAAGAAAACCTTTCATGGTAAAGTCAATCCACCTGTTAACCAGCTTAATTTATAAATAACTTCCTATTCATGGATAGTTTGCTTAAAATATCTTAAAAGATACATCAATCTCTTTCTATAAAACACCATTTTTGCATTTACCTGCATTTTATTTTCAAGTACAGAGCTAAGGCTCCATCTTCTATCCTATGATATAACCAAAGTACATCTCCTCCACTGCCCACAGGGCTCCTCTTGGAACTCAATATATGTATAGCGGATTTGCTACACATTTGGAACAGGATTTTGCTTCCTTATCAAGAATACAGTTTGAATTTTCTAGTTCCAAGGTTCACTCTTGTCAAAGGGAAATTTTAGACTGCCCTGCTTCACTGCCTGAGCTATCTTTCCAAGGTCACCATGCTAATGGTTTCTACTATGTCTTCAAAACATCAGTGAAATGTGAACCGAACATGAATTAGTTTATAACTAAAATGGTATAAAATTCCACATCCAAAGGGTGAAAAAGGTTTACTCCAGCACATAGATCAGAATACATACAAGAATAAAATTTAACTAGTAGGTATTTGGTCAAAACTGCAGCAACGCCTAAGCAGGCTCACGTGCAAAAAGAAGACTGACTACTTGGGGACTGGACCACAAGAAGATCCTTTGGCAAAGGTTTATTTTGGCGTACCAGCTTTGCTCTTTAGCCAATGCAACTATTTCGCAAGCTGTGGAAATAATTTCAGAATCAAATTTTTGAAGCCCAAACGTTTCTTTTTAGGTAGAGAAAACTAATGTAAATAAGGCTCTTAAGACTAATATGCCAAAAAATAAAAATGATCATTTCCTGCCCAGTTCTAAAAGCAGTATTACACTAACCACCTAGTTCTCAGCATTTACTTTAGTCAGATCCCGAGTACTGTTTCTTTAGATTTTATCTAGTCCCTGCAAGATACACCAAAAGAGAAAAAGATCCGGGAGTTCTGAGACACAAACCCGAGGCTCCGTCTTCAGCACAATTTGAGACTTGCTTGTTGCCAAAGAACCGTGATTGACAAGCTGAGCGCCTTTTGCCCACCTTGTTGCTCATTATCTCCTCCAGCTGAACTGTAAACCGAACCGCTTCACCCAAGCTAACAGAAAAGCAGTTTTTAAAGCACTGACCACCGCTGCCAAATCCCTTTGAAGCTGTCCTACTCAAAAAAGTTCACCGAAAGTGCTGAATCAAAGATTACAGTGCACTACGAAAAACTCACCCTTCTCTCTAGATGTAATTGTGGTTAAGTACTGTGCAGGTAATCGGCAATCAGAAGACGATGGAAGTTATGCTAGACTTAGACACATCACTTGATGTCCATTTCTAGGTCCAAGGGTCTAGATAGGTCCCTAACTATACAATGAATGGCATTTTCATCTACTTTCTCTCAAAGACCTGTGAGAACAAAATAAACATGAAAGGTAATTCCTGTGACTATTGTTCAATAAAAGATGTTCCGGAGTAGATGACAGTACCAAAGGATAAGTTTGGAAGGCCAAAACAGATCTTTGCAAAGGAGTCTCCCCTCAACCCCCAAATGATCCAATCTCCCCTGTGTACTTCAGGACTGCTTTGGGGGTAGCTATAACTACCCGCAGTGAAGGGTGCAAACAGAATCTAACCAAACTTTCCTTCCCCTTACTCCTCTGTTTCTCAGGTGATTCAATTTGCCCGTGTGATTCTCCCCTCAAGTTCCTTTTCAGGGGTTTCTTGCCTACCCTTCCCCCATTCTAATAAAAAGTGGTTTCAGTTCTCTGGATTCTCGTTCTTTCCCCTGCCCACAAGGACCCTGCGTCCTCTCTGAGGGGCTCCTAAACCCTTTAAACTGCCACCCCCATACTCGCAAGCGCGTACACCCAGTGGAGGCTCTCGCGGTCGCTATGACCTCACACACACCACCCCGGATCCTCATCTGGGCCACTCAGTCACCTTTCATCCCCCCCAATCAAGGGGACGAGCATTCGCTGTGACCCTCACTCCAATCCCAGGAGAACTATCCCAGACCCGCAGTGTTTATTTCTGCCTCTGCCACTGAGTACCCCCTGGGGCCCTTTCTCTTTTTCCCTCCTTCCTCTTCCCTAGAGAACCTAGGCCCAAGGCGGCCACGAACCCGCACCAAGAAACCAGACACAGCCGCCCAACTGGCTCCAACGCCTCAGCCTCGGCCCCCGCGCCCGCCCCCATCCCTCCCCGGCGGCGACCGCAGCGCAAGCTTCGGCCTGGCCGGGGCTCCCCAGCCGGTGTAGCCATCGCTCACTGACCCAGGGAAGTGTCAAACGAGGAAGTGGCAGCAGTAACAGGTACAGAGGTGTACAGCCTGGCAGACGTTAACGGCTCAGCGCTCCATCCCTACCCGACCTAAGCTCCGGGCTCACGGCTTCCTGGACCCCAGAGCCCACGAAGCAAGTCACGTGCCAGCCGGAGCAGTCAGCTGACCGCGGCGCACGCCGCTCCGCCTACGCGCGCGCCACTGCGCAGCCGCCGCGGCCGAGCCCTCGGAAAAGGGGAGGGGAGGGGAGGGGAAGGGCGGGGAGAGGGGAGGGGGGAGGGGGAGGGGAGGGGGAGGGGGAGGGGAGGGGGGAGGGGAGGGGAGGGGGGGAGGGGAGGGGAGGAGGGGAGGGGCGGGCCTAGGAGGCTCCCGGGGGATCCAAGGAGACCCAGGAGTCGCTGCTGGCGGCCGCTGTTCCGCGATCGGGTAGGGTTTCTGCCACCATCCCTAAGGTTATCCCACTTCTTCAGGTTTCTGCAGTTTGGAATTTGTCTCCAGCCCCTACACAGGCTTCTCCTCTCGGGGTTTTCTTCGGACAGCCCGGTTTTCTGAGTAATATCCTTAATAGTTCACTTCGGCCGCTGATTCACCTTTTCCTTCCAGTCCACTTCAGGTTAATTCCATAAATGTTCATGGAGCATTTACTGTGCGATAGTGACTGTGCGATTTCTTAGGATTATCTGCTGGCGTGAATCACTCCTTGCAGGAGGGAGCCTGTTATCTAGTTCAGGGGTATGTGAGGCGTGTGATAAACATCATAAATAGTTGGCACCACATTAGATAGTGGGAAACCAAGGAAGGTTACACGGCAAAGGCATGGACAGGAGAAATCATGTCCTTTGGGGGAAAAAAGGTAGCAAGCCGCTCTTTTGAGCCCTGCATATTTCATTGGCTGGGGAGGTAGGTGGTATTATTCTAATTTAGAACATAGTTTTAGAAATGGTAAAGAACTTTGTGATTTTCTAATTCAGTACTTTTATATTTACAAATGGGGAAGGTGAAGAGCCAGAGGTCACAGAGCTGTTTAGCACAAGAGAATAGGCATACCTGGTTTTAAATCCTGGTTCCACTGCTGACCAGCTGTGTGACCTCAGGCCTGTAAACTTCAGCTTCTTCACCTGTAAAATGGTGGTAATAATACATCCCTTATAGGGGTGTTGGGAAGATTAAATGACGTGTACATTTGGCATAGTGCCTGGCACATACGAAACACCCAGTAAATGGTTGCCATTATTACTATATATTATAGGACCCAGGTTTTCTGACCTATCTTATGCCTTTTCTGCTGTTGTGTCCCTGCAGAAATTCACCACAGAATTTCTTAGAGCCTTAGTAATACATTGGACAAAAAGTAACAACCAACCAACCTATCCCCAACCTGATGCTTTTCACCAGTTTTGGGTGATGTTCAGGCAATTCCAACAACCAGTTCTGTAACACAACTTTGGAAACTTGTCAGGAATTCCAAGGGCTTTATCTGGCATCACAAAAGGTGGGCCTAAAGGCAATGTTTTGTTAGATCTGTACTGTCCAATACAACTTTCTTCAGTGGTGGAAATGGTATTCTGTGCTGTCCATATCATATCCACTAGACTTACATGGCTCCTGAGCAGTTGAAATGTGGCTAGTGTGACTGAAGGACTGAATTTTAAATTTTATTTCACTTTAATTAATTAAAATTTAAATACCCAGAGGAGGCTAGTGACAACTGCTTTGGGCAGTGCAATATTAGGGTCTGCATTTAAAACCTTTTGGTTTCTTTATGTTTGCATATGGCCCTGAAGCAGAATTCTCATGTCCATTTCTTAATTTTTGAACTCGAGTACATCTACTTCTGACGTCCAGACACTTTACAATGTTTTAAACACCATGTTATACTTGAGAGGCAGTATAATGTAGTGCTCGATAAACGTTAGCTCTAATTATCATTAGACCTAGCATATCTCATTTAAAAATCTAGCAAACATGTTTAAAATAAGCAGGGCATGATTGCTTTCTAATGGCTTCTAATAGTTAGGGAACGTATTTTACAAAGAGCGGGGAAGCTTGCTTTTTGATACAATGCATAGGAGCATCCTAGGTATCTAAGTATGTGTAACAGGCATGACACACCTTTTCCTCCATTTCCAGGTATCTAAATACTCCCCATCTGGAAGCACCTTCTAAGGCTTAAAGCACTGAAAAAATGTGTAGAGAAGATTTTTTTTTTTCTCATAATTTTGTCAAGGGAAAAAGATAAATGTTTTAATGAAACAAAGTGGGGAAAGTATTTGAAACTACTAGCACAATAGGAATCAAAATCATTTTTCACCCCCCTATAATATTAAAAATATCTTGAAAGTTGGTACTGATATTCCTCTTAGAAAAGGAAATGTCCTTGTTTAGGAAAATACTTTGATAAACTAGCATAGTGGAAGATAAACTGAGAGCTTGGGTAAATGGAGACAAAGAAACAAAAGACATAACTAAACTAGTTTCCAATAGAGATTGGAAAGGAACAGAAATGGGGTGGGGGCGTGTTGGAATGTGAGGAAGGCATAAGGTGAAGAGAGCAGAGAAAGAAGAAAGCAACACGATAAAGAACTTGAAAAAACACGACTGTTTAGAACCCTGTTTGAGATCCCTTCAATTGCTATGATGTAAATCCATTGCCATCTGCCCAGACGTTTAATGAACTCAAATGCTTTAATGAGCTATTTTTTTTTGGTAGAAATTTATGGTATCCAGGTGACATTATATAAAGATCTCAGACAAATTAATCAGAACAATACTAAGACCCCAACATGCAAATGAACAAAAAGCACAAAAAATTGAGAAAAAAAGAAATACCACTGGCTAAAACATATAGGAAATGTACACTCTTACTAGTGCTCAAAAATATAAATAAGATAGCAAATATAAATATTTATCAAAATAAGTAAATAATATATAAAAATAAATATGAATAAGAACCTGTATTAGCAAAGACAGAAATATGTACATAATAGCCAGTGCTGGTGATGGTGTGATAAGACCGTCTCTTACAGTGCTAGTGGAAATGTAAACTGGTACAACTTTTATGGTCAGCAATTTGACAGTATGGATGAGAAGCCTTAAAAATGCTTATTCCATTTTGATCCATATTAGGATGGAAATAATGGAAAAGGTAGGAAAATATTTATGCAAAATATATTCATTACAATATAATGTCTGTTTTCATCATCAACAACATTAAAGATTTAGTTGAAGAACTAAGCCCCAATGAAGATGAAGCATTGAAAATGATTTGATGTATATATCTGGAATTTTTAGAGTATAATGTTCAGGGTTAATGAATAGGATACACTAGGGAATTCCCTGGTGCTCCAGTGGTTAAGACTCCGTGCTTTCACTGCTGAGGGCCTGGGTTTAATCCCTGGTCAGGGAACTAAGATCCCACAAGCCGTGCGGCACAGCCAAAAAAAAAAAAAAGAAAAAGAGTAGGATACAGTAGACCAGTGGGTCTCAGCTAGAGGACATTTGGCAATGTCTGGAGACGTTTTTGCTTGTCACAACCTGTGGGGAGAGAGATGCTACTGGTATCTAGTGAAATCAGAGTAGAAATCAAGGACGCTGCTAAACATCCTACAATGCACAGGACAGCTCCACAACAAAGAATTATCTGATCCAAAAAGTCAGTAATGCTGAGGCTGAGAACCCTAGTACTAGACCCACAGGTTCTCAGAGTCCCAAATTCTTGACGAACAACGTAGTATATAATACTCTCAGTTTTTTATCTGTGAAACTGAGACAATATTAACCTCTGTTGTAAGAATTACGTGGAATCATGTAATAAGTTATGGTCACACTGCTGCTTTGAGATGTCAGCTAGGCTCACTCACTAGCTAGGAGATTGGCTCCTGTATGCCAGCCTCTCAGTGAATTCCTAACTCGTCATAATCACAAATTTCTACGTATCATGTCCCTTGCTTGGGAAGAATAGAAACAGAAAATTTTTTTTCAATACATGCCAAATATTTACAGAATCACGGCTTTTTAAAACATGTTTTCATTTATTTCTGTTATAACAGTGAATACATATTAATTATTTAATAATTAGGTAGCATAGATAAGCAAAAAGACGAAAAACATCACCCATTATTCTATGACTCAAGATCACTAGGGTACATCCTTCGAGAATATTTCTATTCAGATGCATGCACGTATGCCACCTGTGCCACAGGCTCAGGGCAGCAGGTGGAGAGGGTCTGTGTCTAACCTTCCGCAGAGCAGGAGTCAAGGACATCTGTCCTCCTGGTGCCCCAGTTACCTGCCGGTGACCAGGGTCACCACTAATGCCTCCCCATCCATGAAGCCGCTCTGAATCCCAGAATCACATAGGACAACAATAACAACAGCTGGACTTCAAAAGCACTTAGCTTTGTGCCCAACACTCTTCTGTGCTTTGCGTATAATAACTCATTTAATCCTCACAACAACCCTTTGAGACATGTATTACTATTATCCCCATTTTACATATGAGAAAACTGGGGCACAGGGTGATTATAATTTGACCAGTTAGGAAGCAGCAGATCGGAGTTCTGAACCCGGGCTGTCTGGTTCCTGGGTCCATGCGTTTAACCTTGTATCATAAAGCCCCTCTTTGCACTGTTTCTTAACCACACTCCTTTTATACTCTGAATTCTCATGGCACTTTTATGGCATTTGGCTAATTTCACTTACATTTTATCAACTTTACCAAGACCACCTTTTGCTCAGAGAGTCTTGAGTGTGCATTGTACATAGTAAGCGTTCAATAGATGATAACGAAATAGATTTCACAACTAAAGGAAATGCCAGATTTTCAAACATTTTATGTCAGAGGGGAAGGGAAGAGGTTATCTGAGTAATTAAACCTATCAGTTCCTTTCTTCTGTTCCCTGTATTCTTGGTCCCTGAATTAATAGAAATTATCATCTTTGTCATTATCTCCTTGGAAATGTCATGAAAACTTCTTGGGAGCAAGAAATGGTTATAGAAGTAGGAAGATAAAATATTTTTTAAAGTAGTTCTGCCCTGTCACCTTCATTTCAAGATTTTGCTCCCTTTACTACTACCTTCTAATTTTCTCAACCCAGCTTTAAATGATACAGTGGGAAAGATTTTGAAGAACTACTGTTCTGTACTGAGAAGTAGTTGCCTATGGACTAAATCTATTTAATTTTCATCTTATTTACAAGTAATAGCACAGGAAGTTATTATTCAGTAGTTATAATAAACCGATCAGTTAAGGGTGAAAAAAGGCAAAAAACATGCCCCCATGCAGTGGTTAAGAATCCGCCTGCCAATGCAGGGGACACGGGTTCGAGCCCTGGTCCAGAAAGATCCCACATGCCGCGGAGCAACTTAGCCCATGCGCCACAACTACTGAGCCTGCACTCTAGAGCCCGCAAGCCACAGCTACTGAGCCCACGTGCCACAACTACTGAAGCCCGTGCTCCTAGAGCCCATGCTCCGCAACAAGAGAAGCCACTGCAATGAGAAGCCCGCACACCACAACGAAGAGTAGCCCCCGCTAACCGCAACTAGAGAAAGCCCGTGTGCAGCAACAAAGACCCAGCACAGCCAAAAAAATAAATTAATTAAATAAATAAATTTATTTTAAAAAATGCCACCAAAACTGATGTACTTAATAATTATAAACATTTTATCATTATTCTATTTATTGTTAGACCTAGTTCCTCAGTTTACATCTTTAAAAATAGTTAATAATACATAGGGTAACTGATTTACTGAGGGGAGAGTATGTTTAAAAAATTATCAACATGGGCTTCCCTGGTGGCGCAGAGATTGAGAATCTGCCTGCTAATGCAGGGCACACGGGTTCGAGCCCTGGTCTGGGAAGATCCCACATGCCACAGAGCAACTAGGCCCGTGAGCCACAACTACTGAGCCTGCGCGTCTGGAGCCTGTGCTCCGCAACAAGAGAGGCCGCGATAGTGAAGAGGCCCATGCACCGCGATGAAGAGTGGCCCCCGCTTGCCGCAACTAGAGAAAGCCCTTGCACAGAAACAAAGACCCAACACAGCCAAAGATAAATATAAAAATAAATAAATAAATAAAAGATTACTATTAAAAAAATGCAAATGAGTGGAAATTAGAACAGCCAATTCTTTAAAAAAAAAAAAAATTATCAACAGAAATAATGAACACATTTTCAGGCCAGGCTAACTTGTCGGGTAAAATCTCAAACCCTTCCCGTTCCTGATAGTGCTGGTGACAAGGATGGAATATCTCAGAGAGATAGTTTTCTGGAAGAGAAAGCATGAGCACCTCATAAGTCAATTAATGGAATTTGCAAGAAGTCCATGGAAATTGATAGTAAGCCAAATTGTATGGTTCCTGGGAATCAGTTGTAGGCTAGATGGTATGGTCTGCCGAGCAATAAGTGGTCCTCTGCTTTATTGGCTGTTAATGAGGAAAACTGGAGAGGTGGTTTCGGTCCACGTAGTCTCAAAGACTACAAACGGGGCCATGGTTACTACGCTACTAACTCTCTTCCCACCATTCTGGCAGTCAGCCTCAGGTCTGCCCCTTATAATGACTGGTACTAATACTTGTCCAGGGTAGGCAGAAGGTCCCACAGCCTGTCCAACAACAGTTATAGAGATCCTAAGGATAATGACCACTTGGTTGAGCACACTGCCCACCAAGTCTCCCTTCAGTGGCCCATGGGCCAAAGTGGGGACATCATAAGTCACTGTAAGTTTATAAAATGCCTTGTCTCTCGTGCATGACTCTTAGAGATGAAAGGTCTGAGAGGAGGAAATGATTGGGGAAAGGAGCTACTGGAAAAGGACGCACTGAATTTGGGATGATGGAAGGAGAACAACAACCCACCACCTGGGCAAGTAACACCTTAGACCTCAACAGGTCATCCAGTGTCGGGGAGCAAGGACCTTCAGGACCTTTGCCCTTTGCAGTTGTCCCTGGAGCCTTCCTCAGGAAGGAAAACATCTTAGCGTGATTCTCCTAAACTGTTGCAAGCACCATGATTTAACTCACTGCTGGGTCTGCCATCCCCTGCCAGATGGCTCTGAGCACGGTTTGAGGTTTGATCCCCCTTCCCCTTAAGCTAACCAAGACGTATATCTGAAATAACAAGGGATGCCCCAGCTCCTGCACCTCACACACAAAACCCTGTCCATACCTCTGGATGTCTTCCCCACCCCCATTCCTACAGCCATTGCTCAGTCATTCCTTGGGGTGGAAAAATGCCACCCACCTGGTGACACGGACAAACAGGAGAGTTTAGTCTGACTGCGCTAGGCAGCTCCTCCATAAACAAGGACTAGACTTGATTATTCAAAGCAACCTGAGAACCCCAAGATTTAACAGCTGATGGAGAGGCCATGTTGGTGATACTGCCAACCTGTGTCCACTGAACAGTGTAGGTCTGACTTGAGTGGCACCGACAATTGTAAGTAACACTTTCTTTCCAGGGCTACCATGTGCATTCCCAATAATTCCCATGTATTCTTGCATGGAAGCCAAGCATTATCTTGACTTACTTATTCCCCCAAACATGGTGACTTGCACCTTATAGGTGACCATAAGAGACCTTCAAG
Source organism: Eubalaena glacialis (assembly GCF_028564815.1). Lineage (NCBI taxonomy): Eukaryota > Metazoa > Chordata > Mammalia > Artiodactyla > Balaenidae > Eubalaena > Eubalaena glacialis. The sequence continues at coordinate 55,023,876 of NC_083732.1, read as the reverse complement.
TATTTAAGGAAATGCCACTAATAGATCACATAGCTCTTAAATAACTGTGAGCCCCAAATGAAGCATCCTTTGATTACCTGGAAGAGCTTCCCTAAGAGATAACAGACTCATAATTTATGCACAGTCTGTGGCTAGTTATTGCTCCAGTGGAAGCCATCTAATTAGAAAAAACAGTACAAAATTTGTCCCTAACTTTAGCTAAAGTGATCAATAACATCACCTTGGCCCTGGAAGGCATTCAGGCCAGCCTCAAATTACTGGTCAGGGATATTATAGATGGTAGAATTGCTTTAAACTTCTTCCTCATGGGCCACAGCAGAGTCTATAGGATTGCTTATAGGATTGCTAATAAATCCTGCTGTGTCTGCATTAATGCCTTGGGCCAAGGGGGAAAGATCAATAAAGAAACTTAAGGAGAGAGCCCCATTACTTTTCTTAAGTTAGACCCTGGTAGTTTATGGGATTTATTCAGTGGGTTGGTTCTAAGACCCTGGGAGGCATAGCTGGGGTCATTGCTGCAGGATGGCCTACTCCTGTTGCTAAATTCCTGATCATAATAGCCTTAATAAGATGATGTATGAGACAAATTGAACAGATTTGATCCTAGCCTCTGTCAGTTAAATTAATCAGAGTAGCCAGTGGAGTGGCATATTTATGGGAAAATTCACCAGAAACAACAGGTGGATATTGCTGAGAGACAATGCTTCATGGGTTTCTTGCATTTCTGCTATTGTTCTGGATTCTTTTTCCAAGGATGTTTGTATAACAGTGTTGGAAGGTAGAAATAGTACCTCCCTCTAGAGCGAAGGTCAAGTAAGCATTTTTTTAAAACAGATATTTATTTTAGAATAGTTTTAGATTTACTGAAAGGTTGTGTAGATAGCAGAGAATTCCCATAAGCCCTACATTCAGTTTCCACTAGTATCATCATCTTATATTAGTATGGTACATTTGTCTAGGTAAGCTTTTATGCTGTTTAGTCTGAAAGATGTGGGTTCCCTAAGCTCAGGATCCTCTCCTGTGATGCAACCCACTGTGTGTCCAGGCATCCAGCTCGGTCTGTCCACATCAATCAACACTGTGGGACTCAGAGGCAAGGGGAGCTGACGTAAATATGAGTATGCTCATGCTGCTTACTGCGTGGGGAGTAATAAAGTCCCTTTTCTCTGCCCCAAGAGATTTTTGTCTTATATCAACATCCATTAAAATATGGCAGGCTACCTTGTTAGCTTGCAAGCGGGGTAAAATCCCAAACCCCTCACATTTTTGACAATCCCCCCTCTCCCTCCACCAACTCAACTCCTTGAAGACATGGAACAAGTTCCTGTTTGATAAATAGATATTGAACTGAACTAAAATGGGCTAATGATTTATTTTAACAATTGTGTAGGATAAATTTGAGGTCAGAGGTCAGGCTGGTATCTGCATAGAACTTGGTCAAATCAGTCAGTCTTTGCCTATTAACTGAAGGACAATGGAAGACACTCTACCGGTCCATGGGAGTAAAGCAATTCTAAGGGTAAGGGGGAGAGAAAGCGGACCGTTGGGAGAATTGGACAGGTAAGAGCTAAGGAGTGAGAGAAGCATAGGCCAATTGATGAAACCTGGTGTCTGGAGAAGTCAGGAACCACCCTCAGGTATTGCCGTCATGGGGTCATGAGGGCGCATGAGGAGGGCCGTAATGCTTAGTAAGCCACCTCAGTAGAGCACCGTGACAGGCAGCCCCAGCAGACGTCCAGTGAGGCCTATGAGCCTTTGGAAGGATCTTGATCTTTTTTTTCAAATTATTTATTTATTTTTATTGGAGTATAGTTGATTTACGATGTTGTGTTAGTTTCAGGTGTACAGCAAAGTGATTCAGTTATACATACATATATATTTTTTTCAGATTCTTTTCCCTTATAGGTTATTATAAAATATTGAGTATAGTTCCCTGTGCTATACAGTAGGTCCTTGTTGGTTATCTATTTTATATATAGTAGTGTGTATATGTTAATCCCAACCTCCTAATTTATCGCCCCCCCCCTTCCCCTTTGGTAACCATAAGTTTGTTTTCTATGTCTGTCACTCTATCTCTCTTTTGTGTATAAGTTCATTTGAATCCTTTTTTTTTTTTTTTTAGATTCCACATATAAGTGGTATCATATGGTATTTGTCTTTCTCTGTCTGATTTACTTCACTTAGTATGATAATCTCTAGGTCCATCCAACCTAGAGATTTGCAACAATCTCTAGGTTGTTGCAAATGGCATTATTTCATTCTTTTTTATGGCTGAGTAATATTCCATTGTATAAATATATCACATCTTTGGAACTTCCCTGGTGGTCCAGTGGTTAAGACTCCACGCTTCCACTGCAGGGGGCACAGGTTCAATCCCTGGTTGGGGAACTAAGATCCCGTATGCCGTGCAGCGTGGCCAAAAAAAAAGAAATCACATCTTCTTTATCCATTCATCTGTCAATGGACATTTAGGTTGCTTCCATGTCTTGACTCTTGGCCTGGAGTTCAGCAGTAGGATTTCAGTGCTGAACTGTATAGCTCCCAAAGGCATGAATGATATGGGACCTGGATTCCAAAATAGGAATCCTCAGACCGGGTGGGGATGGACCTTGAGAAGTACCATTAATATCATAATGTCAGTTTATTGGGGTGGGAGGCACAATGCTTTTAATACGAATTGACATCTGACAAAATATTCTTGGCATAACTGATCCTCTGGGGGCCATGAAAGTTCTGTGACTATCAGGAGTGAACATGGGCTGGATAAAGGGAAGGAGTGCTGTAAAGCACAATCTTAGAGGGACTGGATATTAGGCAGGGACTCGATGGAACGATTAAGTTGGACCAGGCTCTGCCACTTGCTTCTGTGTATGATTCTGGGTTTTCTCATCTATAAACCCCAATGGGCTTATTAGGAGGATTAAATGAGATATTGCATTTAAGCAAGTACCTAGCACTCAGTGACTCCCCTACAATGATCATTATCATTTATGAATAGAATTGGAACATAAGGAAGGGGATTGAGTCTCAAAAAGGCTGTAGCCAAGTTACTGGAACAGTAACCAGTTAGGCACAGGGTGGTGGTCATGAATCTCAGCATGGGGAGCTGGAGGGCCTCGCATCCACTCCCTATGCGTTGGTCTCATAGAAGAGAACAGAGCCTTGAGACTCCAGAAAAAACCTGCCTCAGAAGCTGAACACAAGCAGTGTCTAAAGAAGCAAATGAATGATCATAACCTATTTTCTATACACAAACACACTTAAAACTTTCAAAACTTTCACTTTTAAAAGTTAAAGTATCAAAAAAAAAGGTTAAAGTATCACTAAACACCAGTTTGAACCAAAACAATCCCTGACATGAATAACACCCCCAAAGCATCAGTTTACTTACACAGCACCTAGCTGTAGCTAATACTGTATAAATGCATATGAGGTGATCTTTCAGGTTAAAAAAAAATCCTATAAAATTAAATCCAGTTTATATAATACCACCAACTCCACCATGGCATACTAAAAAAAAATTTTTTTTTCCTGGCTCTACTACCTGCATGATCCTGGAAAAAATATCAAATTCCTAACCTGTTAAATGAGATTAATTTTAGCACCTCATAAGTGTGGAGGTTTGAGATAATGAAAGGGAGAGTGCTTTGAAATCAGACTTGCTATATCATTTTTGTTATGATTATGATCATTATATACATTTTCCAACTAGGTTTTACAAGTATCCAATCCAATGGTGTATCAATACTAGTGTTTTCATTGAGAAAATAAGATACATACATGCACACATACACACCCCAAGCAAAGGGAGTGATTACACCTCAGAAGTAAAAGGGTGAATTAACAGAGGGAGATAAATACTAATGGGATATAAATGGAAATGACATTGGCAACATGAAAGCAAGCATGAGTGAAGCTGCTGGATGGAATTTAGACTCTTTCTTTACTTTAGACAGTTAAATAAGAGCTGTAGCAAACTAAGGCTTTTTTTTCAATAAACATACATTTTGCCATCAAGGAGGAAATAATAGTCTCTCCCTACACCTGTAAGTTCGCTGGATACAATAAATTATAAAGAAATCTAGGGTGGAAAAATTGGTGTTAGGGAAGGATAAACATGAGCCAATGTTTTCCATTCATTATTAAAAAGCAACCTGATAATTTTATGTGATTGTATTCTAAAATAAATATCTTCAAACTTGGAAACCCTGTTTAACTGTTAAGACATAATTCACCTTTTCTTCATCAGTCAGCAAGTTTAGGCCCAGAAGGGAAACTTTACACAAGTTCCCTTTGTACATATGGTTCTTTGATATGAACTATAGATCCTAGCAACCACTTTACAAATATCAGAAGGTAAACTGCTAGTTCTTTAATTTGATAATTCATTAAATGATTTTTAAAAAAATTTACCCACCTACCTCAACCACAGCCTAGAGCTACACTCCCTAACACCAACAGAGCTTGTCCTGGAGCCCCCTGAAGTTCTCGTGAAAAATGCAAATAACTGGGGCCCATGAAAAACACTCAATCTGAATTCTGGGAGTTGTGGCCTGGGTATCTGCACTTTAATAGAACCTCACTAAATTTGATCAGTCATTGCACTAGAACATGTTAGCAGTCCTTCTTCTGAACCTCTACGGCATGACGATGTTATTTATGTAGCATTTAGGGTGTATTAGTATGTATTCATTTATCCAACAAATATTTTTAGGTTCCTAGTGTGTGCCCAACACTGTACTAAGTAAACACTGCCTTTTAATCCCAGAGGCTGACAACATACCCTCCATTCAACAGTTGCCCACCCAGCCTCCATTTCCTACTTCTTCCTTTCTAAGAGAATCCAGTTTTGTTTAGGGACCCATTCATATAGCCAAATATTTCAGAGGAAATTGTGAAAAATGGGTCTGATGCCTCTGAAGGCAATGGCATTTCACTTGCCAATGACTGCATCATGTACTTGCATGTGACCTAATTCTGGCCAGTAAGGCATGAGGAGAAGTCGGCTGGGGGCTTCTGTGAGGTTTCCTCACTCTTAGGAGAAAGTGACAGGAAAAGGTGGTCTCTCTTTTCCTCCAAATAGTTACATGTACTTCTGTTGTGATATCTAGAACTGCTACAGCCATTTGTTACTTCCCTGAAGAAGAAGCCTCCACTGGGGATGGGGATAGCAGGGAAAAGAGTTGGAAAAAACCTGGGTCCTTAATAAATTTGTTGAGCCACTAATCAACCAGTTGCAATGTTCACTCTGCCTCAGGACTTCCAATGTATTGTTAACACCAGTTTGAGCCTGTGTTTCTGTACTTGCAGCCAAAACATCCTTACTGATGCTCAGGAAATGTCAGTTCATGATGATGTTGACAATGATGTGAAAAAACAAAATGGTAGACTTGCCGTATTCCAAGGTGGTGCCACCAGCCATGGCTGAGATTTATCTGTAAATAAAAATAAGGGTGCAGGGGCTTCCCTGGTGGCGCAGTGGTTGAGAATCTGCCTGCCAATGCAGGGGACATGGGTTCGAGCCCTGGTTTGGGAAGGTCCCACATGCCGCGGAGCAACTAGGCCCATGAGCCACAATTACTGAGCCTGCGCGTCTGGAGCCTGTGCTCCGCAACGAGAGAGGCGGCGATAGTGAGAGGCCCGCGCACCGCGATGAAGAGTGGCCCCCGCTTGCCACAACTAGAGAAAGTCCTCGCACAGAAACGAAGACCCAACACAACCAAAAATAAATAAATAAATAAATAAATAAAAATAAGGGTGCAAGTCCTACAATCTTTTATTTTTTTGGGGGGGGGCATGCCACAGGGCATGCAGGATCTTAGTTCCCTGACCAGGGATTGAACCCACACCCTCTGCAGTGGAAGTGCAGTGCAGTGCAGTGGAAGGGCAGTGGAAGTGGAACTACTGGACCACCAAGGAAGTTAAGACCTACAATCTTTACTCCACAGAGCTACCCTCTTTCTCCTAAGCCCCAATGGTCTCCTTATGTGCCATCCGGAAGCAGGAAGGTCAGGAGAAGGTGAGTGACCCCCACAAATGTCTAGCGGCCGCCACTGTCCTTTCCCTTTTTTGACCACCCCGAATTTCCTGGCTTCAGTCTGTCTCCTCTCTTGGTTTACCTGACACTCGCTTATTATGTCAATTTTCTTCTTGCTTGACCAACATGCCCTCCCTCTCCTTCAATGCCTCCCTCCCTCCTCTACCCAGAAAGGATGAGTCTTTCCAAAGAATGAATTCTTCAAACTCTGTTTCTTCCATTCAACTAGAGTTTAAGCCATTTACTCATCCCACATTTGCAATTGCTTAGTGGACAGTTTCACCTAGATGTTTCACTCTAATTAAAAGCAATGTGTTCAAAGTCAGACCTACCAATTCACATCTGAAAACCATCTTCTTTTTCTGGAAATGATACTATAATTTTATCAAGGTGAAGACCTTGAGATCCTCTTTGATTTTCTCCATCTTCCTTGTAATTTTCACCCAGTTCCAAGTCCTAACAAGTCCTCTTGCATAATTTCTCTCACACACACTGCCTTCCTTTCTGTTCTTACAGCCACTATCCTGGTTCCGGCTCTGACTTTATCACTTTAAACCTGGAACACTGCAATATCTCTAAAATACACTCCTATCTGTGCTCTCTCCCTGCCCTGCCCCCAACACTTCCTACGCATCCCCGAACAGATCCCTAGTCAGAAACCTTCACTGAGTTTCCACTGCCTTTAAATTCGTACCCAAACTCCCTAGCCTAGCAAGGCTCCAAAATTAGACTCAAAGTTATCCTTTCAGGCAGAGTTTCAAATATGCCTCTCTACAAATTCTTCAACTCAAAAAAGCTAGTTTACACCTCATTACCCACATACTCCTTATAGTTGCCTTCCTTGAGCCTTGGGTTTGTTAGACAGCTCTTCCCCTCCTCCCTGTCTACATCTACCAAAACTAAACCCTTTTTCCAAGGCCTGATTAAGAGTCTGAATGTGTCCTGATCACCTCATATGGAAGTTATTCATAAAAGTAATAACGATGATTTAAAACAATAGCTACCATTCATTAGTGCTTACTCTATTCCGGCCACTGTAAAATCCCATTCTTGTAAAATGTGGATGATAAAAACTACCTAATGGAGTTGCCGTGAGGAGCCAGTGAGTCAATGTACGTACGGGGCTGAGCCCAGACCCTGAGATATGTGGAAGACGCCCAATAAGAATTGGCTGAATTGTCGCTAATTATGCCATTGAAATGCCACAGTGGGGTTTTGCTCCCAGTCAAAATGCCGTGTCTTGGTCACTCAAAAGAGAATGAACTCCAAGGAAATGGCTAAGATGCAACATTGGGATCAGGGAAGGACAGACTCAGTTCTGGTTCCTCACAGTATCCCAGCACGCCTTTCTGAGCCTTAGGCAAACAAAAATGTCTTTGTTGCAAATTGCATATATTGGCTGGCAATATGCTTGTTCTTTACATTTCTATTATGTGTGTGTGTCTTACATATCCCTTCACTTCCTTGTTCTGGGCACCAAAATGCAGAACTCAGACAGCATTAGGAAAAAAAGAACTTTCCGATGCGACCAGAGGTACAAAATCATGTGGGACACTAAAGAGAGAAAGCTCTTTTCCGGTGAGCAGAAGCCCTTCGTCTCCTTTAAAAAAACAACAAAATTTCCCCCTCATGGTGAATTTGTTCTTGCTGCCTCTCAAACCAAAACGCAATTTAAGAGACAGTTACTACAGAGGAATGTTAAATACATGGCTTTCAGGCTAAATCTGTGACAATCCTTACATTCCAACGCTGGGAAATTAGCAATGTAAACCTCTCTTTGAAACCTACTGTGGATTTACTCCTCAGCACTTCCCCAAAAAAACCCCAAGTTGCATTCAATTACACTAAGGTTAGGACATAAGTATGATTTACATAAGTATCTGTTATAATTTACGTAAGTATCTGTTAATAAGTAAATATTTCACTGAGATGGGAAGTGTAGTTAGAACTCAGACCTACTTAAAATGGTTCTTCTAGTGCAAGGAAAGGCTAACCTGGTGCTTTGAAAAGTATGGCATCATACATTTACAAATGACACAGGATTTAAAATTCCTAGAGATGGAGTCATGTCCCCCTACCCTACCCCACCCCCAACCCCCCTGCCTGTCCCAGCAGGGGGCTGGATTATAACCCCCTGGGAATGCAATCTCCATTTCTCAGGGAATTCCAGTATAAATTAGCTTGGCAAGGACAGATGAGCTTTCCTGGAAAGTCACAGCATTTTCTTCTATCCCAGCATTTTTATATAGGCAAGACCCCCTACTTACGTTTTATCCCCAGATCACCTGGGATGCTTGTTAAAAGTACAGACCCCCATGCGCAATCCAAGGCCTGGGAATCTGTATTTTTAACAAACACCCACGTTTTGGTTGACTCATCCCTCAATCCAAAATCACTTTGCTGCAAGAAGGCTGTTGTCATTTGTTGTTTGTTTGTTTGTTGTGGTAACAGATCCTCTGGTTTTCTCTTTTTGAAGCCTGTCCTTCCAGGGTGCTGAAGACTGCCAACCCCCAGCTCTGTCCTCTGCAGCAGATCTTTCTCTTCTCTTTTGCTCATCAATATTCACTTTTTCTGTTATACCATTTCTTCATTGGGGGATGAAGCTCATCTGATGAGTGTTAAAGGAAAACTGTAACCATCACTCACATGAGCTTTTATCTATGACTTTCAATACCTTAATTCCTTTTTTTTTTCTTCTTCCATGGACCCCTCTTCAGAATAGTGGTTTTTTTTTTTTAAAGATTTATTTTTTATTGATTGATTGATTGATTGATTGCTATGTTGGGTCTTCGTTTCTGTGCTAGGGCTTTCTCTAGTTGCGGCAAGCGGGGGCCACTCTTCATGGCGGTGCGCGGGCCTCTCACTATCATGGCCTCTCTTGTTGTGGAGCACAGGCTCCAGATGCGCAGGCTCAGTAGTTGTGGCTCACGGGCCTAATTGTTCCGCGGCATGTGGGATCTTCCCAGACCAGGGCTCGAACCCGTGTCCCCCGCATTAGCAGGCAGATTCTCAACCACTGCGCCACCAGGGAAGCCCAGAATAGTGGTTTTAAATGCATAAAATAAAATAAGGAAAGGAAATCAATCATATTGAAATACCATTCTTAAAATATGTTTTAAAATGTGAAATAGTAATACACACATGTTCTTCTTTATTAATACATTAGAAAACAAGATCTAGAGGCAGGTCTAGTAGTTTTCTTAATTTCAAAGTATGATGAGTATAAATGATGTTTTGAAATAGTCACAGCAACTGTAATGTTATATGAAAATATCTGTGATTTTTATTGCTGACAAAGTCTTAGGTAGTGCTAAGTTTTGTTCTGTACATTCATAATTAAAATTTTGGTTAGATGAGAGTGAAAATAAAAATACAATGTTTTCCTCATCCAAGTTCACGGGCGCCCTGAATTCAAGGTCCTTGGGCTGTGGGTCCAGGTTAACAAATCTTGCCTTAATCAAATGGCTTGATTAATCATAGCAATTCCAGTCACTGCAGCTGGCCAGTGCAAACTCTTCCTACGCAAACAGGACGTGTTGTGAATTTTTTAGCCATAAGTCTCTAACTGTATTGCCTGGCAGTTAGTAAGGATTAGAAAGTTTTTGGAAGCTTCTCTACCTTGGGCGTTTATCTGTGCTGTGTCCCCATCCAGTTCCATCTATTCCAGTGATGCCCCCAGGCCTTCCTGCTCCCATCCTATCCTCCTCTGGAATCTTCAGCTGCCGGTCCGGCCCCCTTTTCTCCTGTTCCACTCCCTCCCCTTCAGCTTCTTCTGCTTTTCACTGTGTCCCCTACAAATCCCCCATCCCCTCTGGGAGCTAACCTGGCTGTGTTCCCCAGTCTGTCAACAGGTGCTTACAAACCCTTCAAGGCTCTAGTCCCATGAGGGACACAGAAAAATACCATTTCTCTGGCCTCACTGATCAGCCAGGTTTGGAAATAATATTTTTCACTCTGTGGTCCCAGGCATCAGTGATAAGACACTTCGGCAAGTCATTTGGCTGCAGCCTCACTGGATCCCAAAGCACTGACCTGACCCACTTCTCTAGTTGAGTGCCAAGCCTGCAACACACATCCGTATAAAAAGAGGCACTTCATATCCTTGAGAGAGAGAGAGATTATTATCCATGTTTTACAAAGGAGGAAACTTAGATACGAGAGGCTCAATAACATGTCTAAAATCAAACAACGAGTCCGTAGTGGATCCAGGATTTTAACTGCTGTTGTCTGATGCTCATCTGTAAACAGTAGGTGGTCAAAAAAGGGTGATTGTAATAATAATAATAACAAATAATGATCATTATTATTATTATTACAGAGTTGGTGGTTTTACATTTGTATTCCCTGGAAGCAGATTCTGAGACAAGGAATATCCATAGGAAAATGATGCATTAGGGAGTGTTCCCAGGAAAAACCCTAGGAGAAATAGGAAGTGGGGCCGGAAAGAAATGAGGACCAAGTAAGGGAGTGACATGAAGCAGAGGTGATTTGGAGAGGGGGTGGGTCACATCTCACAGTTGTCCCATCAGAGGAAAGGGAATGGGAACATTTATATCCCCATATCTGTCAATCATTGATTAAGGGCTGCTCTTGCGTGTTGTAGAGGGGGGGAAATCACCAGGGAAATCTGGCTGTCTTAGGAGCACAGGTAAAGTGGGCTATGGCAGAGAAGTTGTGGCCGGTGGTGGAAACCACCCCCAGAACCACACTGACAGCATCTGCCAGGGTGATCTTGAAAATGAAGCAGCGTCATAAAAGGAAACAACATATAGCTCTGATTTTGCTATGTTTTATTTCCATACGGATACCCAGCATACCCTCAGCTTCGCCTCAGAACCATGTGCAACCTTAGAGGCAACACTGAAGATTCTAAGTAAATGCTTGTTGGTTGACTGAAATCATTTTATTATTTCAGCACCGTAGGAATTTAGTTCGTGGCTAGCCTCCAAGCCCCCTTCCTGCTGGGTCTCTAACAGCAAGACTTCCTCTCATTTTCCATGTTTCTGTTATTCTTCTGGGGGGGGTTGCTTTTGTATATATGATTCAGCTCTTCAGAGGGAACCCATGACAGTCATGTGAGATGTGTTTAATTTTGTACAGTTTAACTGTATATTAGTAACAGGGTTTACTGGATGACTCTGCTTTTCCAACAAAACTGGAAAGGAAAAATCATTCCAGATTTGTTTTTCTAGGAGAATTTAAAATTGGGAGACATAAATGACTATTCTCTTTTTTAAGTATCCATGCTATAATGAAGTAATAGCAAAGAGTGGGCTTTTTCCCCAAAATGTATGAATAAGTGACTCTTTTTTTTTCAGTCTCAGATGAGATTGATGCTGTTAGGCCTGTACTCTAGTTTTATGGCATTCTTCAGTTAGTTTGCAGCTGGAATGAACTTTTGTCAATGCTGTTATTTGAGGCAGAGTTGGGTGTGAGGAACGTGACCCAGATGACGTGGTTGACACAGAGATGTGCTGCCCAGGTTCCCCCCAAGGAAGGATGTGCTGCCCAGCCGTGGGACTGTTGTCCAGCAAACAATATCCAGCTGTCAGCTCCTTCAAGGTGGGCCTCAGCTGCCTCATCCCAGGTCCTGCCCTTCCCAAGACAGCCTGAATCAAGTGACTGCAGAAAGTAGGGATAGAAAGGCATAACCATTTTGGCCTAACGGGGGAAACCCTGACAAGCGGGACTGCTCCAGATTTTCCTGTTGGGTTGCCAAAGATTTTGCTGCGCCGACGTCATAGTTAACTTCTTCCTCAACGCAATCCTGCTTCCTCTCTCATCCTTTTACGGGAGTGGATCTCTAATAACATCTTGCACCACAAACTTCCAGAGACTCTAACCTGCAGCAGTGGTTGCAGGACTGGTCTCAGAAAGCAGGCAATAAAGTGAGGGTTTGGAAGTGGATCACACACCATCTGGCTAGCCATGAGGATCCCACAGCTGGTAGCAAATAAAGTCCAGACACCAGTAGCACAGTGACCACTGAACTGTTAAATCTTCTATGGGGAGTGATCTGGGCGTGTGTACCAGTAAGAGCAAATACACTAGCAGGTGCAGTGTATCAGGTATCTGCAACTCTGAAGGAAAAGGTAGATGTAAGGATGACAAGATTGAGTAGCTATGGCTAAGTGCCACAGATGTGCTACAGACAGATAAGAAGAAGCTGGGGGCGAAAGTCAAGTATGAAACCAGGTGTGAAAGCCAGGAGGCTCATAGGATATACAAAGATGCTTCTTTGGCCCTGCAATGGCAGGGAAAAAAAAGGTTTGGACTTGCCCAGCCAAGATACTGAACTTCATAAAAAATCAAGGCAGCTTTGTGTCAAGGTCAGGGCCTAGGTTAGAAAAATCTTTAATCCTCACAGATGGAATGAAGACATCTTGGTGGATGTCCCCAGATGTTTCCACATCACAGGCTCTGTGCTTCCTAAGCCATCGGCCACCCTCAGACTGGCATGCTGGGCACATGAACGGAGTGGCCATGGTGACAAGATAGACACTGCAGATACTTCCGACGGCACACGAGGGCAGTTCTCGCCTTGCACAGTAGAACAGGATGGTAAAAATGACCATGCACCCTGGGACCAGGTAAAGCAATCTTAGTAATCAGTGGGGAAAATTACAATTGCTCTGTGACTTTAAAAAAGTTTTGTCAAAATATTAAAAACAGTTTTACTATAGGAAAGTGAAAAACAGTTGTGCAACTAATATTTGTTAGTACACTGCAACTTAAAATATTAGAAACACTGAAAATTAAAGTGGTTGATTTCTATCTAAGTACACTTAGCAAGAATAGTTTGGGCAGGGACTTCCCTGGTGGCGCAGTGGGTAAGATTCCACACTCCCAATGCAGGAGGCCCTGGTTCGATCCCTGGTCAGGGAACTAGATCCCACATGCATGCCGCAACTAAGAGTTCGCATGCCACAACTAAGGAGCCTGCGAGCCTTAGACCCTGTGCAACCAAATAAATAAATAAAAAGAATTGTTTGGACAGTGCTTATCTTCGTCTTGTTATGCTATTTTTTATATGGAGAGAGCATCTTTTCTATGCCTCTAAGGAGAATTGTATACCTTACTAAGTCTGGATCAGCTTCCAACATTTTATCCTTTGTACTTTCAATGTCATGAAAAATCTCCAAGAGTTGCTTCAACGTGAGATTTTTGCCAGGTCCACCTCCTCTGGAACATCTTCACCTTTTTGCTACAACAGTTGCTCAGTTACGTCGCTAAGTCTGCCTTCACTGAGTTCCTCTGCTGCCCATGTAGGGTCTCCCAAAGGGCGGCCATGTCCAAGTTCCCACAGTCAGCTGCTTTTTCTACTGCTTTATTCCATTCAAATTTCACTTCCAGGTTGTTATCACTTTTTGGATTTTTTGCTGCATTTTCATCTTTGTTGGCCAATTCCTCTTTCTAATATTCATTCTTATAAACTGTGACATGGGTTTATTCATAGAGAAAGAGGCAACACAACTAGACACCTGGCTGTGTGTGAGCTGAGCAAAGATGTGCCGTGACCAATCACCAACCGACTTTGAAAGAAGTGATGTGATTGGTTACTGATCATGACAGGATCTTCTATTTACATAGTGACTTGTGAACTAAAGAGCTAACAGTGAGGTTTGTACCCTATACAGTTATGCATGGTTAATACAATGTTGTAACTGAAATTTAAACCACGTTGTTAGGGGACTGGTGTGATTTAACTAAATAATAGTAACTGAAGTTTGTGCATATTGGAACCGTGCAAAGCCAGGACTAAATGTCCTTTCAATACTTACCAAGACTGATCTAGCTACTGCTACTGTCCAATGTCCAATTTGTCTGCAACAGAGGCGATACCAGCCCCCGATGTGACGCCATTCCTCACTGAGACCAACTGGCCCTTGATGGCAAGTTTGCCCCTTCCATTTTGGAAAGGTGAGCAGTTTGCTCCCACGTGTTTTGGGTAGAAGCTTTCTTTTCCTGCTTGTAGAGCCTCATCCAGCACCATCTCTGAGGACTTAGAGGATGTGACTCACCAGCACCAGATCCCATATAACATTGTGTCAGACCAGGGGGTCGACTGAACAGGAAAGGAGGTGTGGAAATGGACCGTGACCATGGATTCCACGGATCACACCGCCCAGAAACTGCCAGCCTTATGGGCTTGGAACCACCTGCTGAAGACGGGCCTGAAGTGCCAACTCAGAGACTTCTCTCTGTGAGGACGTGGCCTCCAGAGTACAGCATGTGCATTGAAACTAAGTCTTTAGATGGCTTTATGTCCCCAGTAGGAAGAATAAAGACGTCCAGATGACTTCACTTACTATTGCTGTCAATGACCACTTCTGAGGGATTTTGTGTTTCCTGTCCCCACACTCCTGAGCTTTGTAGGCTTAGAAGTCCTTGACCTCAAAGAGGACTCGCTTTTGCCAGGGGACCCAGCAGGAGTGCATCAAATTATAAGCCTCAGTGGCTGCCCAAGCACTTCGGGCTTCTTGTGTTCAGGGACCAGCAGGCAAGAAGAGAAGTCACCATTTTGGCAGAGGTAATTGACCCTGGTCATCAGGAGGGGATAAGGCTATTATTACACAATGGGCAGGAGAAATAGGTATAGAACTCAGGTGATCTCCTTGGGTATATCTTGGCATTCCTTTGCCCAATTATGACTGTAAATGGATAGGTATTAGAGCCTGGCCTGAGAAGGGGATAGTGACCAGGGCTCAGGCCCCTCAGTGACAAGAGTCTCGGTCAAGCCACCAGGTAAGACTCCAAGGCCAGAGGAGGTGGTAGCCAAAGGAGAGGAGGATCTAGAATAGATAGTGAAGGAGGGAAATTTATGTGGGTCAGTTGTAGGTGGAGACCAACGCCAGAGATGGGGGCAGAATTTGTCCCTCAAAAAGTATACCTTAAGAAGAAAGGCCACCAGAATCCCAGAGAAGCTACTTTCTCAATGCCCTTGGAGAATGAATCCAAGCAGCACAAGGGGTGGACTATAGCAGACATGACGGTACACAGCCCAGGACCTCCCTTTGAGAAAGGATGGACATGCTGACCAGCTGCAGGGAGGGGGTCAATGAATAGCCTCTAGTTGTCAGGGTCGGTACAGCTGCAGAGAGACCCTTCACCTGAGTTCACACCTTTCTCTGGTGACCTAGTAAGGCAGGCATATAAAGACCAGCCCTATCAGCCTGACGTGGAACACTGATGGGCAATACGCACTTCAGGGCTCCCGACCCGGTTGAAGGCTTTGTCACTACATCAGAGTTCAACTCCTTCTGCCCAATCTGCTTCCTCCCTTATGTTTTGATACCTGATAAATATCTTATACCCCAAATTCCATCTCAGTGTCTATTTCTGGAGAACCCGACCTCCAACAATATGTGTCCACATCCTGAGACTTTGTTGAGTTAAACCTCTGTGTAGTCACCATATTTCAATTTTATTTTAGAATTAATTTAAAAAATTTTCATCCTGTGACGGTGAAGATGTTATCATTGCAAGAAAGCTGATAGTCCTCTAAATATAAGAACTCCAGTAACCCAGATTGCAAACATCACTATACTAAGTTGTGAAAGATAATGCTATATATTTGTACAATGAGTCACAATTTACAAAGCACTTTTATATTTATGGGGTTACTTGTTCCAAACAGCTATTCCATGCACTAGGCAGATATTTGAATTCTCTCATTAGAGAAAAAAAGTTAAGATGGACTGCAAAATTTCTAGGCATAAATCCCAGAGAAAATTTCCCACTTGTTCTCAAGGAGAAAATACAAAGTTATAAATACAAGACTTTTAATAGTGAAAAATTGAAATAGTGAAAAGTTGGAACAGCCTAATGCCCCTCAGTAGGGGATAAATAAAATGTGGTATAATAATAGATTACAATACCATACAGTTAGTTAAAACAGATGCAATATAATGTAAAGTTTATAAAATATACCAAATCTCAATATAAATCTCTAAACATAATATCGAGTCACTGAATAGAAAGTTTCAGAATATATATACTGTGATATCACTTAGGTAAATTTTAAAATATTGAAATATAATTGACATACAATATTATGTTAGTTTCAGGTATACCAAATAATGATTTAACATTTGCATACATTATGAACTGATCACCACGATAAGTCTAGTAACCATCTGTCCCCATACAAAGTTATTACGATATTATTGACCATATTCCTTATGCTGTAAATTACATCCCTGTGACTTATTATATAGCTGAAGGTTTGTACCTCTTAAACTCTTTTACCGATTTCGCCCACCTCCTGACTCCCCTGCCTTCCGGCAACCACTCTTTTGTTCTCTGTATCTGTGAGTCTGGTTTTTTTGGGGGTTGTTTTTCGTTTTTGTTTTATGTTTTTTAAAGGCAGACTGCCACGTGCAGCGCCTCATTTGGATGTGTCTGGAGTCTTGGAAGCTTGACTACCCTACGTTCTCCTACAAATGGACCTTGAGAGCTTGTTTGGAGGTTCTAGCAGGGGAGCGCAGCTACTGGTATACCCTTGACCGAAGAACAGTCCTCTTCTATCGGGGAAGGTCGTCCTCTTTGACCGAGCGTGCAGCTTCGGGAGGGACGCACATGGAGCAGTGAGGGAGGAAGGGGACACCCGCCTAGCCAGCCAGATCACCCGAATCAATCCTGGCGATCAATGAGGTGACAGATGTCGCAGCCAGATTGCCCTCACATCCTATGAGTCTGTTTTAGTTTTGGGAGTTTTTTTATTTTGTCTTGTTTTTTAGATTCCACGTATAAATGCAGTATTTATCTCTCTCTGCCTGACTTGTTTCACTAAGCATAATATTCTCTAGATCCATCTATGTTGTTGCAAATGGCAAGATTTCAATTTTTTTATGGCTGAGTAACTTTACATACTTCTTTACCCATTCATATATCTATAGACACTTAGGTTGCTTCTGTATCTTGGCTATCATACATAATGCTGCAATGGGGCTTCCCTGGTGGTGCAGTGGTTAAGAATCCGCCTGCCCATTCAGGGGACATGGGTTCGAGCCCTGGTCTGGGAAGATCCCACATGCTGCGGAGCAACTAAGCTTGTGCACCACAACTACTGAAGCCTGTGGGCCTAGAGCCTGCGAGCCACAACTACTGAGCCCGTGCTCCTAGAGCCTGTGCTCCACAACAAGAGAAGCCACTGCAATGAGAAGCCCGTGCAATGCAACGAAGACCCAACGCAGCCAAAATAA
The DNA here is from genome assembly GCF_028564815.1 of Eubalaena glacialis. Lineage (NCBI taxonomy): Eukaryota > Metazoa > Chordata > Mammalia > Artiodactyla > Balaenidae > Eubalaena > Eubalaena glacialis. The sequence continues at coordinate 55,006,635 of NC_083732.1, read as the reverse complement.
ATAAATACATTTATTAAAAAATAATAATAATAATGCTGCAATGAACATTGGAGGGCATATATCTTTTTGCATTGGTGTTTTTGTTTTCTTCAGGTAAGTACCCAGAAGTGATATTACTGGATCGTATAGTAGTTCTATTTTAAATTTTTTGAGGGACCTCCATACTGTTTTCCATAGTAGCTACGCCAATTTACGTTCCCACCAACAGTGCACAAGAACTCCCTTTTCTCTACATCCTCACCAGCATTTATTTGTTGTCTTTTTTTTTTTTAATATTTACTTATTTATTAGTTAATTTATTTTGGCTGTGCTGGGTCTTAGTTATGGCACGTGGGATCTGTAGTCACAGCATGAGAACTCTTAGTTGTGGCATGTGGGATCTAGTTCCTGATTAGGGATGGAACCCGGGCCCCCTGCATTGGGATTTCGGAGTCTACCCACCGGACCACCAGGGAAGTCCCTGTTGTCTTTTTGATGATAGCCATTCAGACAGGTACGACGTGATAGCACACTGGATTCTGATTTGCACTTCCCTGATGATTAGTGATGTTGAGCATCTTTTCATGTGTCTGTGGCCATCTATATGTCTTCATGGGAAAAATGTCTATTCAGGACCTCTGCTCATTTTTTAAATGGGTTGTTTGTTTTGTTGATGTTGAGTTGTATGAGTTTTTGTATATTTTGGATATTAATCCCTTATCAGATATATCATTTGCAAATATCTTTTCCATTCAAGAGGCTGCCTTTTCACTTTGTTGGTAGTTTCCTCCACTGTGCAAAAGCTTTTTAGTTTGATGTAGTTCCATTTCTTTAGTTTTACTTTTGTTTCCCTTGCCTGAAGAGACAGATCCAAAAAAAATATTGCCAAGACAAATGTCAAAGAGCATACTGCCTATATTTACTGTTAGGAATTTTGTGGTTTCAGGACTTATGTTTAAGTCTTTAATCCATTTTGAGTTTGTTTTTGTATATGGTGTGAGAAAGTAGTCCAGTTTGACTCTTTTGCATGAGGTTGTCCAGTTTTTCCAACACCGTTTATTGAAAAGACTGTCTTTTCCCCATTGTATATTCTTGCCTCCTTTGACATAGATTAATTGACCATACAAATGTGGGTTTATTTCTGGGCTCTCTTTCTGTTCCATTGATCTGTCTTTGTGCCAGTACCATACTGTTTTGATTACTGTAGCTTTCGGATATAGTTTGAAATCAGGGAGTGTGATGCCTCCAGCTTTGTTCTTTCTCAAGATTGTTTTGGCTATTTGGGGTCTTTTGTGTTCCCATAAAAATTTTAGAATTATTTGTTCTAGTTCTGTAAAAATTGCCGTTGGTATTTTGACAGGAACTGTCTTGAATCTATAGATTGCCTTGGATAGTATGGTCATCTTAACAATATTAATTCTCTCAATCCATGAGCATGTATATATTTCCAACTGTTTCTGTCATCTTCAATTTCTTTCATCAATGTCTTGTAGTTTTCTAAGTATAGGTCATTTACCTCATTGGTTGGATTTATTCCTAGGTATTTTATTCTTTTTGATGCAATTATAAATGGGATAATTTTCTTAATTTCTCTTTCTGATAGATTTCTGTATATTAATTTTAGATCCCATAATTAAAATAACGTAAAAACAATACTAAATATTTATACTTATACAGAACTTTTAAAGCATTTTTAAACAGACTGATTAGTTACACACTACAGTCCCTGCAACGATTTAGGTGAGCGTAAAGGCAGGGAAGATCCCTTGCTTTGTAGAAATTTCTCTTGGATTTAAGATATTTTACGACTGTATTGGGAGCTGGCAAAGAAAGATCCCATTGAATCATTGTCGGTAAGTACGCACAGCCTGATTTTTTAGCTTCCAGCTCTTTGCAGAGACCCGTGATCTTCATTTCCCTTTCTCCAGGGCTAACCCATTCTTCCCACGCTCAGATTTCTGATTCTGGAATACAACATGCGCTCTGTGAAAGTCTGGGGGAAAGGAATGCCCCTCACAGCCCTACCCTCCTAGCTCCTCTGTGCCTCCCCATCCTCATCACAATGAGGTTTAGTCCTGAGATTAAGCCCAGTGGCCGTGAGCACTGGGACTCAGCCTGCCTCTCGGCACCTGGGGCAGGGATGCTCTGTCTGCCACCCCAGGACTGTATGAAGTGAACAGCTTAGTGGAAGTCCACAGAATCTTTCTTATTGAACGGAGTTTAGTCAGAAAGGGAGGTCCACTGAAAACCAACCTGGTGAGGGAGGCTCGCGCACGTTCATGGCTCTCCATAGCGCCCGACACCTGAGTTACTGCAGATATTCCTCCTTCCCTGTTCAGTGTGGGCAGAGTGCTGAGCTCAGGGAGGAGGAAGAAGGTACAAGAACCTCATCTTTTCCAGTCTGGGAAGGAAAGGAAAGACGGTCTCAATGCCTCCTTGGGCATAAACTGCTGAGGCATGTTGCACTGTGGGAGTACCCAGAATCCATCCCAAACTCTCTAAGATTTGGCTTGATCTGATTTATCATTCCCAAATTCCACTTAACAGTATGTATTTCTTGATATTTTATTTATTTTTTCACCCCTATCCTAACCGGAGTGCTTTTGAATTGCTTCTCTTCTCATAGGTTGAAACTATCAAGGCATCTGAGATCATCCCAGCTGTTAGAGTTCGCAGCCCAGGGAACAAAGAGAACAAAGAAATATTATGTCAAAATATTTTACATATTGAATTTTTTAAGCAATTATTTGAAGCTTTTGAGACACTAATGTATTCTTTACACCAACTTCAACCAAAGGGGTCACAGAGAGCAGAAAAGATTTTTTTTATTATTGAGAATAAAGATCAACTCTATTTTACAAGACTGGGACATCTGAGAATTAAGTGAGACAGGGTTTCCAAAGCCCTTGGTAGATGGCCTGGCTCTCAGCAGGTGCTTAATAAACTCAGTTGCCATTCTGTTTTGTGGGGGCCATATTAACTCTTCAGTGCAGTTTAGAAAGATTCCCGCTCTCTTTAAAACAGTCCTTCTCACAGGTTATGTGCAAATAAATGACCTGGGGATTTTGTTAAATTGCAGATTCAGACCCAGTGGGTCTGGGGAGAGGCATGACAGTCCAAATTTCCAACCAGCTCCCAGGTGTTGCTGATGCTGCTGGAATGAGACTCACACTTGGGGTATCAAGGTTCTGCCTCATGGGTTGAAATTATCATTCCTACTCATTTCTACCCCTACAGTTGTGAGTATGTTGCTTTATCCCTGTTCACCCCCAATCACCTATTCAGATCCTACATAACTTTCAAAGTGTAGTTTAAGCCGCATTTTTTTATTAAAACTTCTTCCCCAATTTTTGCATCTCTAAAGGATTAATGTCATCTGATACCCTGAATCAAATTTAGTTGAATCTTTTTTATTGATATTAATACTGGTGAGAGATTGGTTAGTTCACCTAAAAAGTTGGTTAAAGTGGGAATAACATAATTTAAACATACCTACTTTAAATGTTTAATAAAATCCTTTAAATGCACATTTGTTGACCAATTTTTTGATGTGAGGCCTAGTCCTTTTGTTCGAGTAGGTCTTCTTTGAGATGTGTTCTGCTTCTTCTTTCTTACACAAACCATCCCTATTCATATTGTTTAATTCATTTTTTCTGAAACTTTCACAGATTTCCTGGCCACCTAATCTGACCACATTTTTTTTTCGATTTTTTTTGTTGTATAAATTTATTTATTTTATTTATTTCTTTTTGGCTGCATTGCGTCTTCGTTGCTGCACACGGGCTTTCTCTAGTTGTGGCTAGTGGTGGCTTCTCTTGTTGCAGAGCACGGGCTCTAGGCGCGTGGGCTTCAGTAGCTGTGGCTCGCGGGCTCTAGAGCTCAGGCTCAGTAGTTGTGGCACATGGGCTTAGTTGCTCCGCAGCATGTGGGATCTTCCTGGACCAGGGCTCGAACCCGTGTCCCCTGCACTGGCAGGCGGATTCTTAACCACTGCGCCCCAGGGAAGCCCCTTGACCACAGTTTTAAAATGACTTACCTTAGTTCATTTAACGTGTTTTCCACAGGCACTGCAACTCTTTCTTTTTGCCCTCAAATTTCATTGGTTTCATAATTTTTAAATTGAATTAGGTAGTTAGAAGAACAAGCACAAAAACAGGTCTGGAAACAAACACAACCAACTGTTGGTAAGTGTACAATTCACCTGTGAGAGGAGAAGTTGAGGGATGGGGCCGGGGGCAGGCAGAATAATGGCTCCCCAAAGATGTGCATGTCCTAGTCCAGAAACCTGTGAATGTTACCCTATATGGCAGAAAGGATTTTGCAGGTGTGATTAAGGTAAGGATTTTTATTTATTTTTAAATTTTTAAAAAAATTTTACTTTATTTATTTTTGGCTGCGTTGGGTCTTCGTTGCTGCATGTGGGCTTTCTCTAGTTGTGGTGAGCGGGAGCTACTCTTTGTTGCGGTGCGCAGGCTTCTCATTGTGGTGGCTTCTCTTGTTGCGGAGCACGGGCTCTAGGCATGCAGGCTTCAGTAGTTGTGGCACTCGGGCTCAGTAGTTGTGGTTTGCAGGCTCTAGAGCACAGGCTCAGTAGTTGTGGTGCATGGGCTTAGTTGCTCCGCGGCATGTGGAATCTTCCCGGACCAGCGCTCGAAGCCGTGTCCCCTGCATTGGCAGGCGGATTCTTAACCACTGTGCCACCAGGGAAGCACTTTTAGGATTAACTTTAATCCTAAAAGTTAAGGATTTTTAGATGAGGGATTATCTGGATGAACTCAACATAATCACAAGTGTCCTTACAAGAGAGACAAGAGAATCAGAGTCAGTAGTATATGTGACTATTGAAGCAAGAGGTCAGCGTGATGTGAACAAGGGGCCATGAAGCAAGGAATACAGACAGCTTCTAGAAGCTGAAAAAGGCAAGAGAACAGATTCTCCCCTCAGAGCCTCCAGAAGCCTCAGCCTGGGCAATACCTTGACCTTAGCCCAGTGAGACTGATTTTGGACTTCTGACATCCAGAGCTGTAAGATAATAAATGTGTTGTTTTAAGCCATATGTTTGTGGTAATTTATTGCATTGGCCATAGGGAACTAACACAGGGCGCAAGTGTACTGCTCTGGAGAGGTACTCAGAGTGCTGTGGGCAGAGTGGTACTGAGGGGATGTGTTGGTCTGTCTGGCAGGTGCAGTAAGTAAAGAGTAATCAAAAGCACTTCTACTGACATGAAAAGATACTCAACACCACTAATTATTAGAGAAATGCAAATCAAAACTACAATGAGGTATCACCTCACACCAGTCAGAATGGCCATCTTTAAAAAGTCTACAAATAACAAATGCTGGAGAGGGTGTGGAGAAAAGGGAACCTTCCTACACCTTTGGTAGGAATGTAAGTTGGTGCAGCCACTATGGAAAACAGTATGGAGTTTCCTCAGAAAACTAAAAATAGCGTTGCCATATGATCCAGCAATCCTACTTCTGGGCATATATCCAGACAAAACTGTAATTAAAAGAGAAACATTCACCCCTATGTTCATAGCAGCACTATTCACAATATCCAAGACATGGAAACAACCTAAATGTCCATCAACAGATGAGTGGATAAGGATGTGGTACATATATACAATGGAATATTACTCAGCCATAAAAAAGAATGAAATAATGCCATTTGCAGCAACATGGATGGACCTAGAGATTATCATACTGAGTGAAGTAAGTCAGAAAGAGAAAGACAAATACCATATGATGTCACTTACATGTGGAATCTAAAATATGACACAAATGAACTTATCTATGAAACAGAAACAGACTCACAGTCATATAGAATAGACTTGTGGTTGCCAAGGGGGGCTGGGGGAGGAATGGATTGGGAGTTTGGGGTTAGCAGATGCAAACTAGTATATATAGAATGGATAAACAACAAGGTCCTATTGTATAGCACAGGGAACTATACTCAATATCCTATGATAAACCATAATGGAAAAGAATATAAAAAAGAATGTATATATATGTATAACTGAATCACTTTGCTGTACAGCAGAAATTAACACAACATTGTATATCAACTATACTTCAATTAAAAAAACTACTTCTATTGTAATTAATTTGGAATTGTATTTTGTTCACTAAAGCTTTCATATGTCTTACCAGATGAATGGTGAGTTTTTTGAGGGCATCAACACGTTCTTTTGCTGGCTTTGCATCTTGAGAGATAGCATTTTAAATCAGCAGCTAATCACTTTAGTTATTTATAATTTAAAAATTCTCTGTGTGGAGTTTTTGTGGCTTAATGTTTAGACTAGTATACTTAAGATTTTTTTCCTGTCAAAAAAATTGTATCCTCTACTGTGCTAAAAACCTGTAATCTAGGAGACAGGAGATGAAGAAAACATAGCAAAGGTTTTAGAGTCTTAGCCTATTTTCTGCTATTGCCAGCACTGTGGCCTTGGACCTGTTAGGGAACCTCTCTTACCTTAGTTTCTTCTTATGTAAAATGGTGATTATAATACTTTCCACCTAACAGTCTTGTTGGGAGGAATAAATAAAGTACCAAGAAATGCTTGGTCCATAGATACACAACAGTGGTAGTGATTCTTACCACTGTATTGTTGATAGAGATAATACTCTAGGAAGGTGTGAAGGAGTGAAAGGACACTGAGAGCAGCAGTGCAGATCAGCAGACCTTTTATATTCTAAAGCCAGAAGGACTCTCCAAGACCACCTAGAATAGGGGTTGACAATCTATGGCTCACAGGCCAAAACAGCCTGCTTCCTGTTTTCATAAGTAGAGTTTTATTGGAATACAGCCACGCCCATTCATTTATCTATCATCCATGGCTGCTTTTGCACTACAATGTCAGAGTCAGTAGTTGTGACAGAGACTTTATGACCTGCAGAGTTTAAAATACTTACTTTCTGGCCTTTTACAGAAAAAGTTCAACAACCTTGATCTAGAACACCTCATTTACAGATAAGGGAAAAGGGCTAAATGACTTTGTCCACAGTCACATTGCTAGCTAGAGACAGAATCAGGACTCAGATGTAGATGCCTTGACCCCCAGTTCAAAGCCTGAATGAGGGAGAGAAAATGACAGTTCTCTGAATCCAGCCCAGAATGGGGTCCTTCGGTGGAGTTTGGCTCTGATCTAGGCTTCTAGGGAAAAGACTGACAAGTGCCTCTCCAGACACTCCCAGGCTGCTTCACACCTCCACATCCTGATATGTGAAACTTATAGACCGGCCCTGTGAGAAATGCTATCAGGAGTCCTTCAAGTAGAAAGGAAAGGATACTAGACAGTAACCTGAAGTCATATGAAGAAATAAAGAGCACCAGTAAATATAACTACATAGGTAAATACAAAGCCAGTATTATCAAATTTTTCATTTGTAACTCATTTTCCCCCTATATGACTTAAGATACAAGTGCAAAAACAGTAAGCATAGATCTAGGTTAATGGGCACATAATGTATAAAGACTTAATTTGTGATGACAATAACAACATAAAAAGGGGATGGAGTTGTACAGAAGCAGGGTTTTCGTATACTATTGAAGCCAAAGTGGTATTCATTCAAAATAGATTGTTATATATACACACTACTTATAGCACAGGGAACTGTACTCAGTATTTTGTAATAACCTATAATGGAAAAGAATCTGAAAAAGAAAGATGAAGTCTCTTCCTGAGACAGCAGAAGTCCTGGGATTCATTCTGATTGGACTGGTGATGGGTCCTGGGGGATTTGGGGCCCTGATGTCCAGTCCTGTTCTGGAGTCTGGGTCAGAGCCCCACCTTTAGGGTGGCCGCCCTAAAGGAAGGAGAGTGCTAATAATACCTGTAGAAGGGGGCCTCTCCACCCCGTCCTCATGTAGGATGCCAGATGGTGAGAACACAACCAAGGTCCACACATTCTTCACTCAGATGTTCCCGAGGGGGGAGATTGGTCAAGAAGGGAGTCAGAGTCCAAGATGTTAGACGTAGCTGCATCTTCAGGGAGCCTCTAGTCCAACCCCCTTCATTGTGCAACTCAAGAAACTGAATCCAGAGAAATGAATGACTCCCACAGGGTTACAACTTCTTTGTAGCACTGTGCTGGGGAAAGTCCAGGTATTCTGACCCCTTATGCAGACCGCTCCACTAAGTAACCCTAGCAGAAGGGGTTAATTAGTAGAACTTTCTGAATATCTTAGGATAAAATCTTTCTCGGAAATGGACAAAGATCATAACTTATACTTTCTCTACCTCCCCATATACCCAATAAGATGTTGAAATAGATATATGTGTGTGTACATATATATAGATTATATGTACGTGTATGCATATAGATATAGGTGTATATGTAATTGTATGTATATAAATGGTGAGAGAGAGAGAGATTGATCACATTTTAGACTCATGCCTGTGTAGAAACACTTTAAAAAGCTTTTGTTTTTTTCCTTTAAAATGTATAGAACTACAGGATAATTATTGTTCAGCACCAGGGAGAAGGAATTGATTGTCTCAATGTCCCCCCATAGTTTATGTCAGTTTTATTGATTTTTCTAAAGCTCATTTCCAAACATCTGAGTAAATATACGACATAACTATTCCTCTTAAGTCGCTACTGTTGTTGCTGGGTCTGGAAGCCAGTCCCTCACATCTGTCCCCCTTCCCACATGCATCAGTAAACTGCCAAATGAGCAGCAGTGTGGTGTGCTCTGCTGGAACATCTGGCGAGCCTTGCTGTTTGGCTGCAGTCACACATATAGCCAGGCGCTGCGTTCCATCCGAGGCTAATCTCAGCGCAGCGCGTTTGACTCTATAGACTGGGACAGAGCAAAAGGCCCTGCACCAAGGACATGAACATGGAAATCTCACACTTGAGACAGAGGGGTGTTTGTTCTGGTGATTTAACAGACACCAAATGAATCTAATCCAATAATCAAACACTGGTGCTAGGCTCAATGTATGGCTTTTTTTTTCTTCCAGGATAATCCAACACTCAACAGATCCCACCAAAAATTAGCTTAGTTAAGACCCCCTTCTATAAGTTGGCTGCTCGCTGTGGTCACGAGTCTTGACTACAGTTTTTAGGTGTGGTTCACATGATAGGTATCTAAAGGGGTTCTTTGACTTACAGCTTTGTAAATGTCTGTAATAAAATGAGCTTGGGACAGTCACTTTGGAGGACAGTTTGGCAGTTTCTAACAAACTAAACATACTCTTACCACACGATCCAGCAGTTGCACTCCTTGGTATTTACCAAACAGTTGAAAAGTTATGTCCACACAAAAACCTGCACATGGATGTTTACAGCAGCTCTATTCGTAACTGCCAAAACTTGGAAGCAATCAAGATGTCTTTCAGTAGGTGACTGGATAAATAAACTGTGGTCCATCCAGACAACAGAATATTATTTAGCACTAAAGAAATTAGCTATCAAACCACGAAAAGATATGGAGGAATGTTAAATGCATATTACTAAGTGAAAGAAGCCAATCTGAAAAGGCTATATAGTGTATGTTTCCAACTGTATGACATGATGAAAAAGGCAAAATTATGGAAACAGTAAAAAGATCAGTGGTTGACTGGGGTTGCAGGGATAGGAAGGAAGGGATGAATAGGTGAAGCACAGAGGATTTTTAGAGTGGCAAAAATATTCTGTATGATACTAAAACGATGGATACATGCCATTATACATTTGTACAACACCAAGAATGAACCCTAAGATAAACTATGGGCTTTGGGTGATTATGATGTGTCCATGTAGGTTCATCAATTGCAACAGATGTACCACTCTGGTGAGGGATGTTGATAATGGAGAAGATTATGCATGTGTAGGGACAGGAGGTATATGGGAAATCTCTGTAGCTCCTCTCAATTTTTCTGTGAACCTAAACCTGCTCTCAAAAAAAAATAAAGTCTTAGTAGTATAAATAAACAAACAAATAAATAAAATTAACTCTATCCAATAGCCACCAGTTAATTTAAGCTACTTAAATTTATTCATTCATTCTAAAAATATCTGCTGAGGGCTTCCTAGATTCTAGGCACTGAACTCCTGACTTAAGGGCAGGAAGCAACTCTACAAATAATATGCAACATTTTCTGATATCAACTCATCCTTCCTCTGTAGTGAATCAGTAAAAACCCTTAGACATGCTCATCCAGAAGTCTCTCTGTGTGGTTCATCTCAGCTCCTTTTCTCCAGTTGTCCAGTAAACTTTTTCTGCCTCACTCCATTCAAGAGTTTGCACTGTTGGTGGTTGTTAATCCCATCTACAATGTCTCTCCATTTGTACATACACAAAGCAAATTCTCTAAGTTCAGCCATCTCTTTGTCAATAATATTCATGCATCTTGGCTATGGCAGGAATCCACATAATGTTGGAATTTAAGAAATTCCTACATTTTCAACATATAAGTTTTACAGTTTAGCCTGAAACCATGTGTCCTGTCACCCCCTTTGCCTGGAAATGCAGCTCTCATGGTCCATCAGAACTTCGGTAGAGTATTGAGAGGGGTTTCACAATCACTCACTCTGTGAAGGAAGTGAAAAGCCTCCAAGATGAGAACAAATTCCAGGTACTTTAATTACCTGGAAGAGTTTCCTCTATTGCTCAGAAGTTCTTGAACTCTATGATACTTCCTGTTCAACACCAGCTACCTGTGAAGTTGGCATTCCTCTTGACTCCCCCAAATTGCCATGATCCTCTTCCATAGTAACCACTTGAAGTAGTTGCTCATATTAAATACTTTGTTTAGTGCACTAAACAGGAAGCAGGTGGTCCTAGGGGTGGATAATCAGGAGGATGTCAATGTGTCTTATTGTGAGCTTCTCATGAGACTTTTCAGGACCTTATGCCGATCCCCCTGCTGCCTTGATCTGCTCATCTGGGCAGACTGCTCACACTCAGCCCAAGCCCACTTGCCATAGGTCCTATAATGGACCTTTTGTTTTCCTTTCTACATTCTTTAAAAATTTAATTAATTAATTAATTAATTATTTTTGGCTGCATTGGATCTTCGTTGCTGCGCGCGGGTTTTCTCGAGTTGCAGTGAGCAGGGGCTGCTCTTTGTTGTGGTGCGCGGGCTTCTCATTGCGGTGGCTTCTCTTGTTGCGGAGCACGGGCTCTAGGTGCGTGGGGGGCTCCGTAGTTGTGGCTCGCGGGCTCTAGAGCGCAGGCTTAGTAGTTGTGGCGCATGGGCTTAGTTGCTCCGCGGCATGTGGGATCTTCCCGGACCAGGGCTAGAACCCACGTCCCCTGCACTGGCAGGTGGATTCTTAACCACTGCACCACCAGGGAAGTCCTCCTTTCTACATTTTAAAGAAAACGTTTTATTTTCAAAAGTCACACTTAAGGTCAAGGGTATTAATCTTGAAAATTGCATGAAGCTGACAGTTTTGGATGGCAGATTTGGGCAATCTGACCCAAGTGATTTTCAGTCCCTGCACTAGTAAATTATCTGACGGCTGCTTCTTCTGAAATTCACTCTTCATCATTACTAGGACTTGATCAGGTCACCTTGCCAAAATTGCCAGTTTATTTATTTAAAGAAGAAAACTGTTCAAACTCTTTATCCATTTGAAACCACTCTTCTCTGTTCTGGAGCCCCAGTCTCAAGATCACCTAGGCCACCAAATTTAGTGTCCATTAGTGGAGGAATGGATGAGTAAAGTGGGTGGACTGCACACTGTGGAATTTTGTGCAGCAGATAAAAACAACAAATGTGATGAATGGACAACAAGCTTAGCTCCGTAAAACATAGCACTGGATGAGAAAAAAATTAGCAAGAAAAAATAAAATTTATAGCACATACACACAAAGCAATATACTTTATTTTATAAGATAAAGGTATATTTAAGGAAATATATGAAACACGAAAGTGGGTACTTAGGATGGGAAGTGGGGGTAGGGGATGAAGGGGAAAAATAAAACAAGAGAAGCTTTGCTGAAAATGTGATCATGAGGTAGCATGAACTGAGGAGTAAGATGAATTCTTTTGAGGCCTCAAAAGAGGCACAAATAAATACTAATTCAGAAACATCATCCTGTAGATTATTGCTTCCCAACAAGGTTCTGTGGAACTTGAACATTCTGAAAGATGTTAAAGGGTATTTCCCCAAAGCAGATTCTACAGTCAAGCACATCTGGGAAACTTAGGTTAAACGAAGCTAATCAGGTCTCTTCACTTTAAGTGTTCTCAGAGCATATAATAAATAGTCTAATGTAAGATGGTATATGCAGCATTTCCCAAACATCTTTGGTCTTGAACTGCTCTTTGCCAAATGCTATTTTGCAAAACATAGAGCTCTGAACATTGACGACAGTTACTTTCTTCTCTCAGGACATCCTTCATAATCCATCCCTACCTGTGCTCCAGGTCTCAACTCTTCCATGAGGCCCCCTCTGCAGCCCACAATAATCTCTATTCTGATCTTATTGCTGCAACTCTCTGGCCTTTGGACAAAGGCCAATAAGCAATAAGATCAGAATACTTTACTGTTGCTGCAAAATACTTATTACTACAGCAGTCAGATCAGAATAGAGCAGGCAAACTTTACTGCTGCTTCTGCACAGACTGCTTTCTTATGGACAGGTGTGACATTTTATTTTATCTACATCTAGATATTGGTTAAGTTGAATAAATTACATGAACGTTCCTTTCAGCCAATCATTTCACAGCATCTATTCAAATCGGGTTAATCTTTACAGTCTGCCTCTCTTACTGAGAGGTGAAGGTGGATGAGTCATATTTACAAAGCATCCCAACAGTCATAGAAAAAAAGCTTTCTTCACAAAGTTTTGATGCTTTACAGGGAAGCACTCTGTCTTGAAGGATAAGAAGAATTTTGCAGGCAAAGAGTAGGAGATGACCATGACATATAGGTAAATGCATAAAACCAGCACTCCAGGAAGGGGAAAAGCACTGATGTGAAGCATTTGCTAATTTCCATGGTGTAAATTCTCCCGCTGCAGCAGAATTCAAGGTACCAGCGTGATGTCACTGAACAGAGTTGGGACTAGATGTGCATGAGCTAGTAAGAGCCAGCTCCAGCCAGCACACCACTGGAGGGACCAGATGAAAGGAATAGCACATGCAAAGGCATGGAGGTCTGAAAATGTCTGGTGATTAGTTGGCTATTGTTGCGCAGAGTGTGAGACAGTAAAATCGAGCAGGACCCTGTGAAGGTCTTCCTGAGGACAGACCCTCCCACCGCCCCCCACCCACTCTTCCCCCTCCACCTCTTGTTTGTAGACAGGCTTTAGCCTCCCAGGCCTTCCCTGAGTTCCAAAAAGAAAAATTTAATCAGAGAAGTAAAAAAAAAAATACAGAAACAAAAGAAAACTGTCAAGCAAGACAAAATAATAATAGTTTAGCCATAAAACAGTCAAGGACCTTTAGTTCCTTTTCAAGGGCTGTAGATAATATTCTGAGCCATATCCTTGAGTTGTTCCGCAAATTCTAAAATCCCCACCAGGTGGAAGAAGTTAACTGCGTGCTGACCACCAGTGCGAGACCCCAGACTGGTTGGAACCAGAAGGTTGATGATTGAGATTCCTGAAACATCACCCTGTTACTTCACCATCAACCAGAGAACTGTGCACGAGCTGATCACACACCCTGTGACCCTCTCCCTCACACTGTCTTTTAAAACCTTTCCCTGAAATCCACTGGGGAGTTTGGGTGTTTTGAACATGAGCTGCCTGTTTTCCTTGCTTGGCCCTGCAATAAACACTGTACTTCCCTTCACCATGACCCCAGTGTCAGTAGATTGGCTTCGCTGTGCATCAGGTGAGTGGACCCAAGTTTGGTTCAGTAAAAATAAGGGCTGGAATATAGATGGAAATGGAGAAGCTTGCACAATCTAAACCAGGTAATTCACAAAGAGAAGACAGGTGTAGCCTGTGACAGGAAAAACAGATCATGAAAGAAGAATTTGGAAAACAGTTTAGGAAGAGATTGCAAATAGTATTGAAAACTTTTGCAATTTTCTCTTTTATACAATTGATAGTGATCTAAACCATCCAGATTTTAGAAGAATAACTCTAGTAGCAGTATGGAGGAATCACTGTAGGACAGGGAGACTGGGAGTAAGGCTACTCGTTGACAAATGTTCAAAATAATCTTGAAAAGAGATCTAAACTGCCAATGCTTGGCATCTTTGGGCCACAACGCAGCCATTTCAGTACCACTCATATATATTCTACCCGAAGGGGTTCTTTAACTCAGGTCTCTGGAAAACAACAAAAGGAAATAAAATAATTTTTAAAACTACTAAATATAAACTACACAATATAGTGCATAGCTTAATCAAACACAACTGTGTGTATATGCTTTTATATACTATGAATTCTTTTATGAATACCCAGTTCTTCCACAGCCGGGAATACACTGTAGTTTATCTGCTTCTGCTTATCTTCTTATGGCTAATTCTTATTGCCTCTTCCTGAGTATCACACTGGTCCCATTAAGCTCTCAGATTTGTTCTATATTTGCTTGATGTTCAATTATACAAGAGCTCACCCCCTTTAACTACAGCAAAGTTTGTTTCTGCAGCTGCAGCACCCCTGCTGCTTGTTATGCTGAGCCAGGTTTCCTTGGCATTAGTGCTGGAGCTGAACTCAACACCTACCCTGGAGATGTCACACTTCCTCAGGCCGCCTGGACTAAGCCACATGGCCTGGGAGCTGATGGCTCTGGGTCTATGTCAGCTGACTGGTTGGAAGGCTCCCTGATGAGTTCTAGTTCCCCTGTCAATAGTGGTCCATGAGATGGTCACGTAACTGCAGCCTCTGTGCTTTTTGCCACAGGCTATTATGATTGTTTTCTAGGCACAAATATTTACCCCCATGGGTGGTCCTGTGATCTATAAAGGGAGGTGTGAGTGTGACAATGTCTACAGAATCTCATACCAACTCTCTGTCTCTGTCTCTCTCGAGCTCTTATTTTTTCCTGTTCCTCCTATATTTGGCATCAGAACGAAGCATTTGTTACCAGGGCTGGGACCACCATTGCCCATCTCCTTTAACTCTTGTGCCACCAGCAGGTGGGGGCAGCAGCAGTGGCAGGAGAGCATGGGAGGTGAGGGAGGTGTGGGAAAGTCCACTGCTGCGTCTCACAACTGCTCAACCGAATCCTTCGAGCCAAGAAGGCAATCTGCTCACTTCCTCCCAAACATGCTGGTATTAATGCCAACTCACGTCTCCGGCCACACTGGAATGTGCTGGTTAAGAGTGTGGGCCCTAGAGTCTCACTACCTGACTCAACCTTGCTCTATCACCTGCCAACAGGATAACCTCAGTAGGACTGCCAGATTTAGCAAGAACAAACAAATGCAAACAGGACACCTAATTTAACTTGTCAGGTAAATGATGAATAACTTTCAGTATAGGTATGCCCCATGCAATATATATACTCACCTATTTTTTGTTATTTATCAAATTTAACTGTATTTTATCTGGCAACCCTAGACCTCAGGCAAGTTACTTAACTTCTCTGTGCTCAAATTCTCTTACCCAGAACTTGAGAATAATGGAACTGTCCACCAGAAAGCATTGTCTTGAGGATTAAATGAGATAATATATGTAAAATGTTAGGAACCTGCTTGTTGGCACACACTAATAAATGTTATGTGGCTGGGACTTCCCTGGTGGCGCAGTGGTTAAGAATCCACCTGCCAATACAGGGGACACGGGTTCGAGCCCTGGTCCGGGAAGATCCCACATGCCGCGGAGCAACTAAGCCCGTGCGCCTCAACTACTGAGCCTGCGCTCTAGAGCCCGCGAGCCACAACTACTGAAGCCCGCACGCCTAGAGCCCGTGCTCCGCAACAAGAGAAGCCACCGCAAGGAGAAGCCTGCGCACTGCAACGAAGAGTAGCCCCCGGTCGCTGCGACTAGAGAAAGCCCGTGTGCAGCAGTGAAGACACAACACAGCCCCCAAAATAAATAAATTTATAAAAAAGAAATGTTATGTGGCTATTAGTCAATATATTATGATGGAGTGCATGGACTTGGGAGCCATACAGACCAAGTTCAAGGTGACCTTGGGCAAGTTATTTAACTTTTGTGCCTCAGTCTCATCATCTACAGAATGGGGATAATTATGGTTCTTACCTTACGCTGTTGAGAGGAGTAAATAAGACAATCATTTAGGACAATTCCTGGCTCACAGCAAATATAACAAATAGTAGTCTCTGTAATAAATAGTCATAAGAACACCCTCCCCCATCAATCTGTGAGCCCTCTTTGCTGTGCAGTGTCTCCATCCTATTCCAGTGGGCACTGATTTCTCTTCCTCTGAATTTCTGTAGTCCTTGCAGATTTTACCCCAAACAGAACCCTCAACTATACCCTGCCTTGCACTGTTTGCTAACTATTCCATTTATGGATGCCTTATTTC
Source organism: Eubalaena glacialis (assembly GCF_028564815.1). Classification (NCBI taxonomy): domain Eukaryota; kingdom Metazoa; phylum Chordata; class Mammalia; order Artiodactyla; family Balaenidae; genus Eubalaena; species Eubalaena glacialis. Next base: position 54,990,271 of record NC_083732.1, on the reverse strand, counting down.
ATTGGTCAGATCCTGGAGGCCTTTTCTTCCAACCCCTCCCTTGGGTGCTGGGCACCATTTTTAGTACATATCTGTTTTTTGTTTGCTTTTGTTGTTGTTTTTGTTTTGTTTTTGTTTTGGCCGCACCGCACGGCATGCAGGATCTTAATTCCCTGACCAGGGATCAACCCCGTGCCCCCTACAGTGGAAGCTTGGAGTCTTAACCACTGGACCACCAGGGAAATCCCCAGTACATATCTGTTGACTGATTAACTTTTTAGTGCCATCGTCATGGATGTGAGGCCCAAGAGGAAGAGTCAGATCTGCATTATCCAATGACCTACTTCCTAAAATCGACAGGCAGAGAGGGGAAGTCCTGTTTAAAATATCAGTGCACTTTCCCCTGCCCATGGAACCCTGGAGAAGGATGCAAAGTGGCAGGGCTGCCATTGTCCTGAGCATGCTCAAGCAAGGGGCTGAGGTGCTTACCTTCTCTGAGTGTCTGTCTAGGTCTCTGGGTCCTTCTCTCAAATCCTGCAGATGGGGCTTGAGACATGAAGATGTTCAGCATGTGGTTACTGAATAAATCAACCATTATGCATTGGAAACACAGCCCTAGACCTTAGCAAGGTACAAAGTCAGGAGTTTTCCGTACATCCCAAACAGGGTAACAATAGTAAAACCTGTATACCAGTGATTCTCAACTTTGACTGAATATTATAATCACCTGGGGAGATTTAAAAGCTGCCAAGATTCTGGCTTAGTTGATCTGGATGGGGTGGGGCTGGATGTCTGGAGTTTTAAAAGCTCCCCAAGTGATTCTAATGGGCAGCTGTGGCCAAGAAACTCTGCTTATACTGCTTTAAATGGAAACTAATGACCTGCCTGATACGTGATTTTTGCAAAGTACAGAATATTTCTAAATTGCCTACAGGTTGACACCTAAACACATACTTTTTTTTGCTTCGGGACAGTAGATAAAACAACTCTAAAATGACTTGATGTTCTTCCAAATTACTGTGTAATTAGTTATCACTGAATGAAGTTCTTGTAAAGCTTTGCCAGTAACCTATTCCTATATCCTGTTTGGCGAGCAAACTGGGAGCCAATTTTCCATTGTGGGGTAAACTCTGGTTTGTGGGAACTGATTACTAAAATCACCTGGTGGCCCATGAAGGCAGGAGCAGGGATCACGAAACTACAGACTGTTAGAGCTGGAGGGGACGTGGGAGCAGAGCTTTCCTAACTTCAATGGGCACAAAAATCACCTGGGGTCTTGTTAATGCCCAGATGCTGACTCAGTGGGTCTGGGGTGGGGACCTGGGATCTGCGGTGCTAACAAGCCCCCAGCTGGTCCCAGGACCACATTTTGATAGGAAGACCTTGGAGTAAATCTGCCTTACAGAGCTTTTAAAAATTTCCAGTGCCTAAGCCCCACCCCAGATCTAGTGAATTAGAGTCCTAGGGTTGGGGTGTGTGGCTGAGCATCAGCATTTTTTCAAAGTTCCCTAACTGATTCTTTCTTTCTTTCTTTTTCTTTTTTTTTTTTTTGATGTACCTGAATTTTTTTTAAAGTGTTTTTTTAAATTGAAGAATAGTTGATTTACAATGTTGTGGTAGTTTCAGGAATACAGCAAAGTGATTCAGTTATACATACATATATATCTTTTTTTTTTCAGATTCTTTTACCTTATAGGTTATTACAATATATTGAGTATTTTTCCCTCCCCAACTGATTCTGACGTGCAGTTAAGGGGAGCAGGATACCTGACTCCAAAATATTCCACTTTGGCATGTGGATTATTTTGAGCTGAAGGGATTCAAGACCAAGCTGACTCAAGAAAAACTTTTATCTCTCCTTTAACTACCTAAAAGTATTCAGACAGGAGTCCTGGCTCAGAGAGAGCTATTACCAGAGATAACTTTTATCTAAATGACTGACCTAGCTGTATGGCAGGCAAACATCTAATTACCAAATATCTGCTCTTCTTATCATCCTGTGAATTCATCCTCCTCCTCTTTGAAGCCACAGGCCCCTATCCCATTCCTTAGCTAGATGGCATACAAACCTCAACTGTCCGACTTGTCTTTGGGTCTCACACTCTTATAGGGTTCCCCTACATATGTAATTACATTTGTTTTTCTCCTATTAACCTATCGTGTGTCAATTTAATTAATATAGACCAGCCAAGAGAACCTAGAGGGGTAGAGGAAATTTTTTCCTCCCTACAGCAGCCAAGACTGAGAACCACCCATCTGGCAGCTGAGGAAACTGAGGTCCAGAGAGATGGAGTGAAAGAGGCAGCTGAAGTTCCCACCTTTTAAAACAGCACCCAGGATTCTGCCTATTAAAACCTTCTTCCTCAATTCTACAGAGACAGGAAGTAGATTAGTGGTTGCCAGGGGCGAGAGAGAGGAGGGAAATGAGGGGTGACTGCTAATGGACACAAGGTTTCTTTTGGGGGTGATAAAAATGTTATAAAGTTGTATAGTACTGATGGTTGCACAACTCTGTAAATATACGAAATGCCACTGGGTGGTACACTCTAAAGCGTGAATTTTATGGTATGTGAATTATATCTCAATAAAGCTATATAAAAATGTTTTTAACTTCTGCTTCTCCTCACCCTATCATTTTCCTTCATCTGATTAAAGAGATTCTAAGAGCAGTGGATGGGGGTGGGGGAAGGAGAGGGTGCACAGGTGTGTATAAATCAACTCCTGATTGGTTGCCAGCTAACCCAGGGGTGTTTCCAGCTGAGCTTCCTTATCCCTTAAAAGGCACCCTCCTTCCCATATTCCACTAACTGCCATAGTTTCATGGCATCCTGGGGTCTCTGTTCTGTACGGGCTTTCAGTTGCAGGGTGAAATTTGGGGTTAAGTCATCAATGGTTCAATCACTGTTAGGTCACCTGCATCTCAAAGGCGACCCCCTACACTTAGGAATAGAAGATTTTTCTCCTATGCAAACTGGGACTATAGTAAAATAATTTCCTTGAGATGGCTTTTCTCTTCAGAGACAAGGAAATAGGAAGTGAAACTTTTTTCCATAGAACCCATCACTATCATTGTAATGTATTTAAGGTTCACGCATATTTATATTTCAGAAGATTAAGTAGATCTCAATAATAAATAGGTTTAAGGTGATAAATGCTCAGCAATCTGTAGGTAATTGGCAGGCAAAAGTGTTTAAAAGGATATATCCACCAATTTAACAATAAAATATGGGAAAGAAATTCTGAAATTCCACATTCTTAGTCCTCATCATAGCAAAGAGTGGAGAAGTTAGAAAGAAAATGTCTTCATGGGATCTGATGGTGTTTCCTTTCTCAATATTACCCAAAAAGGGGTTTCAAATGAGACAGGGTGATGGAGATTCCAGAGCATTCCATACCCCAAAGGACATTCTATTCCTCCTAGTTAATTCCTAAAATTCAACCATAGCCAATCAGGGAAGCTGTTTTCCTAGACACTGGACTCAGATTGTTAATCCACACAATTTCAAGGCCATTAACCAGCAGAGGATTTCTTTATACACGCTTCTCAAAAATTTTCTCCAAGGAACGGGAGGGTGAAAGGAGAAAGCTGTGATTATTCTTTCATTGCTTCAGCGAAATGAGAAGTCTTAATGGATCGATGTGAAGGCAGGTATTCAAAACCATTTGTTTTCTGGGAAAGGGTCGAAACTCCTTTCAGCATGCAGGGTGGATTTCCAGTCTGCTGAAGTTGCTTAAGAAGTCTGTGATATAAGCCACATTTGTTCTGTGGCATCTTTTTAACCTACCTTTAAGAGAAGGTAGGTTAGAAGGTACCTAAAAGACACATAGAAAGAAGTTTTTTCCCCCTTTCTTCCTGGGAGCTTATCAAAAACGCAGAATCTCAGGCCCCTCCATAGAACTGCTAAATCAGAACCTGCATTTTAACAAGCCCTCAGGAGATTCATGTCGCGTTAAAGTTTGACAAGCACTAGTCTCGGTCAACTGTGGTTGAACTTGGCTGCACATTTTAACCACTTAAAAAGCTTCTAAAAGTCCCAGTCTTTAGAATATTTAATCAGAATCTCTCAGAAAAGGCACCAGTACCTTCAGTATTTTTTGTCTCCCAAATAATTCCAGTGTGCAGCCAAAGTAGAAACTAACAGTCTAGGTAAGGTGTCAGCAAATTTTTTCTGTAAAGAACCAGATGGTATATACTTCAGGCTTCATGGGCCGTACCATCTCAATCACAACTACCCAACTCTGCCATTGTGGCAAGAGAGTATCCAAAGACAATATATGAATGAATGAGTGTGGGTGTATTCCAATAAACCTGACAGTGGACACTGAAATTTGAATTTCGTCTAATTTCATGTGTCATGAAAAAAGTTATTTTTAAATTATTTCAACCATTTAAACACATAAAAACCATCCTAAGCCTGAAGGCCCTACCAAACATGGTGACTGGGTGGGATTTGACACTCCAGCCTTGGTTTGCCTATCCCTTAACTAGGTCACTTTCTTATGAAAGGATGGAGGGGAAAACCCTGAAGATTTCCACTTTAATTTAGGCTGATGCACATGACTTAGTCAATGCCAGCCACCAAATACCAATTAGCATTTCTAATGCAGAAAGCTTGATTAGCGTGCTCCCAGGATGACTCTGGGTGAATAGAGAACCCTAAATGGGAGTCCTCCCACTCAACTGCCACTTCCTGTGTAGCTTTGAAGATTTTGGTCAACACAACTCAGTATCAATCTAGACTCCTTGCCTGCAGGACACGTCATTGGTTGCTTCGAGGAGTTTCAAAGGAACTAGAGAAAGCGAAACTCCTGCCCTTGAAGATTTTGAAAGGTAATGGGTGACAAGACAAAGGAAACTGTAGGAAGCTGGTCATATAATCAGTTACGCTTTGCTAACTATTTCTTGGTGGCATTTTCATTCTGAATAGGGAACCGGTTACGTGAGCATCTGCATCATGGTGCTCTACCAGATTAGCAATGCGCTTTAATTGGATATTTTCATGCCTGTTTTCTAAAGAAGTGACTCACAGAGTTACGTGGCAGTCGGGGGGGGGGGGGCGGGGGGGAAGGGTCGTTTAATTTTCTCCTTTCCTTCAATCTTGGTGCTGTGGTTTTGAGGGTGTGCGCTGTACTATATGAATGATTTAAAGCTGATGTGTATCAGTTCCGTTTCCTTTAAGATTTTGGACTTCCCTGGTGGCACAGTGGTTAAGAATCCACCTGCCAATGCAGGAGACATGGGTTTGAGCCCTAGTCTGGGAAGATCCCACATGCCATGGAGGAACGAACCCCGTGCGCCACAGCTACTGAGCCTGTGCTCTAGAGCCCGTGAGCCACAACTACTGAAGCCCGCGCGCCTAGAGCCCGTGCTCTACAACAAGAGAAGCCACGGCAATGAGAAGCCCGCGCACCGCAACGAAGAGTAGCCCCCGCTCGCCGCAACTAGAGAAAGCCCATGCGCAGCAATGAAGACCCAATGCAGCCAAAAATAAATAAATAAATTTAAACAACAACAAAAAAAGGTTTAGATTTGCCAGGCACCGGCAAGCGCCATCCATCCGCTGCCCCACCAAGAGGGGTGCTACAATCACCAGGCCCCATTCTGTGGGCTGCCTTAGCAGTCTCTTTTTACATTTCCTTTTAACCCTTTTCTGATGACTTTAAGAAGGAAGTCTCAGTTAGGTACTAGTTGCCTTTAAGCCTTCTCTAACACTTGATACTCTTCTTCTTCATTTTAACATAAAACAGCCTTAGGGCTCAGGGTCTCAGCCAGTATCCAGCTGAAATTTAATGACATTATTTTATCTCTATTCTACTAATCTTTACAGTTAGCTGTAACTTGAGTCTCCATTTAGAGCAGTGACATATAGTTTTCAAAGTAAATGTATTTTATATGGATAAAATACAAGCAAAATGAATTAATGGCATAGATGTATTTAAGTTTATAAAAATAAGCTGAATTAAATAAAAACACTATACCCCACCTTAAAAAAGAAATGATAATTATGTGACGAGATAGAGATGTGAGCTAATGCTAAGGTGGTAATCATATTGCAATATATAAATGTATCAAATCATCGTGTACACCTTAAACTTACACAATGTTATATGTCAATTATATCTCAATTAAAAAAATTAAACCGTTATCTAAATATTCTGTATCCATGCACAGAAGGTATGTACATATCACAAATTGTGACATGGTATGAGAATGAAATATGGGGGAATGATCCTTGGGAAGAGGAAACAGGCAGCTACTGCAGCCCAAGGTCAAAGAGCTGAATGAACCTGGGGCACGGACAGCCTTTCTAGGGGGTAATGGGAAGATGAAGATGAAGAAGGGGGGCCTGAGGGGTGACTGGGCAGGGCTGAGAGGTCAGCACTCATTGTCTTTTCTCTGATCCAGTTGGAAGGCCACTGAAATTTAACTCTTTAATCACCCACAAAAAGTATTAAGCTTTTAGGAGCCTATTCTGGTAATTGCTATTTTAAAAGCGAGAAAAAAATAAAGTAGCAAAGAAAAATATTTTTTAGTTTCTTTTCTAATCAGTAAGAGGAAGGCAATATATGCTCAAGGAATAAAATATGTGTTTGAATGTGGAATTAAAAACAAAACTTGCGAAGTATTTGAATAATCAATAGTTAAACACATATTAAGAGATTGACTATTAACTAATATTTAAATAGCATTTGTCAGTTTTCAAACAGCTTTTAACGTACATTTCCTAAATTTACAATAGTTAGGTAGGTAGGGATAATTTTTAGTTTTCTTGTTTCTCTTTATTACATGTTAAACAATGTGTGACCCAGAGAGATCGTGTTAATTTCCCAGTATCACACAGCTAAAACTTTAGTTCAAGTATTCTGGTTCCAAATCCCACCTTTTTTTTTTTTTTTTTTCTGGCTCTGCATGCAACTAAACATCCACTATTGAACTCAAAAGATTTAGAAGTGTTTTGAGAAGAGGAAGGTGCATGTTTTTATCATTTTAACAATCAGTCAGCATATGTTTCTTGAGGGGTTACTATGTTCCAACTGCTAGGAAGACTACATACAAAGGACTGTGACGCACTTTCATAAATACAAGAGAAGAGGGCACTTCTGGGGCCTCTGTGAATGGTCTTCAGGCTCTGCGTCCCAGGTCAAACAAGTGCAGTTTGACACCATCTGCGGCGGCCCTGGCACTTGGAGGGAAAAGGACATTCTCAAATAGGAATTGTGAAGGCTTTTAGAAATCAATAGAGCAATTCTATTAGAATTTAAAATACATAGATCCTTTCAGCATGAGGGGAGATTTTAGGGTCTTGGTAATGTCCTATTTCTTGATCCAGGTGTTGGTTACATAGGGGATTCAGTTTGTAAAATTTCATCAAGCTGTGCAACTTACATATGTAATATTTTAATGTATATTATTTCTGTATGTATATTTTAATAAAAGGTTAAACAATGAAGATATACCTTCTGATCCAGTAATCCTTTTCCAAGGAAGTTATTCCATAGAAACAGTATGTTTATTGCATCATTTGTAGTGGCAAAAATTTGGAAACAACATGAATGCCCATCAATACACCAATTATGGTATATCCATGTGAGGAGCAGTATTCATTTATTAAAAAGAATGAATTATATTGACTTGGAAAGACTTTCATGTTGGTTGTTGCTGAATGAGACCTAGAGAGGTGAATATAATTTCATTTAAAAAATATCATGAACATTTGCCAGTACAAATATGTAAATATATCTATATCAGATTTTATGAGCACTGAGAAATAAGTGATAACACAAAGCTGTTAACATTGATTTGTGGGGAAATAGGGAGGGGATAAACTTGATTCTTATATCCAAAATGAAGCAAGAGTCATAATGGAATTTTTTGAAAATAGATGTTATTTTTTAAAATGGTAGATTACAAAAAAAAAATCTTTACTTTTTTTTTTTGGCCATGCCGTGGCATGCGGGATCTTAGCTTCCCCGACCAGGGATCGAACCTATGCCCACCCCCCAACAGTGGAAGTGTGGAGTCTTAACCACTGGACCACCAGGAGAGTCCTGAAAGGCACTTTTTTCCTGCACTGGAAAGTCACATTTGTGTTTGGGTAAAGGATCTACATAATTAGATTCATTACTGCTCCTGGAGTTTTTAGAGTTACTCACTGCTATTTACATTTATATTTGAGAAAATCAGATCTTCTGTGATTATACATGGTTTTCTCTCCCACGTCTCATGATCACATTCCTTGGGGCTACTGGAAGAGGATTAATCCAAACCATGAGGTGCTCTTGAGACACTGCCAGCTCCTAATGTTGTCCCTAGCACCAGGCCCTGATATACCCTTTTTATTTTTTAGGAGAATCCTCAATTTGTGAAAGACTAGATGGGAAGCGGGACACCTCCTGCCACTACAGAAGCTGGAGGGTGGACATGTGACCCAAATCAGCCAATCAGATGCTTATTTCAGGAAGACATCTCAAAGGACTGACACAATAGTGTAGGGACATTATTCAGTATGGCAGCAGCAGGGTTGAGAGTCCATTGGGTGGTGAAAATAGGTTTTGGTATCTGCAGCAGCAACCCAGCACTTCAGATTTTTCCTGTGGTGTGTCCTTGGCATGTTTTTCCTGCTGCTCGGCTCTCGTCGCTATTTCCTGAGCCTGATTCTCTAGCCTTCCAGTTGATTTTGTGAACACAATATTCTTCCAGTACATTCCACTAAATAAGTTATTGAGAGTCTGTTTCTGTAGTAGACACTGTGATGGGCTCTCTGATTTCCCTTTCAAGTCTGAAGGATTTATTTTGTCAGCTGTTGAGTGGGTTGCTGGCAGGCCGTGCTCAGCTGTCAGCCTGCCTCAGAACTGCCTCAGCTGAAGAGAGCCTCATAACCCAAGGTCACACCCCTTTCACTGGGGCAGTCTGAATCCAGAGATTGGTCCACATAGGGCAGAAAGACCTGGCCCCTCGTCCCAACTCAAGTGGGATTGCCAGATAAAATATACAATGCTCAGATAATTTCAGATAAACAATGAATAATTTTTTCAGTATAAGTATGTTGCAAGTACTGTAGGAGCCACACTTACATTAAAAACAATATTCACTGTTTATCTGAAATTCAAGTTTAACTAGCCATCCTCTATTATTATATGCTAAATATGGCAACACTAAACTCAGGGCAACTCTGAAGGACCATCCCAGCCTCAGAGCACTCTGTGGGGTTGGCTGAGGATTACACTGAGACTGCATTTCAGCCCAGCGCCTCCCTCTGCCCCCTCCTGCTTCCATCTCTTCTCTTCCTTAGGTGGTGATCCCAAGACCACTTCCTGATATAGCTGCTGCAAGATGATCTCTGTCTCAGAGTCTCCCCTCAGGCAACCCAAGCTGTCACAGTTTCTCTTCCTTGCAGTAGGGTGACCAACTGTCCTGGTTTGCCCAGGACTGAGGGAGGTCCTGAGATGAGTTGATCACCCTAGGTTTGGAATTCTAACAGATATAACTGTCAAAAGCTTGGGCGACCAGAAAGTGTCACTGCTCCTTCCCCTTTGAGGTGCCTGACAGTCTATGGGCCTGGGCTTTTGCCTTATTGTCCGAGCCCAGTGCTCCCATGCCCTGCCAGGACCAAACGTTTGTTCTGAATCCAAGCCTGTTCCACCGAGGCCCTGAGGTCCTGCATGAGATCATATCCTGTGCTGCTAGAACCCGAAGCTGTTACTTCCTGACTTGGGCAATTGTCTGGCAGCTAGGCTTTCCTTGTACTAACTGCAGGATTGGTCCATCCATCCCCCACCACACCACTATTACATGCCTCCAACTACACTTGAGATTTCTATTATTAATAGCTCAGATGTTCAGACTTCCCTGGTGGTGCACTGGTTAAGAATCTGCCTGCTAATGCAGGGGACAAGGGTTCAATCCCTGGTCCGGGAAGATCCCACATGCCACGGAGCAGCTAAGCCCATGTGCCACAACTACTGAGCCCGCGCGCCTAGAGCCCATGAGCCACAACTACTGAGCCTGCAGGCTGCAACTACTGAAGCCTGCACGTCTAGAGCCTGTGCTCCGCAACAAGAGAAGCCACCACAATGAGGATCCCACACACCGCAAGGAAGAGAAGTCCCCGCTCACCACAACTAGAGAAAGCCTGTGTGCAGCAAGCAAGACCCAACGCAGCCAATAAATAAATAAATAAATCTTTAAAAAAAAAAATAGCTCAGATGTTTTCTCCAGGGCCAGTCTCTCTCTTTCCAGAGCTGACTTTTTTCTCTCTTTTGATAGCCCATGTTTCTGAAGCCATATGCCTAAGCATCCCTCTCTGTTGAACGGAAACCTAAGAGCAAGGTGAAAAAGCATATAGATTCATGTTGTTTCCAATAATATTAATTCAACATTCCCTATATGCCACACTGTACCAGGAACTTCGTTCATTCATTCATTCACTCATTTGAAAAATGTAATGATTACCAGCTATGTGGCAGGTACTATGCAAATGACATTAGGGATATAACAGTAAACAGGAAGATGAGGTATCTGCTCTGCGGCTTCCTTTCTAGCACGGGATGCAGTCAATAAGCAAGTGCAGCCAGTACTATCCCAGCCTTGCTCCCTGGGATCCCTTACAGTATTTCTGGGTGCCTCTGCCCTGACTCCTGTGTGCATTTGCTGTGATGGTCATTCCTGCCACTCTCCAGCAGCCTGCTCTTGGGCAACTGGAGGGAGTTAAAAGTGATTGGGAGTTGACCCCGCCCCTAGTCACCCTTAGCCAATGACTGATTGGAGCAGGAAGACGAACATGCTGCTCGTTTGCTTCAAGGCGGGATAAGCTCAGAGGCAGGATTTGCACTGCAGAACTCCCCTATAGGACCAGGTTGAGGCTGGGACTTTCCCTTATTTGAAATTTTTGGGACTTTACCTGATGAAATCTCACCTTTATTTGCCTTCTTCCCCATCCCCGTTCTGCTTCCCCCACACCCTTACTCATTTCCCCGGGAGAATTTCCTTAATATATCACTGCACTTGAATCTTCTTCTCAGGATCTATTCCAAGTGAGCCTGATCTAAGAAAGCAAGTAAGTAAATAAGTAATGGTAAGCCATGATCAGTCTATGAGGAAAGGAGTACTGTTATAGAGAAAAATGGAGGGACTTATTCTAGACAAGAAGACAGGACAGGCCACCCAAAGAGGGGACATTTCAGCCAAGAAGGAACCAGATACATGAAAAAGCAGCGAAAGTGTATTTCAGGCAGAGGGAAGGGCAAGAACAAAGTTCTTAAGGCGTGAAAGAACTTGGCACTGAGCACGTTCTAGGAATTGTCCAAAGACTAGTGGGGATGGATGGCAAGGAGCGATGGGGACGGGGCACAGGAAGGCAGAGGCCAACTCACATGCCGCCTTGTAGGCCATGATAAGGACTTTGGAGTTTACTGTAAGTGAGATGGATACCGCTGGAGAATCTTCAGCTGCGGTGTGATACATCTGGTTAACTTTTAACTTTTTTTTTTGCGGCTTGTGGGATCTTAGTCCCGACCAGGGATCGAACCCGTGCCCCCTGCACTGGAAGCGTGGAGTCCTAACCACTGGACCGCCAGGGAATTCCCCTGAATAACATTTTAAAACAATTGCTCTGGCTATCTGGTATAGATGATGGGTGGAAGTAAGAAAAGCAGTTGGGAGACTATAGCAACAGTTCAGTACTCAAATGAGAGCTGGTGTCGACTGGGACTAAAGAGGAGGTAGAAGTGGAGACAGAAAGGGTATATTTTGGAGGCAGAATTCTTTAAGATTTTTTTTTTTGACGTGGACCAATTTTAAAGTCTTTATTGAATTTGTTACAATATCGCTTCTGCTTTATGTTTTGGTTTTTTGGCCATGAGGCATGTGGGATCTTAGCTTCCCGACCAGGGATCGAATCCACACCCCCTGCATTGGAAGGCAAAGTCTTAACCACTGGACCACCAGGGAAGTCCTTTGGAGGCAGAATTGACAGGGCCTATTGATGGGTATTAGCAAGAAGGATTAGTTAAGAACAACCCTCAGGTTTCTGTCTTAGTAATTGAGTGAATGGTGATGTCTTTCATTAAGATAAGGATCACTGGGAAAGAATCAGGATGTGGGGACAGAGAATCCCACACATGATCTAATTCTCGCAAAAGCCCTTTAACCAATGCGGAAACTGAGGCAGGGAGAAGTAGCTGTCTCCAGTTTACAGGTAGTACATAATAGTGGAGTACTTGAAACCCTGATCTGAACACTGACCATGGCAACTCTGGGCTGTCACAGCAGGCCACCAGAGTCTTATTTGCATAAGAGGCCCTCTGTCCCCAGAGAATAAGACTACAGGAGGGCTCATGCTAGATGCTGAGGTTAAGAGATGCGGTAGGGACTTCCCTGGTGGTCTAGTGGTTAAGATGCCGTGCTCCCAATGCAGGGGGCCTGGATTCCATCCCTGGTCAGGGAACTAGATCCCACATGCTGCAACTGAAAATCCCACACGTGGCAACAAAGGTCCCACGTGCCGCAACTAAGACCCGGCACAGCCATATAAATAAATAAATACATAAATAAATAAATATTTTTTAAAAATAAAAGAGATGGGGGAGATGAATCCACACTAATGCCTCAAAAGACTGATCAGGGAGCTCACCTTGAAAGGTTTTTTAACTCCTATCAAAGGCTTGGCTGAAAGAGCATCAAATAAAATCACCTATTATTTGGGACAGAAAAGTGATGCCTCTTCCCAGTGTCAGGGGCAGCTATGGGGCTGGAGGGGTTGCAGGCAGGCCTGGCCGGGATTCCAGTGGACCCTTCCTCGGCCATCACCTTTAGCACTACGAGGTCCCTCCTCGCCCCCCCGCCCCCGTGCAGCCCTCGCTCCAGCCAGGATCAGCTACCGACTACTTTCTGAAGGCAGCAAGCTCCTTCATGCTTTGTCAAAGGGATCGCTGGTCCCTCTATGGGGTGCTGGGAATGGGGTTCCTTCCCAACCCTATACCTGGTGGTAACACCTCCTTCACCTCTAGGATTTAGCTCTAAAGTTAGCTTCCTTGTGAAGTCGTCTCCACTTCCCCAGGCTGTGTTAGTCACCTCTCTGTGTTCCCGCAGTGTCCTGTCGAGGCCTGTGCTATGGATTTAACTATCCGCATTTTGCAGGCGGGGAAAATCTGAGCCTATATAGCAACTGAACAGAGGGGAAAGGGGTGGGGCTGGAGGTGGGCACTAGAAAATTCTGTATCACTTGAGCCACATGGGGAAAGAGAGTTTCCAGATGACCCCACCAAGCCTGGCTGGGCGAGGACGGGGATCCAGGAATGATGGCAGAGAAAGTGGAATTAGGGAAGGCCTGTTGGAGAGGCTGTGACATGGGTTATTTTATGCTCTTTCTAAAACCTTTTCCCACAGTGGTCCACAAATTGAAATTATTCCTTGTTGTGTCTTTTCTCTGGAACTTCTAAGAGGACTGTGGACCTGAGCACTTCACTTTGTCTGCCTTACTCAGGAAGACCCTAAGTGTGGCTCTTCACCAAAGTGACCCCAATTCATCCTGTCTGCACACAGCACTGTGCAAAGTAAATTAAAGAGAACTATCCCCTGCTTTATATGTCATGAGTTCTTGCCAATATTTGCATTAATAGAATCTCCCACTTATGCAGCACCTTGCAATTCACAAGCTGCCAAATTGTTTCATTTCAATTTTCACAAGAAGTCAGGGTAATTCTGCTGTAAACTCATGTTACACGTGAGGAAATTGAGGCTCCCATAGTTCAGGTACCCCAACAGGAGGTCACAGAGCCAGGACTAGAACCCAGGTGCCACCAATTGTAAGTCCAGGACTTACCTAAAGAATGACTAACATATGCTCCCTGAGGAAAGGTCTTGCTTCCACTCTTCCAAAAGCCTGAGAAAATTCTAACTGCTTGACCTTCAGAACGCAGGAAGACCTTTTTGACTGTGGTTTGTGTCCTGGCCAAAAAAAGCATTATTACAGGGCTTTGTGATGACAGGGGCAGTTTGCAGCATGCCCTAACCAAACCAGGAAGGGCTCCATCATAGGTTGATAAATAACCCTGCTTCCATAAAAGAGAGATGATTCCTGAGAAAATAAACACTCAGAAAATTGCTCCTTGTAGTAGGAATGTTCCAGTGTGTGGGTATAATAAGAAGCATTTCATAAGGAAGGAAGAGAATGCTGTTGGGGGATAGGAATAGGAGATATTGTGAAAAAGAACTGAGAAGAAATAACAAAGCAAAGATCGGGATTGAACCATTGGCAAAAAGAAAAAGATGTAGAATGTGGTCCAACAGAAAGGCCTTGAAATGTCAAAGATAAACATTTATTTAACAATCTGAGAGTAAAAATGAAAGAAATGTGAGGTTCTGGATTGAATCAATATGTACTGAATCCCACAGGGTGATTGTGCCATGACAATCATGATTGTTGCCCTTGACTGTTGGGAGCTGCTTCCTCCAAGGTTATGTCCTCTAAGGCTGGAGCAGTCCACATCCCATGACTGGGCAATGACTGGTCATTGAGAGGTTACAATGGCCAGCCTCCTTGCCGCCACTGGAGCTGGCACTGAAGGGTTGCCTCAGCCCTCAGGTCCTGGTGGGATCAGCTGAGGCCTCTGCTGCAATTGCATCACAGTGCAACTCCTTCCTTTGCCCAGTCTTGCTTTGCTCACTTCCCTATAGGCATTGTTCCTGAGAACACTCTGTAAAAAACTCTACATGCAGGTCTTCATTTCTGATCTCTTTTACAGGGAATCCACCTAAGACAACATGTAACTTAGAAAACTCTAATCAGGAAAGTCATGTTCACAAAGTTGCCAGAGCCTGCTTTCCAGTTAGAAGACACGGGTCACCTTGGAGCAAGTCTTTGTTTGGAGAAGAATCACCTGGATGGTTTCCCCACTTTGTGTAAATGTAGGAAAGAAGGTACCCTTTGCTCTGGAGAAAGAAAGTTATAGAATATTCTTTGTAGCATGAGAAAGCCTGGCCCTCTCAAGTATCATGGTGTATAGGGCCGGTTTGCTGGGGAGAAAGGATATTTTGCATAGGAGACCAGGAGCCTCCTGGGAAGGGAGGCATAGAGGATTGGACCCTCTCCCTTGTGAGGTTCAATGTTATTATAACCTCTCTGATAAATGGGATGGTCCCTACTGAGGTCCCCTGGTGAGAGAGGAGGAAAAGGCTTCAGCGAGGAACTTACCAGGAGCAAAGGGGGAGTCCCTGGGAAGCCCCTCATGTCCCAGCCAGCCTGGGGGGGAGAGTAGGCTTTGAGAGAAAGAGTGAACACAAGATTGTAAGTTAAAGAGCCAGAGAAACATTTCTAACTGAGGACAACACAGAAGGAATGAAGTCATCTTTTCTCAGAGGACTGCTTGGCCAGTGAGGAATATTAACTTGCAAGACTATCATCTCACACACCGTTTTACAAAACCAACTTTCACTATCAACCCTGTAGGGCAGTAACAGAATCAGCCACATGGAAAATAGGGGAGTACCAGGGCACTGATGAGGAATTCCTGTTGCCTTTCTCAAATGTGGGTGACTGGAGTTCCCAGTAACTGGCTAAGGGAGGCTGTGAGCAATTTAACACTCAGGAGAGACGTGATTGTATTGGTACTTTAATCTGGTGAAAGGGGTCGTGCAAGGTACAAAAAATTCCAAAACATTATGAGTTGTACTTTAAGGAGAAATGACTACTGTCAGGGAGGAAGCCTTCCCAGAGGTGAGCCAAGCGAGGTCTTGCAGGCTGAGTGAGAGTCCGAAGGTAGATGATGAGATGCAGACATTGGTCAGAAGAGCATCCGAGACTTCCCAGGACAAAAGCACCGAGAGAAGGCACACTGTCTCCTGTAAACAACCTGCATAGATCTGGAGCCCAGGAGGCACTGAAGGAGGAACTGCAGGTTGGGTGAGACAGTCAAAGGCCCTAGAAGCCAGGATAAGACATTGAAACTTGCCCAGGTTACCAAATCTTGTCGAGAAGAGCTGGAATTCCTGATTTTTATCAGACAGACCCAGAGTTTTTTCAGCTGGCAATCATTCCAAATTAAAAAAAAAACAACCATTGTGGGAGCTAAAACAAAACATCCTTAGAGGAGGCCACAGGCCTCTAGTTTGTAACTTCTGCTAAACTGAAGGGAGCTTTTAGACAGAAAAGTGGAGAGATCAGATTGGCATATTAAAAGTTCACTCTTGGCAGTATGATTAGAGACAGTAAGAGACTAGACAGGAAGACTGGTTAACCCAACAACAAATATTTTGAGACTTCTGTGTATGGCGAGAGCTAGAGTCACAACAGTGGGTTGTGGACCTGAGCTTGGTGTGGGAGACAAATCTCAGCAGCAAGCACACAAATGTGTAATTAGGCACAGTTACAAATGTGTGATTATTCCAGGGAAGAAAAGGGGAGGGCCTAAATCGTGGGGAAATATGGAAGAGAACACATTAAAGAGATATTTGGAAAGTTTGGTAACAATTTTAGACAGGGAAAAGAGAGAAAGGAAGTTTCAAGGTCTTACTTGGGTGAGTGGGTAGATGCTATTTTAGAAAGAAGCATAAAAACGATCATGGGGAACTTTGCCACTACTGAGAGTTCTATAAACAGAGTAAGTATGGTTTAGACAGACAGGGCAAAAGAATGAGAGCTAAGACCTATATTTTAATTTTCATCCTGAGGCTTCCAAAATGTCATATTTGCTTCTTTCTGAAGATAACACCTGCCCTGCTTATCTCACAAAGCACTCGGATTAGTCAGGGTTCTCCAGAGAAACAAAACCAGTAAGAGTAGAGAGAGAGAGAGGAGAGATTCATTGATTTAGTTAGTATAAGGAACTGGCTCATTCAGTTATGGAGGCTGACCAGTCCTCAGATCTGCAGTCGGCAAGCTGAGGACCCAGGACAGCTGATGGTGTATTTCTAGTCCCAAAGCCAGCAGGTTCAAGGCCCAAGAAGAGGTGATGTTCAAGTCCAAATGCAGGGAAAAAACTGGCGTCCCATGTCCAAGGCAGTCAGGGAGAGGAGTTCCCTCTTAGCTGAGGGAGAGTCAGCCTTTTTGTTCTATTCAGGCCTTCAAGTGTTAATTTCATCCAGAGACACCCCCATAGAAGCACCCAGAATAATGTTTGACTACATGTCTAGGCACCCTCTGACCTAGTCAAGTTGACACATAAATTAACCGTCACAGAACCTTTGAGTGTAAAATGAAATAATTGAAAAGAAACTACCTTAGGTAGGTCAAGGTCCATACATATATAACGTAGTAAGTAGAGAAAAAATTCATTGTCTATAATGTATATGTTGCATATTCTCTGTTTGCCCCTCCTGCCCTATGCCTGGCAGGCTGGTCTCTGTCTACTGTAGTATCTGGACTCCCTGACGCTCTGGTTTCTGGTTTGGAGGTACACCAATAGGTTGACAGTAAGAGGAAAGAAAGACTGGGTGGGCAGGGCATTTATTTCCCCATTCCCTCTTTGTCCCACTTGTGACTTAGCCCCTGCTGGCATCTCCTCTTCCTTTGACTGCAGCTTCCTCTCCTACCCCATCAGGCCTAGGGGTGCTAACAGCTTCTCTCCGCTTGAATCTCTGGGTGCTTCTCCATCCCTTATGGGGCTCTTACCCCTGCCAAAGAGGAAGCATCTAGGTGCTGTACTGATAATGTTAACATTAAATTCATATCTAAGCTCTCAGAGGAAATTCTTGTCAATTCTATTTCTAATCTCAAATCAATTTCTTGCCATCTTTTTTCATTTAACTTAATAATGATGGCTTTAACATGAACATGTGTTTGACTCTCAAGAAACTGTCATATGTACAGGGAAGAGTGAGCTGCCCACTGAAAGGAATGCATGATGCTTAGGGATGGAGGGAGAGCTGTTTCTGGATCCAGGTGATAGTCAAAGATAGCAAAGCAACTGAGAACTGTATTCATTTGAATAATCAGAACTTCTTCAACTACTGGGTCACTTCTTCCTTGGGGTAGGGCCTGAGTACAGGCCCTACCCCAAGGAAGGGCCTTCCCTTCCTTGATGGTGACGTTCTTGGGCTGCTCCAGCCACAGCATGTGGTCAGGGTCTCAGCCGGCTCTTTTAGGGGCCTTGAGGACCACCTTGCGCATGCGCTCCTGCTCCCAAGGACAGGCAGCTGCGTGCGGGAGGTGGCAGGAGGTGTGACAAGCCTGAGCTACCAAGGCGCCCACTGGCCAGGAGAACTGAGCCTGCGATAGATCGATAGATCCATCTGTGACACCAAGTATGGCACCAGGAACTGCAGCTCTGCACCGAAGGGTGCCGTCTTCTTGCCCTGTTTCTTGCCACCTTCACTGCCAGTGCCCTAGTTCATGTCACCATCCTCTCCCTCCTGGGTGACTGCAGGGGCCTCCTATCTGGACTTGATGCTCCTGTGCTGGGTATTTCCCTTGGTCTTCGGGATACCCTTCTAAGCTCTTCTCTATAATATGGGGTTGGGATAATGCAAACGAAATCTCCCCATCTCCCAGCTAGCTGGCTTCCTGTTAGGTTCTGCAATGTGAGGCATTAAAAGGAGAAAGAAAAGTGGAGGGAAAGGAGAAGGGACTTCTTTCCTGTTTTTCACTTCCTGCTTTTCGGCGTTGCTCCAGTAGCAGCATATAACTGGCCCCAGCTTCCAGAGACTTTGAGTGCTCCCAGCACCCCCCAGCTGCCAACAGCACTCAGGCCCCACTCCCTCACCTGTGGAGCTGTTACCCCGGCAGGGGCGGGAGGGGAGGTCCCCTTGGTGGAAGCCCGATAGCCAGCACTCCCTCCTCAGAGGTCTGAGCAGGGCAAGCCTTTCTTCAGAGATCCAAGCACCAGCCCCCTGGGCCCCTCTGCCAAGCTCCTAGTACAGGTAATACCACCTGTTCCCCAGCCTTAGGAGGCAGGAGTTTCTTCTTGCAAGTATTAATCCCTGGGTTACTACCT
This sequence comes from Eubalaena glacialis, assembly GCF_028564815.1. NCBI lineage: Eukaryota > Metazoa > Chordata > Mammalia > Artiodactyla > Balaenidae > Eubalaena > Eubalaena glacialis. The sequence continues at coordinate 54,971,362 of NC_083732.1, read as the reverse complement.
TCTTCCTTTTTTTCTTTTCCTTTTCCTTTTCCTCTCTCAGCCTTCTAATGCCTGTGAAAGCAATTCTTTATAGTAAAGCCCCTCTATTTGAAGTAACTTGTTTGATTTCTGTTTCTGACTGGTCGCTGGCTGATACCCCTTCTAATCTATTTTCCACTCAGCAGCCAGTTCTCTTTTGAAAATGTGCTTCAGATTGCATCACACCCCTGCTGTACTAGTCAAGATGCTTGCTTTCAAACCACAGAAACCAGCACTGGCTGACTCTTAAACAGAAGAATTGACTGAAAGTGACTGTGGAACTCACAGCATCAAGAACAAGGTATGGAGGAAGGCTTGCACAGTGAAGCTCCTGGAATGGTTTGTTGAGGATGTGGCCCCTGATTCCTTTTCACAGGACACATATGGGCATCCAGGTGTCAGTGGACATTGGTCGCCATATGCTGGACTCTGCTGCCCTTGCACACTCATCTCCATGCACTCCTGACTGTACCACCGTCACCTTAATAATTTCTAATTGACCTTGCATCTTTGAGACACACTTCAAAGTCCCAGGTAGGAGCATCAACTGGGCTTGCGTATGCCACAGGAGAGGAGAGAAAATACTTTCTCTTGCCTTCGACTTCTATAAGCCTTGGAACTAGGACCCTGCCTCCCATTAGTTTTGTGATTCCGCAAAATAAGAAGGGCTTTTGAATGCTGGCCAGCCAGTGACAAATGTCTGCCATACTACCTAAACCCTCCAATAGCTTCCCTTATCTCTTAGAGTAAAATCCCCAAATCTGGCTTTCACGCCATCAAACTTTCTGACCTCACCTCATGTCACTCTCCTTTGCTTCATGTTCCAGTCCCATGGAGTTTCTGTCTGTCCCTTGAACATGCCACACTCATTCCGACCCCAAGGAATCACTGTTCCCTCAGCCTGGAAGACCCTTCCCTGCTCTTCTCAAGGAACTTCCTTCTCACTTCCGAGTCTCAGCTCAAATCTCTCTTCTTCAGTGGAACCTTCCTAAAAAAGCCTCCACCGCACACGTCTTTCCTTTGTAGCGCTTGTTTGTCCCTGATATTTTCTTGTGTGTTTAATTATCTGCCTCCTCTCTCCTTGTCTGTCAATTGCTGCAGTATCCCAGCACCTGGGAGAGCATCTGGCTCAGAGCAGGTGCTGAATGTTTGTTGAATGGATGGATGGACAGATGGCCCAATTTTGTTTATTATAGAATTCTACCTGATTAAAAAAAAAGCAAAACAATTTTGTGATGGAAGAAACAGCAAATAGGATTACATGAAAGCTTTTTAAAATAATTAACTTTTTGACATTTCTTATGGAAGTTTTACTAAGGAGTTAGGGCTCTGAGGTGAGCCCTAAGGAGGCTGTTTTGATCTTCTGGAGAAGCTGTGGGTTTCCTTCTAATGGCTGCCAGCTGGGAGTCCTCCATTTTGTGAATTAAAGCAGAAGGTAAAGTTTAGGTAAGGAAAACCACAAAGCACACCACATCTTACTGAGTATGAAAGAAGCCGTATAGTATAATTGTTATAGTCTTGGGTGTAAGATAGACCTGAGTTTTACTCTCACGTCTGATTCCTATTAGATGTGTGTTTGCTGGCTCTGCCACTTCTAGCTGTGTGACCTTGGGCAAGTCACTGAACTTCTCTTTGCTTCAACCCTATATCATAGGGTTGTTGTGAAGATTGAAATGGTTCAATATATACAAACCACTTAGAAAAGTGTCTGGCCTTTAGTTAGCTTTGATAAAGCATACTATAAGCATAAGCTGTTATTATAGTTAGAATCATGTTTGTCTGTTGATAAAAGAAATTTTAACAAGATAGAAGTTTATTTATCTTTCATATAAGTCAGAGATAGGCAGCCCAGGGTGGGTACAGCAGTTCTGCGGTCATCAGAGAACAAAGTTCCTTCTTTCTCCACCACCATCTAATACATGCCTTATATCTTCAAAGTCCAAGATGGCTATTGAAGCTCCTGTCACCACATCTGCATTTCAGGCATCAGGAAGAAGGAATGGAGAAGGACCTTATGGCAGAGTCAATACTCTTTACAGAATCTTCCCAAAAGGCCCACATAGTACTTCCATTTGCATCTCATTGACCAGAATGTAGGCACATGATCACACCTAGCTGCAAGGGGCACTGGGAAGTGCAGCTTTTTCACTGGATGCATTACCACCCGAAATAAAGTTGGCATTGTGTTACTAAAGAAAGGGAAAATGGATATTGCACCTTGTGCAAATTATTTAACTTCTCCAAATTTTAGTTTTGTCATTTGTAAAATGGGAACAATGGTTCATACCTCATACAACTTTCTGGAAGTTTATATGAAATAAAGCCTAAAAACTACTAGCATGGTGCCCAACACATACTAAATAAAGATTAGCTGTTATAAGAAGGAAAAAAATATATCTCTGAATACTTTTAAAAATAAGCTAGATAAAACCAAATGGCACAAAAAGAAGAAAAAAATATCCCTGCAAAAAAGTGCTGATTAACTTCAGAAAGAAACCTACTCTACCTGCAGGTTTCTTCCACTTTTTCATGGCTTTGGCCCTCTTTATCTCAACTGATTCTCAGCTGACAAAGTTCCAGTTTTAAATATCGCTTCACTCTGCTTTGCTACTAACAAAGGGCCACTGTGTCTGGGTGGGGACATCCCAAACTCACTCTCCTAAACCTTTCTGGTTTCACCCACCATCCAACTTCTGTCCATCTGCGTCCAGTATTCTAGACCAGTGGATTGCGAACCTGGCTGATCCTAAAAATCACTCACTTGCAGAGTTCTGTAAAAATAGACTCTCAGTCCTCACCCCAGCAATCAACCCAGAAAACTTCTATATCTGCCTCACCTGTGTCAAACTGACCCTGGGTTTTTTTGGACTAAATGACTCAGCAACTTGAACATTTACATAATACAAGTGAATGTAGTTTGAAACATAAACATAGATTGAATGCTACTAGGAGCCAGGCACTGTTCTAAGCACTTTGCATGGACTAACTCATGTAGGTACTATTATTCCCCTTTATACAATCAGGAAACAGTCACAGAGAGGATAAGCAACTTGCTCAAGGTCACACAGCTAATAAATGGGGGAACTGGGAGTGGGGATTCAAGCCCAGGCACTCTGGCTTCTGAGAGTCGGTGCACTTAACCTTTATCCTCCACCACCCTCCCATCTCCCAGGTTCATATTAAACAGTCATGGCACTTCAATCCATATTATTTAAAAATTTGAACAGACTTCCTCCTAGCATCTACTAGTAAATTGCAAGAAATTCTAATTCATGAACATTTATCCTCCCAATCATGGGGGTCACAGATAAGCCTGTTATAATAGTATTTCAAGGCAGCCATCAAAAATGGTGTTGACAATGTTCACTGCAGCTCTATTTACAATAGCCAGGACATGGAAGCAACCTAAGTGTCCATTGACAGATGAATGGATAAAGAAGATGTGGCACATATATACAATGGAATATTACTCAGCCATAAAAAGAAACGAAATTGAGTTATTTGTAGTAAGGTGGATGGACCTAGAGGCTGTCATACAGAGTGAAGTAAGTCAGAAAGAGAAAAACAAATACCCATGCTAACACATATATATGGAACCTGAAAAAAAAAAGTTCTGAAGAACCTAGGGGCAGGACAGGAATAAAGACGCAGACGTAGAGAATGGACTTGAGGACACGGGAGGGGGAAGGGTAAGCTGGGACGAAGTAAGAGAGTGGCATGGACATATATACACTACCAAATGTAAAATAGATAGCTAGTGGGAAGCAGCCGCATAGCACAGGGAGATCAGCTCGGTGCTTTGTGTCCACCTAGAGGGGTGGGATAGGGAGGGTGGGAGGGAGATGCAAGAGGGAGGAGATATGGGGGTATTTGTATACATATAGCTGATTCACTTTGTTATACAGCAGAAACTAACACACCATTGTAAAGCAATTATACTCCAATAAAGATGTTTTTTTAAAAAATGGTGTTGAAACTATATTTTTATGTGGTATATGTTCACTATGACCGATACTCTTTATGTGAAGAAATATATCCACACACACATATATACACATACACACCGCATATGACTATAGAAAGTCTGGGAGAAAACACAGCCAGGTGTGACAGTTAATTCTGCGTGGTAACATCACTCTTTTTAATTTATCTGAAATAAGCATTTGAATTTTATTTAATAGAAAAGTTGTGAAAATTTACGTATTTTGAAGCAAAAGCAATGGAAGACAAGGACTATATCCCGTCTGTTTTCTCAGAGAGTCTTACGAGCTCTTCATTTTAACATTCCTCCTATAAGACCCTTTAAAAGGAAATCTGATGGAAGTATGGGATTACAGGTGTGTTTGCATGGTGGCGGAGCTATTGGTTTCAGAGTCTAGCAGATACAGGTTTAAATCCCAGCGGTGAAGCTTCCTGGCGGAGACACAGATATAAGACAGGTCATCGATTGGTCCATCCTTACTCAGGCATCTGTGTAAAGGTCCAGGGGCCGAGGCGTTTCGTAGAGCTGAGCACATATGTACAGTGGGTGATATAAGGTAGCAGCTGTGCCGAGCAAGCGGCTGTCATCATCAGAACATAACTCAGAATTGTTAAATGCCAATCACAAACCCAGCACCTTTTTGGCTCATAATAAAGATTGTAAATCAGTTACTAATTAGAGTTAAGCATCCACTCTTGTGAAGAGATATGAGGAAAGGAAAAGGTCAGGCTGCCCTCGGGAATCCAGCTGAAGTTGGTTTAAAGTATTGTTTCTAGTTCAATGCATGTATGTTACGTGGGACAGGCAATCCCTCTAAGCCTTGGCCTACCAGCTTCTGAACTTTCTGTTTTCCAAAACACAGATTTCCGTGTGGTCATACCCTTTTGTTCCTTTCTGCTGCCTCTGTGGTTGGCTGCTTCCATCTTACCCCTGGCCGTGCCCACCTCTTGTGCATCGCTGGAGGCTCCTAAGCCCTTGCCTCCTCACTCTGCTCCCATCTGGCTGCCTTCCCTCCAGCACTGCTGAACCTGCTGTCTCAGAGGTGAGGGTGACATCCTTATTGCCAAATCCAGGGTTCAGCCTAATCTTTCTGGACCTTCTTGATTCATCGTCACTCTCGCCATGGGTCCAGGCACCTTCCTTTCAGTCTACAAACATGCCCCAATCTCCAGTAGCCTTAAAAAATAATAAGAAAATGAATAACCTTGACTTCACGTCACTCTCTGGCAACTGCCACATTTCTGGAATCCCAGCTTCTGAGTAGCCAAGGGTTTGGATTCTGGAGACTTTAGCTCCCAGTTCTGCCAATTCTAACTGTACGACCTTTTGCTTAATCTTTCTGTGCCTCAGTTTCCTCCTCTGTAAAATAAGGCTCTGGATAATATCTCCCTCCAGGTTGTCGTGAGAATTAAATGCATTAACACAGAACCTCGTCATACAGAAGGTGGCCAATAAATGGTAACAATGATCTGAGTCCTACCTTCTCACCTCCCCCTTTCATCCTTCAAGGTACCAGAACCTGGCTCAGGCCCTACCACCCCTGAGACCCCGCTTTGTAAAGGTCACCAATGACCTACCGGTTGTCAGTCCATGGCCCTCTGTTGCATCTGACATTGTTGGTTACTTCCTCCTTCTGGCAACTCTCCAAACCTCATCTGCTGCCACTTCCTGCAGCACACATCATCATGCCCTAGTTACAGTGAATGAATAAACACACACACACACACACACACACACACACACACACACATGCAACTAGGGTTTGTTTCTTACCTTCAAGTCTTTGCTCTTGCTGGAACTGGACCATCGCCACTACCACAGAAGGGCTCCCCTCACCTTTAATGCCTAACCCTGACTTGTCCCCCTCACCCTCCAGACCCCCCTCTCCCTGCTGCCTTCCCCTGGTTAACTTTCACTTATCCTTTAAGACTCCGCTCAGACCTCACTTCCCCAGGAATCCCTCCTGAACACCCTTCTCCCACCAAAGCTGAGTTAGGTGCCCCTTCCTGGCGCTTACATAACACTCATGTATTGGGTTGTCCAAAAAGTTCATTTGGGTTTTTCCATAAGATGGTGTGGAAAAACCCGAACAAATTTTTTGGCCAAAATAGTTCTTATACTACATTAAAATTCTGTCTTCTGTCCCCCCAAAATGACTATGAGCGATCTGGTACAACTTTCAGAATCATTTCTTATTCTTCTCTGAGTTTCTAGCACTTGGCATGGTGCCAGATACATAGTAGGAACTCAGTAAATGTTTATGGAATTAAATACTCAATATCAACACTCATCTATATCCTTGAGTTAGGTAGTAGGGTGCAGAATAACTAGATTTACAGGGTGTTAGGGGGTTAAAAAGAAATCAAAAGGAAGGGGGAAAATGCATAAGGTTTGACAATGTGTGATAGGGAAGTTGGGGGAAGCAGGCAGAGTCTGGCAGCAGTAAGAGGGGCTGTCATGCAGAGAAACACTCAAAATGAAGAGGCCGTGCCCTGGGAAGGCTGACTTCACTAAGCTCTTAAGTTCTCTCACAAAATCGCTAGCTAAATGGAAAGCAGAAGAAACGTAAAAAAAAAAAAAAGTGTATTCACTCTCCTTCTTCTTTCCAAAAGAGCACAGTTAAAACCATATTACTAAAAACCTTCCAGATACATGTTAACTATTTTTTTTAAAAATATTTATTTATTTATTTATTTGGCTGCGCCGGGTCTTAGTTGCAGCATGCAGGATCTTTTAGTTGCGGCATGCGGGATCTAGTTCCCTGACCAGAGATCGAACCCTGGCCCCCTGCACTGGGAACGCGGACGGAGTCTTAGCCACTGGACCACCAGGGAAGTCCCAACTATTTGCTTTTATGCTAGAAAAATTAGAAGGAAAAAATGTGTTTTCAAAACCTTAGGAGAGGGCTTCCCTGGTGGCGCAGTGGTTGAGAATCTGCCTGCCAATGCAGGGGACACGGGTTCGAGCCCTGGTCTGGGAAGATCCCACATGCCGCGGAGCAACTAGGCCCGTGAGCCACAACTACTGAGCCTGCGCGTCTGGAGCTTGTGCTCCCAACAAGAGAGGCCACGATAGTGAGAGGCCCGCGCACCGCGATGAAGAGTGGCCCCCCCTTGCCGCAGCTAGAGGAAGCCCTCGCACAGAAACGAAGACCCAACACAGCCTAAATAAATAAATAAATAAATAATAATAAATAATAATTAAAGGTGCTAATAATTAAAAAAAAAAAAAAACCTTAGGAGAAATTCAGAACATTCTCTGCAGGCTGATATAGATTCCCACAGGCACCGTTTATTATCTATTTGTGGGCATCTCCTTTGCAAGCTGACTATTACACTTTCAGGCACAGAACCCAAAGAATGTCTGCATTTTTGGTATCTTTATGATCATTGCTTTTGCCTCTGACATTAGTAGTTATTAAGAGAGATTCACCATTCCTAGAACCAGTTATTGCCTAAAAAGTAAGAGGCACTGAGCAGTAGTACCAATAATTAAGTTTTAAAGAATCAGAATCTTCTTCTTTCTCTTTAAATAGATAATGTATTCATATAGTTCAACATTCAAAAGATCAAAGAGTGTACAATAAAAATTTTTCTTTTGCTTTGTCCTTTAAGAGATCTTCTGGTTATACAAAAGAATACATACACACATGCATTTTTTCCTACTGCCTGCTTTTTGCTAGATCCCACTATACACCCTATCTTGCACCTAGCTTTTTTCACCTAACAATCTATTTTCACCTAACAATCAATACATAAAGAAAATTTCTCACTTTATTTGTTACATTATATAGATATACCACAATTTATTTAACCACTTCCCTACTCATGGACATATAGGTTGCTTCCAATATTTTGAAACTCAATGGTGTTGTAAGGAATAACCTTACGTACATCATTTTGCACATGTGTCATAATATCTGTAGCATAAATTCCTAGAAATGGACTAGCTGAGCCAAAGGGTATGTTCATTTGTGATTTTGTGAGCTATGGCCAATGTTCTTTCTAGGGAGGCTGTTGTAGCAATTCGCCCTCCCACCAGCTTCCTTGCATCTCCACCAACAGTGTCAGCTGACTTTCTAGGCTTTGCCAATTTGGAAGGTGACGAATAACATCTCCATGGATTCAAGCTTGCATTTTTCTTATCATGAGTATGGCTGCACTTTTTTTTTTTTTCAAGTCCTCAGTGCTATTTATACATTCCTCTCTCTCCATATAAAATAATGATAACAACAACAATAATGATAGCAAACACTTATGGAGTGGCTTACATCTCCCAGGTATATTACAGACATCTCATTTATGCCTCTCAGCAGTTCTGTGTTGTAGGGACTGTTATGATCCCCAAATTACAAATGGGGAGACTGAGGCTTGGAGAGTGGAAGGGGCTGGCCCCAGAGTCTCATAGCAGCAAGCAGCAGGGCCAGGGCTTGAACCCAGGCTTCTCTGACCACAAAGCCCCTGTTCTTAAACACAAGGCAGCTTCCCCTACTACGCAACAAACACAACAAAAGTAGAGACCTTGGGGCACTGACTCTCAGATTACCTCCCTGAGATTCCAAAGAAGTCAGAGATGAGGCACTGACTGGAGCCTCCTGGAAATGCAGCCGCGAGAGCTGAGTAAGTGGGCAACTGCGTGGACACTAGTTCACAAATAGCAACCTCAGGTCTACAAGTAAGGAAGAAGTAAAGTTCATCCAGTCAGCAAATACTTACTGCACATCTACTGTGTGCCGGGCAGTGTTCCAGGCACTCAGACACAGCAGCGAACAAAATAAACCAGGTCCCTCTTCTCATAAAACTTACGTCAGACAATAAATAAACAAGAAAAGAAAAAAGGATAGTAATAAGTACTATGCTGCGAGTTAAAACCGTGTGATTTGGTAAAGAGGGGCTATCTTGGATTGGTCAGTTGGTGAAGGCTTCTCTAAAGGAAGTGCCAGTTACACTGAGAAATAAATGGTATGGGGGAAGCAGCTATTGAAGTTCAGAGGAAGAGCATTTCAGACAGAGGAACAGCCAGTGCAAAGGTGCCAGGTTGGGAGCAAGCTGGTGCATCTGCAGACAGGAGAGCCTAGAGACAGGGGGAGGGGAGGCTCTGGCAGAGGCTGGGGTGACAGGTGTGACCAGTTCTCACCTCAGGGCTCTCCGAATCAGGAAAGAAAACTTGGCTTATACTGTGTCCAGTGGGAAGCTATGAGAGGTTTAAACTGGTGGTGGGGGGGTGGGGACGGTGGGGAGAGGAGGGTGTGTATGTGTGTGACATAATCTGATTTAATTGTTTTTGAAAACAATCACTCTGGCTGCTAGGAGGAGAGCAGATTATGGTGAGGCGAGAGAGTAAGGATGGAGACCAGTTGGAGGCTATTGAGGCGGCTTGGACCAGAGATCACAAAGGCTTAGACCACAGTAGTACTACTCAAACTTATTTTTTTTAAAAAATGGTTAAGATGGTACATTTATTTTATTTTAATTAATTTTGGGGGGCGCACCGTGTAGCTTGTGGGATCTTAGTTCCCAGACCAGGGATTGAACCTGGGGCCACGTCAGTGAAAGCACTAAGCCCTAACCACTGGACCACCAAGGAAGTCCCAGTACCACTCAAATTTTAGAGGGCATCAGAATTCTCTGCAGGGTCCCATCCTCAGAGTTTCTGATTCTGGAGAAGGCTCCAAGATTTTTGCATTTCTAACAAGCTCCCAGGTGACACTGATACTGCTGGTCTGCCAATGGCACATTGAGTACCATTGGACTAGACTGGAGATGGAAGAAGTGGATAGATTTCAATATATTTTGGAAGTAGAGTCAACAGGATTTACTGCTGGATTGCATCTGGGGGACAAGTGAAAGAGAAGAATCAAGATGACTTGGGGTTTTGGTTAAGCAACGGAGGAAACAATTACAGGCATATACTGAGAGGAGAAAATAGAAGGAGGGGCAGATGGAAGGGGAGAAAAACAAGAGTTCTGTTTTCAGCATGTAAAGTTTGAGAGGCCTGTGAGGCATCCAAATGTTTCCACCAGATGGTGAGTTCTGGTGTTGGAGTGAAAGGTCAGGACTGGGGAGACCTCAGCATAAAGATGAAATTTAAAGTGATGGGACTGGATGAGATGACGCAGGGAGAGATCGGACTTGGGGAAGAGAAGGAGCAGGGAACTTAGCTCTGGGCATCCAACACCTAGAGGTCAGGAAAAGCAGAAGGATCAGTGGGCAGGAGGACAACCCAGAGACTTAACGTCATTCACGCCAGGGGCAGAAAGCCTTTTAGGAATGACGGACTGGTCAGCAATGGGGCTGAAAGCAAGGTGTGGTATGAGAGATCCAGAGAACAGAGGAGAGCACCCTCTGGGCAAAGAAAAGAAGAACCAGCAAAAGTGACTGAGGAACTTCAGAATCTGCAACTCTTTGTATCCTCAGATGGATTCTTCGAGAGAGTTGTGATTAACAATCAACTCAAAGCAAAAGGCCCCATGCTTTTCTTTTTGGGAAAGTAGAGAAGTGAAGAAACATCAGATATATTACAGCTGAGTCTCTAGCCAGCCTCCTGTCCTGGAGGGGTGGTGCCTTTGAGGAGGGAAAGAAACAGACTGAGTTCTGGGAACTGGGCCTGGAAAGGAGAATATAGGTAGGAAGATGTCTTGGGATTCAGATATGACCATAGATGGCTTCTCAAACAGACAGGCTGTACCATTCTGGAAACTTCTTTACTTCCACCTCAAAGAAACAAGCATCCCTTCTCCCATCCAAGAGCAGTTCTTCAGCCAGTGTTTGTGAGCCCTGGCTCCAGTGGCTGTCTCCTCCCTCGTCTGTATTTTGATGGCTTCCTCTAGCCTGGCTCCTTCCCCTCAGACTACAATAATGCCACTCCAACCTAAAAGAAAGCTCTGTTCCTCCACCCTTCCTCCCCTGCAGCTACTGCTTTCATTGCTTTTACCCCAAACTTCCTACACCAAGGCTCATGCTTCCTCACTTTCTTTCTCGTCTGCACCCACTGGAATTTGGCTTGGGTCCCTGCCACTGTCTCCAAAGCCATGGCCACCTAGTCATCCAACCTAGGGCCTGCTCCTCCAGGTCCTTACCTCAGGCCATCTCCCTGCTGCATTCACACAATGGCCACACACTCCTTCTGGAAACTCTTGCATCCTCCTCTCACCAGCCCACACAATGCTCTCCCCTCCCTCAATGTGGCCTCGGGGGGGCCACTACTCTGGGTTCTGTAACTGGTGGTCTCGTCTCCTCTGCCCTCTCCCGGATGATCTCCTCCAGACCCTTCCACGATCGCCTGGCTGTGATCTGATGACTGATGACAACTTACACTGGTATTTCCAGCTGCCCATGTGAGATTTTCTTCAGGCATGTCAAAGATGTCCAAAACAAAACCTAGATCCACAGTTTGCATTTAATAAATGGATATTAAGTACATGTTTACTGAACGAACTGTTTTCTCCTTGCCCGCTCCTGACTCCTACATGTTAAAGGAAAAACAGCAAACAACAAACCAAACACAGATACGTCTTCCCCTTCTGTTTGGACTAGTGGAATCACCTCACACTCTCCTCTCTCATACATCTAATCGCTCACATGATCTTGTTGATTCTATCTCCAAAATGTTTCTGGAGTCATTCCTCTTTTCTCCTTTCCGTTCCTACTATGTTGCAACTATCCTCTTCCCAGCTGCCTAACAGTAGCCTAACTCAGTGGTTCTCAAAGCTGGCTACACATTAGAATTACCTGGGAGATTTTGAAAATCCTCACACCCAGCCTCCACCCCAGATTAATTCAATCGGAATGTCTGAAGGTGAAGCTGGAGGACTGGTATTTCTAAAAAGCTCTACAGATGATCATAACATGCAGTCAGATAAGAGAACCACAGATAGTTTCCTTCGCCAGTATCCAGTATTTCCCTCCCCATCGCCACCTCCCAATCAAATCTGATCTTAACATTCTTCTGCTGTAAAACTTCAGATGACTTCCTATGTCTTACACCAGGATTCTCAACTTGGAATCCAGTTTTAAAGGATCTGTAAACCCCATTAAATTATATGCAAAATTTCGTATGTATGGAGAAGACTCCTCCGTTCTCAAAGGAGTGTGATTCAAGAAAGGTAAAGGACTATTAGCTGGGTAGTAGTTAATAGTTATTCAACACTTACTGTGTGCCAGGCACTGTGCTAGGCACTTTACATATACCAGCTCGTTAACATTCAAAACTAACCTGTCAGTATGAGCATTACCCCCATTTTACAGATGATGGTTAAGTAACGTCCCCAAGTCAACAAACCCTTGGAGTCTGGACTTACTTGCAACCAGAGCTACTCTTTACCACCTCCCTGGTTTGCAGGACCAACCCACACCCTTTAGTGGAGCAAACAAGGCCTCCTCTATCTGCCTAATTAGAGGCACCCCTCGTCCCCCACCAGGCTCCAGCCGCCCACTCCTCTCCACTCTCTCGCCCATGCCTCTGTCCCCCTTCAGGCTGTAACCACTCCCTGGAATGTCCTCCCTGCACTTCCCTGCCATGTAGAATCCTAGTTACACTTCAGGGCACAGCACAAATGTCCCCTGCAATTCTCTGAAACCCTCTCTCCTCTCTGACAGTTTCCTAGAAGACACTGATTATGGTGCTTTCAGCATCGGATGATAGATAGTGGTGTTCACGTCGCTCCCCTGCCAGGCAGTTCTTTGAGGGAAAGGACTGCTTCTTGTTCACCTGCAGCTCCCCAACATCTTGCAGTGCCCTGGCCCACGGGAGGGGCTCAATGAACATTTGTTGAAAAATAACACAATTTAAGTGTCCTTTCTACTTACTAGGGAGTACCCAGGTTCTAAATACAGGGAGTAGGCCTTTGTCTTGTGAGAATGACGTTGGGGAGGTTCTTATGTTGCCAGGATGTCCCCACCGATCTCATCGGGTTATTGTTAAGATTAGATGAAATAATTCTTTAGAAGCACTTTGCATTGTTAAACACACTATGAAAAAGAAGGCCTGATTATTAACTAATTCTCTGCTCACGTCCAGTGGCTAACGGACCATTATGAATGCCAGGAAATACAGATTTAACAGCCACCAGCTATATGCCTTAAAAAAAAAGTCTGTCATCGCATTGGCATCTCCTGCTCCAAAAAAAACAATTTCCTCATTGCTGTGGCATTCTGCACAGCTGAAAGAGCCACACCAGTAATGCCCGATTGAATTAATACTTACTATAAATTAGTTTTATAAAATATGTCTCAGGTGTCTTGAGAGGTTCAAACAAAATTGCTTTTTACAGGGGTGAGAGAAAAAGGCATCAGAAGTGCAGTTCTGCTTGTGTGGACTATTATGAAGCTTCCTGATTTTGGTGGTATCCTACTGAGGGAACCCTAAAATAGAGCACTTGGGAATGAATGAGATAAAATTGGTCTTTTAATGAAAATTATCAAATTGTGTCAAATTCATGAGGTTTGATCCTAATTTTGAATGTTCTCATACTTTCTAAGCACTCTTAAAGGTTACCCTAGCTTGCCCCACTTGCTAATGAAAGACTGGGATATTTCATTTGTGGGGGGTGATTTCCAAGCCCAATCCTACAGGCTGGTGGCAGAGAAAATTGTTAAACTGATGCTAGCATAATATACCAAGCATAATAAAGTGTGAGTCATTTGGCAACTCACCAAAAAAAGAAAGAAAGAAAGAAGACAGAAAAAAAAGAAAATTAAAAAATTTAAAATCTACAAGGAAAGGATGAAAGGAGACCTTACCTGTGTCCCCATCAATGGACAACTATATCTAAAAACTTTATATTGTGTCTATAAGTCTGTGCTCACATGCATGTACTCAAAGTAGAATATTAAAAGAAAGTCTCAAATTGTAGGGAAGGATCAGAAAGACCCTACCAACTCCTGACCTCATCTAATTCTTCTTAGACAAGAGTATGATAATGTAATAGTTAAGAGTTCTGGCTTGGATGAACCGGTTTGCAGGGCAGAAACAGAGACACAGATGTAGAGAACAAACGTATGGACACCAAGGGGGGAAATCGGGGGGTGGGGGTGGTGGTGTGATGAATTGGGAGATTGGGATTGACATGTATACACTGATGTGTATAAAATTGATGACTAATAAGGACCTGCTGTATAAATAAAATAAATTAAATAAAATTCAAAAATTCAAAAGAATAAAATAAAAAAGATCATTATTACTGGAAAAAAAAAAGAGTTCTGGCTTGGAAGTCAAACTGTTGGGTTTGAGTCCCACTTCTTTTTTTTTTTTTTTAAATAAATTTATTTATTTTATTTATTTATCTTTGGCTGTGTTGGGTGTTCATTGCTACGCACGGGCTTTCTCTAGTTGTGGCGAGCGGGGGCTTCTCTTGTTGCGGAGCACGGGCTCTAGGTATGCGAGCTTCAGTAGTTGCGGCATGTGGGCTCAGTAGTTGTGGCTTGTGGGCTCAGTAGTTGTGGCTTGCGGGCTCTAGAGCGCAGGCTCAGTAGTTGTGGCGCACAGGCTTAGTTGCTCCGTGGCATGTGGGATCTTCCCAGACCAGGGCTTGAACCAGTGTCCCCTGCATTGGCAGGCGGATTCTTAACCAGTGCACCACCAGGGAAGCCCTCCACTTCTACTTCTGATGGCAGTAGAGATCTCTATTTGTCCTGTAGTATCTATTCTCCCTTTCTTCCCTGAATTTTTAATGGACATGTGGCCAAGGTGAAGACTACATTTCCTAGCGTCCTTTGCAATAAGGTGTAGCCATGTGACCACATTCTGGCCAATGGAAGGTGAACATAACTTCCAGGTCATCCCCTTAAAAGGGGCAGGTTTCCCCTCCATTCTTTCTTCCTCTGTTGAAATACAGAAGTAACATTGCTCCTTGCTCCATCTTTGACATGGAGGAATAGGGTACCCCCTCTGATAAGGCAGAGCAACATGAAAGAGGCCTGGTCCCCAACAAGGTTGAGCTACCTTATCAGCCCCAGCCAGCTCAGGATGAGACTGACATGAGAGAGAATTAAACGTCTCTCTTGTCTAAGCCATTGTTACTTCGGGCCTTGTTAGTAGCAAAATTGACATCCTACTAGAGTAACTGTGATTAAAAAGCAAGTTACTTAACCTCTATGGGCTTCAGTTTTCTCATCTGTAAAATACGGAAAATACAATGACAATAACAACAATAATAAAAATACCTTCCTCATAGGGATAGGGCATGTCAACTGATTAGATAAGTTTCTGTTTCATGGTGAGTACTCAGAAGTGTTAGCTATTATTACTAAAGTAAAATTATCGAATGCCGATTATATGCCTGGCATGATCGTAGCCTCTGGTAGTTGTAAGTTCATCCTCTGTACAGCCTTCCTCTTCTCATTGGTATGTGAATATCTTGGTTCAACTACTAAACACTATTATAATTATATTTGGTGTGTATCAATTGTATCCCCTGAGTATCGCATGGCGTATTTTTTTAAACAGCTATCCTGTGTAGATTTCAGAGTATGACTTTCATTAGTTAAGATCCAGAAGAAGCTTAAAGTTAATCATGAAGGGTGGTATGTATAGACTTGAGGGAATTCAGTGATAGGCAGCTTTGAGATTCCATTAAAATCAGGATTTATGTTTATAATAGGAAGCTGAGAGGTCACACGGATAAGCTCAATATATTCAGAGCTGATTTCCTCTCCCAGGCCCTCCCCAAACTCAATCCTCCTCCTTTATTATTACAATCCACTTTACCCACCAAAAAGAACTCAGCCCCAAGCACTGAAATCAAAAACCTATATGTGTCCCCAAGCCCTCGGGGCTGAGCTGCTTCTGGTGTGTGAAGTGACACAATGC
This sequence comes from Eubalaena glacialis, assembly GCF_028564815.1. Lineage (NCBI taxonomy): Eukaryota > Metazoa > Chordata > Mammalia > Artiodactyla > Balaenidae > Eubalaena > Eubalaena glacialis. The sequence goes on along the minus strand of NC_083732.1, from coordinate 54,955,554 downwards.
TCCTCCCAAAGGCACTCATGTTTGCAACCTGCAAAGAACTTTCTGGAAGGAAACAGTGAGACCTAGGGCCTCTCTTTATAATATAAAAGTTAATATAATATCCCTGCTGGACTTGGGCTGAGGTTGGCTGGCCGGAAAGAACAGAAGTGTCCCCGAGGGGGCTCAGGGTCAGAGTGGGGTTCTGTTCTGGAGAGCTGACTCTGGGAGCAGTACCAGAGCTGGTGCCCTGTGGTCCAGCCACTTGACCCCATGGGTGAGCCCAGGGAAAATGGCTAAGAGTGTGGGTCCTCTTGGCTGTGGAGTGGTCACATCTAAGCATCACACAGGGCATCTCCCTCCTCAGCCTGAGACTGGGAGCCTCAGCGATGCCTCATTTTCTACTGTGTTCAGGGTCTGGCCTAGACTGCTGTGGCTGGCTGGCATTTGTGCCTCAGTTACTGCAGTAGGTCCAGGGATGGATGGAGCCTCCTGAGAAGATGAGGCCTCCCCGCTAGATGACTTTCTGCTTGGGGCCCTTATACCTTTAGCCACCGCAGAGGAGAAGGGCTTAACAGTAGACATAATGGTAACCAGGACTGACTCCTTAAGACCCAATGAGTTCCCCTGGGGTTTTGTAAATGTATTCGAAGAAGGACCCACAAAAAGGAAAGGAAATAAAAGGAGGAAGGGAAGAATGTATCATCATATTTGCTTGAATGCACATTTAAAAATATCTCTGGGAGGATACATAAGAAACTAGAAACAGTGGTTAGCCTTTGCACGTCCGGGTGGGAATTGAGCAGATGGGGGAGAAGTGAGAGGAACGCTCTTCACTGTCTTCCTATCCTGTCTTGAATTTTGAAGCATCTGTGAAACTGAAGTCAAAAAATAAAATAGAATAAATTAAAATAATAGTAAAGTAAAACGATGTCTTCAGATAATGTAGGGAGGCTGAGCAAGGATGCCTAGAGAAGAGAAAGGAGGGGGAAGCAGCTACAGACCCCATTCCCATTGCAAGTCTGGGGTTCCCACAGCTTTGTCACAAGAAGGGGGCATGGGAGGACCGGCTGTCTTTCAGCTCTGCAGAGCCGAAAAGAGATGTGACCTCATTTTGGACCTCGAGCTAGTAAAATAGCTACAATTATTATCTTGTCTCTGCTGCCTCTGAAACGGCCCTTGCGTCTGGGCTTCCTTCGTCTCTCACCTTGGTTTCTCTGACAACCTTCCAGCTGGCTTCCTTGTGCCAAGCTTCTAATCACTCAAATCCATCCACCAATCTTTAACTTTTTTTGCGGAAATGGAAACCTGATTGTGCCCCTCCAGGAGCCCTCCGTGGTTAACGTCCTCCCACAGTTGCCCATGGAGCACATGATAACACCTAAATTCCTTCTATATCCTTGCAGGATCTTGCCACTCTCCCACTCACCCTGCTCTACCCACACCTGGCTGCTTGTGGATTTCTGGATGGCCCATAATGTCATGCTTTGTGGCTTTCCATATGCCGTCCCTTCCCCCTGAAGTCCCTCTTTGTGTTTTGTCGCCCTGGAAAACTCCATTCTTCCGTCAGGATTTGGTTGAAATGTCATCTTGTCTCTGTGACCCATGATGGCTCCTCTTCTTGCCCCCAGTCCTGACCCCGGTCACCCCAGAACACATCGAACACATGACTATTAACATTTACTTTAATCTATTTGTATTATTTCTACATTTTTATCAGACTCTCAGCCTCCTGAGAGCAGAAGTTATGCCTTATTCTTCTTTGTATTTCCAGTAGACGGAAGAAACTGGGGTTATAAATGGATGAAAGTTTTGTTCTGAATTAAATCCTCAGGGTTGGCCACAGAGAACAACTGTTAAGGTACCCTGAGGATAAGCTTGCCTTCCAGAATTCTGTAAAGTTGGCTCTGTCCCTGTCTAAATAATGATGAAGCTTAAACACTGCAATTGGCTCTGTCCCTGAATAAACAATGATTGGAGTTTAAACTCTAACCAAATAAATCCTTAGCTCACTTTTTTTTTTTTTAATGCTTAAGTATTGAAGGAGATGTGGCCTTACATCAAGGAACAGAGTGGTTTTATGTACTGTGTGAATGCTTTGAAAGTCAGGACATGTCCCATTCCTTAGTAACAGCACAGTGATACTGTAGCAACAGGTAGGGTCCAATAGCAACCATGTGTGGACAGATTCACTTTGGGGGAACTCCAAGGAGTAGACTAGCGGTGTTTTCAGTTCCAGCTTGGAGAGCCAAGTGTGGTTTTCACATGGTACTCCTCTCTGTAGGGTAGTTATGGTGACTGTCAATGGAATTATAAACTGCTGAGATGAAACCCCACAGAACTTTTTATATACTTTTTTTTGGTGATTTTTTTAAAATGGTACTAAAATATACATAACAAAATTTATCATTTTAACCATTTAAAAGGTATAGTTCGGGCTTCCCTGGTGGCGCAGTGGTTGAGAATCTGCCTGCCAATGCAGGGGACACGGGTTCGAGCCCTGGTCTGGGAAGATCCCACATGCTCCGGAGCAACTGGGCCCGTGAGCCACAGCTACTGAGCCTGCGCGTCTGGAGCCTGTGCTCCGCAACAAGAGAGGCCGCGATAGTGAAGAGGCCCGCGCACCGCGATGATGAGTGGCCCCTGCTTGCCGCAACTGGAGAAAGCCCTCGCACAGAAACGAAGACCCAACACAGCCAAAAATAAATATTAAAATAAATAAATAAATAAGACCCGGCGCAACCAAATAAATAAATAAATATTTTTTTTAAAAAAAAAAGGTATAGTTCAATGGCGTTAAGTACATTTGCAATGTTGTGTAACCACTATCCATTTCCAGAACTTGTTCATCACCCCAAACAGAAACTCCGTCCTCATTGAACTTTCCATTCATCTCCCCCTCCAGCTCCCGATAACCTTCATTCTACTTTCTGTCACTATGAATTGGCCGATGCTAGGTACCTCATACAGGTAGAATCACATAATATTTGTCCTTTTGTGTTTGACTTATTTCACTTAGCATAATGTTTCAAATGTTCATCCATGTTTTAGCATGTGTCAGAACTTCATTCCTTTTTATGGCCAAATAATATTCCATCATATGGATATACCACAATTTGTTCATCCATTCATGCATTGATAGACATTGTTTCCACGTTTTAGCTATTGTGAATAATGCTGCTATGAAAATGGTGTACAAGTATTTGAGTCCTTGCTGTTAATTCTTTGGGGTATATACCTAGAAGTGCAATTGCTGTACAATATGGTAATTCTACGTTTACCTTTTTGAGGAGCTGCCAAACTATTTTCCACAGCAGCTGCACCAGTTTACATTCCCACAAACAATGCACAAGGGTTCTTTATATCCTTGCCAACGCTTGTTATTTTCCCTTTTTTTTTTTTTTTTTTTTTTGGTTATAGCCATCCTAAATGGGTTTGGTAGTTTTGATTTGCATTTCCCTAATGACGAGTGATGCTGAGCATCTTTTCACGCGCTCATTGGCTCCTTGCATATCTTCTTTGAAGAAATATCTATTCAAATCCTTCGCTCATTTTTTTAATCACGTGTTTATTTTTTTCTTGTTGAGTTGTAGGAGTCCCTTATACATTCTGGATATTAATCCCTTTCAGATATATGATTTGCAAATATCTTTGCAAAATTTTAAGATTTCATCCAAAAGAAAGTAGTAATGTTATACTTAGTAGCCATCAAAGTGGTGATGCCCAGGCTTTCCAATGCTAAAATGAAAGCTCTGTTACCAGCCGGGCAATACATTTCCCTCCTGTCAGCACCTCAGAAATGGGGGCAAGCAACCAACAGCAACAGGTGGCAAGAATGAGAGCTCAGCAAGGTCAGGGTGGGAGGGGAAGGATGACCAGAGCTGGAGCCTTGTTTTAGGAACTCAGAGGGTCAAGGGAACAACCTGGGTTCTCCCTCCCTGTGCCCCCTGCTGCCATGGATGTTGACTGGGAAGTCTCTTCTGACTCCTTCTAGAGCCTACTCAGAAACATCACTTACTGAATTTGCCACCTGGAGGCACCCACCTCCCCTGCCTCACCTCCCGACCCTGTTCCCCAGTCAGGAGTCATGCAGTTATTTTAGGCCAAGCTTTCTTTTCACTTTGTTTCTGGGGCCTCATTCATCCAAGGCTGACAATGGAGCTGGTAATGAGACAGCTGAAAGTCCCCATCTCCCCCAAACAGAGCTGCAGTTAAGAACAAGGGCTCAGGTGTCAGTTGTAGTATCATTTTTTTTTTTGGCTGTACCGTGTGGATTGCAGAATCTTAGTTCCCCGACCAGGGATTGAACCCCAGCCCACGGCAGTGAAAGCGCCAAGTCGTAACCACTGAACTGCCAGGGAGTTCCCAGTAGCGCCATGTTTGAGCTCAGTTTTTGAAGAAACCGGCTGCGTTTGAATCCTGGATCCCCTGTTTATGAGCCCCGTGATCTTGGGAAATCACATCTCTGTGCCTCATTTTTTTCATCTGCCAAAGGGGGATAATAATAGGATCTACATCAGAGGGCCAAGGTGAGGATTAAATGACAAAGTTCCTGGAATGTGCTTAGACCAGGGATGGCACATTGTGAGGGCTTAATAAGCATTAGTTATTATTATCTTCACTCCCTCCAAGGTTCCTCTTAAGCTCTGGAATTGGCACTTTCCTGTGAGTGACCCTAAATGTTGTTCCTCCCGTGAATTTCTGCTCTGCACCTGTCCCGGATGGCTGACTGCATGTTCTACGAATAGGTGATGATGCTGCCAAAGGGGTCCGGGACTCACCCCCGATGACATTAGAAACTGAGTCACAGTGCCCAGGTACCAAGCGAGAGAAGAGGGTGTCCCAGGGAAGGTGAATCACTCAGTGCCACCCTCTGCAGAGCATCCACAATGCTCTGTGACATTCTCCTTGACCACCGACAATAACATCGTCCTCACCTGGGAACTTGATATAATTTCAGTGTTCTAGCCCAGAGCCAGTTATGGCAGCAGCAACCCAACCACGGATAGGTCTGGCATGCCCGGGAAGAGAGGCTTGAATGGATACCCTGACTCAGTCCAGAATCACTACGGCAGAGCAGCTAAGAGTGTGGATACTGGGCTCAGGCGGCCTAGATTCTTACCTGGGCTCTGCTATTCATCAGCTGTGTAACGCGGGCAAGTAGCTTAACCTCTCTGGACCCCAAGTGTTATTATCCATAAAATGGAGATCAGGGTACTAACCACCTCATGCTCTTTTATGAGGATAAAAATAGTCAATACATGTGCAGGACTTAGAACAGTGTCTGGTGTACAGTAAGCACTCTCTTAAAAATGTATGTGATGCTCTGAATTCATCAACCACTAAACGCACAGTAATGGAAGAAAAATGGAACTATCAAAGAGAGACAGATGGAGAGGGTGACCCCAGATCCACCAAGCAGCATGTCTGGCTGTGCGGTGAGGGAGAAGATAGCGTGGTGCCACGCCTTGGTGCTGGCACTCAGTGGAGAGGTTGGCCCTCACTATTACAGGGAGACACCTGCACAGCCCGGTATGGGGAGGAAGCTGAGGTTAGGAAGGATAGAGAAGCCTCACTGGGGCTCTTTAGGGGCTACGTATTGGGAGGTACCCCTGATGGGGCATTCATTCCATTCAAAACATCTTGGAAGAAGACCAGTTTATATTTGTATGTGACTTAAGCAACATCAACTTCATTGTTTCCACCAGCCTTTAGCTGGGAGATGACATTAACACAAATTCAGAAACCCTTCCCTGGCTCTCCACACCTCTGCCACTTCCAAACTGGGTTAGCATAAGGCAGTGGCCAAGGGTGCTGCCTTTTATGCTCCTCAACAGGCATGCGGGGTCTGCTCTTCTTGCCTCCACTTAGTGTCCCAGAAACACCTCCGCTTGGCCCCGTGGTTTCCAGCTACTGGACTGCCACTTCTCAGGTCTCAGACCCCTTCTGGTTTTGACACTTTGGCAATGACTGCCTTCCTGGCTCAACTGGCATCTCCTGGCACCCACCCTTGTTAAATCTATCGGCCTGAAGCAGCAGTGCACCCTGATGCTGCAAAGCTCAGGGCTTGAGAATCAGGTGAGAGTTCAAAGTTGCTTTCAGTTCCTACTGGCCATGTGAGTTCCTACTGGTCACGTGGCAAACGACTCCATCTCTCAGTCTTAGTTTCCCCATCAGCAAAATGGGAATCACTGGCACCTTCCCGCACCGTGGTGAGGATTACAGGAAATAAAGAAGTGTTTAGGGCACACCTGGCAGAGTGAGTGCTAGATAAATGCGAGCTCTTCTTAGCAGGCGTCGGATGGCACATCTAGGCCCTCCAGCTGCTCTTTTGAACCCCTCCTCCTTCCTTTCTGCCAGGCACCAGGTTTTAGGATTAGGGTAATTACTAAAGTGTTGACATCTGGGTGGGGCACAGGTACATTTGGAATTACAAATCAGTTTGTGACAGACTACTTCAGCAGTGCAGATTGTGGGGAGTCACTGGCCCCAGGCAACTAATTGCTGCTGCCTTGTGAAGTAATTTGAGTTGGGGCCCCAAATACTAGGCTCTGTTTTTGGCACCGGGAAGTGCGCTGACCTGGGCAAGAACTCTAAAGGAACCCACCCACAGGAAGGGGCGGATCCGGTCCCTTTCTGTTCTCCACGTTCCAGCTGGATTACTTGCGAGGGTTGGGGACAACTGAGCCAGAAGCCGTAGGTACTAGGATTTGCTTTTTGGCACCAGGGAAACCAGACCTTAACTGACTGTTGTACCCGCTCCTGCAGGGCAAAACAAAACAAAATCCACCACCACCAACCCAGGTGTCTTTGGCCCACACTGAGCACGGCTACTCTGACGAGGGGTGCTGGTATTTGGTGACCTTTGACAGCACTGGAATGAGCTCTACTTGTCTTCCAGGCAGAAACAAAATAGAGCTTGGGTCCTCTAGCTCAAAGGAAAACAGTCTCTATCTCTTGGAGGTCAACCTCCTCCCTTTTTGCCTAGCACAAAAGGGTCAAAGGTGCCCATGCTTATCGCTCAGCCAAATCCAGCTTTTCTTTGCCGAAAGCAAGCTTTCGGAACTGGCCACTCTCCACTTGTTACAGGTGAACCAGATCATTCTTCCTGGAGTCCCTTGGGGCTACTGCCCTTGGGGCCCAAGAGCCCCCAGAGGTCCTTCCCACCAGGAAGCATCAAGCTCTGGCCTCCCGGTTTCATGAAAGTTGGTGTAACGTGGCCGTGTGTACTACATCACACTTCCTGTGTGAAATCCAAACTGGAGCTTTCTGTTGCATGGGAGGAGGCAGAGGAAAAGGACAATTCCCTGTGGCATTTCTAAGTGGGGCTGTAATTATATACACAGATGTATTATATCCTCTAAAAACAAAAACTTGTGACTTTTTTTTTTTTTTGCTTCCGGTTAACCTTCCCTGAAAAATCTCCTAAGAGAGTCCTTGATATTGGTTTCCCCTCTTTCCCTTTCCCTCATCTTTCCTTAGTGCCTTCGCCTTTGCTCCCCTCCACAGACATTTTTGGAGGCTGGCAAATCAGCCCTATCAGGCAATTGCAGAGATCGGATATGGAAGTAAAGATGGTTGGACATACAAACATTGCCACAGCTTCAAATTTCGCACAGTATTTTCTAACAGCCAATGCCTCTCTATGGGAACGGCAAGAGAAATCTGAGCCATTGGCTTATGACTCTTTTCATGTCTTTAATCCTCAAGCCCACCAGCTCTCTGCAGGTCTCTTGGGGCAATCTCAGAAGCAGCCCATTTGACCCAGGCCTCTCTGCTCTGTCCCTCCCACAGTGGTCCAGCAGGACCTGGAGTGACCTAGAGTGCTGACATCAGGGCTGGAGCAGTTACAACACTATGGATAAGCATGAGTATACAAGGGCCCTGGGCTGGCAGGTCTCTAATGACCAGGCAGCACACAGCTGAGCCCAAGAGAACTGGAAGAGGAACAAAAAAGGAATCCAGAATCTCCCCATCCACAAGTCCTTAGGCATGTGACATAAAATTCATATTTTAAGGCAAGACAAGAAAAATCTAAACATAAAAATTCTTCTCTGGGGAATTTCCTGTCCGTCCAGAGGATAGGACTCTGTGAGTCCACTGCAGGGGCCATCAGTTCAATCCCTGGTGGGGGAACTGCGATCCCGCATGCCACGCGGTGAGGCAAAAAAAAAAAAAAAAATTCATCTCTGCCCTTTGGCCTCCCTTCTCCCCTCACTGTGCATTGTGTATCTGCATTATACTTCAACCAGACCTCCCCCACGAGCAGCAATACCTGCTCAGCCATAAAGAGCAACAACAAGACAACTCCTTAAAAGATAACATTCTTTCTTGATCTTATAAGGGGTCACATGACCCACCACGATGAAGACGCTTAGATCTGGATTATGTAAACTGTCAATAATACGTCATTTATGTACAGCCCTCTGTCTCAAAAAACTTATATAACTGTGCCTTGACTTCTAACCGGCGGAACAGTTCTCAGAGCTTTCTGATGTGCTCTTCCCGCGTTATAATCCTCAAATTTGGCTCCAATAAAGTTTTCCATTTCTTTCTTAGATCGACTGATTAATTTTTCATCAACAGGTACCTTCTTTAAGAGGTGGGTGAGTAGGAACTTCTCCCCATGGAGGGGCTGGGCTGCATCTGAGGGGCTCCCTGCCTTGAGGGGAGACTCAAGAATCCCCTTGGCATGCAGGGAAGCAAGACCTAGAATTTCCCTGGGGCTTCTCCTGAGTCACTCATTCTGCCTCAGCTTTGGCATTGGGGGGGAGGCACCAGAATGGTGTGAAACCCCTCCCTCGCCTCCTCATGTCTGCCCCTACCCAAGAAGGAGAAAGCTTTCCTTCTCTTACCTATGGGAACCTTGGACATAAGTGGCTTTAATTTATCTGTTTTCTTTTTCTGTGAGTGTTGGGAGCCACAAAAAACAAAACCAAACCAGGAGGTTTGTTGTTATTACTATGGAGAATTTTTTTTTTTTTTTTACAGTTAAACAAAGGCAGAGAAGAACCTCTCTAAACTTTTTGCTCAGAGGACTAAACTTGAACTTCCATCCTTGAAGGATTCTTGGAATACTATTCAGGTAAGCACAGAATCCCCACTTACCCCACAGGGTTCTTAAACTTTGCTGCCCAGCCCCTCCACGCATGCCAAATAGACACTGTGTCCCAACCCAAGAAGCTGAAAGGCTCATGAAGCTTAATCAAAAAATTATTAAGAAGAAACAGAGTAGCAAGGCCGCAGAGGGCTATGATGAATCACACCAACAGCAGCTCACACTGTTTTGCATGCAGGCACTGTGCCCACGCTGCTACCCGGGTTATCCCACTTGACTATCACCACACATAGGAAGGAAGCATTCTGTTTAGCCCATTTTACAATTCTTGAGAATCAGAGGCAGGATAAGAAAGCGGCCCAACGCTCTGTTCCTAGAGTCACACAGCCAGGTTCAAATCCTGACTCCATCAGTACCTGGCAGTGTGACCTTGGGCAAACTACCTAACTATCCCTTGCCTCAGTCTCCTCATCTGCAGAAGGGGGATAATAATAGTACCCAGAGTTGCTTCGAAGAGTAAGTGAGGGAGGCTTCCCTGGCGGCACAGTGGTTAAGAATCTGCCTGCCAATGCAGGGGACACAGGTTCGAGCCCTGGTCTGGGAAGATTCCCACATGCTGCGGAGCAACTAAGCCCGTGCACCACAACTACTGAGCCTGCACGCCACAGCTACTGAGCCCGTGTGCCACAACTACTGAGCCTGCACTCTTAGAGCCTGCGAGCCACAACTACTGAAGCCGGCATGCCTAGAGCCCATGCTCCGCAACAAGAGAAGCCATCGCAATGAGAAGCCCGCACACTGCAACGAAGAGTAGCCCCTGCTCACCGCAACTAGAGAAAACCTGCGTGCAGCAACAAAGAACCAAAGCAGCCAAAACTAAATAAGTAAATTTTATTTAAAAAAAAAAAAAAGAAGAGTAAGTGAGGTAAGAGACACAAAGTGCTTAGGGCAGTGTTTGCACACAGTAAATAATGTTTTATCATTGTGACCTTGTTCGTTCAGCTGGCAGGCCAGAATTAGACTCAAGTTATCTGGCCACCAAGGCCTCTCGCTCCTGACTGTGCAGGTAGATTCTAGGAAGCAAGAAGCCAGGGCCCGCTGACAAAGCCCCAGGGCATAGCCTGACTTGTCCAGCTTCGGGCACCTCTTGCTCAGGCAGGTCCAGGTCTCCCCTTTCACGCAAAGGCGGAGCCACAGCTCAGACACATCTGATGTCAGCAGTGAACCTCAACACACAGGCGAAACCTGCGAGTGCCCATCCTTCCCCTCAGTGGCCAGCTTGTGACGCAAAACCCTGCTCCAAGAACTGATTTTGGGAGGCCTTCACTGTACCTTTCACCTTGGTGTCCTGCCAAGCCCTGTGCTTGAGGCGGCCTCATTCTCCAGCTCTGGCCTCTCAGGCACCACTCTCTTCCATGAACAATTCAATGAGTTCTTTCTTCAGCCCAGCCATGCGTCAGCGAGGCCCGACATAGGCTTGGCTCACCACCTCCAATCAGTGGGATTGCTGGACTCCAATCACCAGTAGGGGTGGCCCCCTCCCTGCTGGGGGCTGCTCTTTCCCGGGTGTTCCCTTGGCTGGTACCCTCACCCTGGTAACTATTCTTGAGGGATTTCTGTGATTGTTATTAAATCAATCGCTCCTCCCCCTCCTCCATCCCCACACCCCACTGTCAGGTTGGGCTTCCCTGATCTCAGGGAAATAGACCTAGAATTCAAGCTCATGTTGCTGCTTCATGGAGAGGCTCAAGGGACACCAAGGAAAACCCAGCCTTTCATGGTGGTTGTGAGGCCTGGAGATATTTATGTAAACTGTTTAGCACATGCCCAGCAAATTATAGACTTTCATTAAATAACCTAGATGCTATTGTTATTATTTGCTGTGCAATCAACCTAAAAGCAGTCCCACTAAAACAGAGCGGGAAGACTGCAAGTGCACCTCCCAGAGTGTTGCCCTCTTACTGTGATGGACTTTTCCTTCTCTAGGCTGCCTCTGAAGTTCAATGCCAGTTGGGTTCTCCTACAGGAACTTCTTGTCATGGGAGGGGAAACACACAGGTGATTTGTTCCACAACTTGCTTAGGGTCATCCATTCTTAGAAAATAAGGCAAATAAATTGAATGGGTGAGAGGAAGCACTACGTGTTTGGGAAGCGTCTATAACAGTGTTGGTTGCAGAAAGTAGGGGTGAGGTAGAGAGGGGGCAGAGCAAATATGAAAAATGGGAAGGGTGTTCCAAGGGCACCTTCATCTGCTTTGCAGTACTGTGTAGGACCAAGATGACAGCTCCATTCCCCCTTTCATCCTCGGAAAGTCCTATGAGGTGGGATATTATTACCCCATTTTCACTTGAGAACACGGAGGGGAGCGGTCAGATAACTTACCTGAGGTTCAACAGCTGTTGAGAAGCAGCATTGAGCACTGAGATTCACCCCAGGTCAGCCTGAGCCAGAGCTTACGTGCATCCTTCCCAGATTGCTGTCTTCTCCATAGTGGTCTTGAGGTAGGGAAAGCAAGAAAGATCTGGAGTGAGGTAGCCTGATTTCCATTTCTTGACCCAAGCTACAAGAGGTGGGACGGCACTGCACTCACCCCCAGCACAGGGCCTGGCTACGGTAGGCTCCCAGCAAACATTGAGTGGGGCAAACAATGAGAACCGAGTTCAGGTGAACTCTAGCCAGGCCATGGAAGTAGGGCAGACAAATACCCACACTAGAAGTGCCACTTGCATCTTTTCTAAATGCTCTTTATTTGCTTCTCCCACAAGGATCTTGAAGCAGGAACCCAGAGAAAAATGCAATTATATAGTTTGTTTGGGAACCATTACTTTTCATTTATTTATTTATTTTAAATAGACAAAATAACAGTGCCCATGAGATGCCTATAAAAATAGCGTTGACCTAAATAATGTATATGTAATTTACAATGATTTCTCTTTCATTCTAAGATTCTTATTAGAATTAATACTTACATTTGGGGGCTGGAAAGGATCTTGGCATTTTTCTGATCAAAAAACCCCATTTCTCAGATGGGAAAGTTGACACAATATCATGCGGCTTGTCTAAGGCCAGGCTCCACGGAGCAACAGAGCTGGTTAGAAGGCCAGGGCACTTCCTACAGGTCACAAGTTTTTAAATTGTGGAGAAGAAGCCACCAGCAGGTAGTAAAATTAATTTTATAAATTACAACCCACTTTTATTTTTATTTTTTAAGATATTTTTTAATAGATTTCATTTTTTAGAGCAGTTTTAGGTTAACACAAAAATTGCACAGAAGGGACATTTTTAATTGATGAACTGATATTGATACACGATTATTAACTAAAGTCCATTGTTCATGTTAGGGTTCACTGTTCGTGTTATTCTATGGGTTTTGACAGATGCATAATGTCATGTGTCCATCATTACCATATCATACAGAATAGTCTTGCTGCCCTAGAAATGTCCTGTGCTCCGCCTATTCATCTCTCCCCCACTCCTCCTGGACTTGTGATTCAATTTTTTATACACAAGATAGAATAAAATAAAAAACTCATAGTGCATACCTCATGGTATGGATATTAGTTCATGAAACTTTTAGATATTTGTAAATTCATGTGTATTTGGGTTAAAATGTAAAATATATTTCTTACTATGGATTGAAGAGAAAAAAAGTTTGAGAAACACTGCTCTAAGCTATCTTTTACTTAAAATTCTAGGGAATAAATCCAGAAAATGAATACACAGATGGAACATTTCTTATATGAAACCGAAGCAAGAAAAACACATAACCAAGAGACATTACGAAAATAAACAAGCATAAAAAATGCTCTGAAGAGTGTGTACAAAGAGGTCAGAAAATTACTGTTTTTCCCCAAATCAGTTTTGATTTTAGTTTTCACTGGGACTGCAGATCATTCAGATTTGAAGACTTTAACATTCTCAGAATATAAGCTACAGTTAAGTGTGTAGGGGGGAAGGGGTAGGAGCAAGGGTTGCCTCCTTGCAAACTGATTCTGTTCAAAGTTTCCAAAACTGTTAGGTCCGGATGGTAATCAACAAAGAAAATTTCTTTTCCGGAGGGTTTTTGAGGTTTGTTTGGCTCTACAGCTTCACATTTCTTCCTTTTGCATCAGAAAAATCACAGAACAGGGATGCCGTTGTATTTAACTTCATGTCATATCAGGTGTCTGAAGATTTCTAAAAAATTTGAATTTATGCTTGAGTTAGATTCCTCTATTTTTAAAAATCTCCTTTCCATGTACATCGATGCTTCATCTGTCCAGGAGACATGTGGAATCTAGATATACCAGGGTGTCTAAGAGAAAATCCTGATTTCAAACTCAGAATCGCATTGGCTCATTATGTGGCCTGCAGGTAGACTAGGGTTTGAGTCCCAGGTTCTACTAGTGATCCCTGCATGAGCTTGAAAAGGAATTCTCTCCTAGGGTTCTTTTTTTTTTAATTTTTATATATTTATTTGGCTGCGCCGGGTCTTAGTTGTGGCATGCAGGATCTTTTTAGTTGTGGCATGCGGGATCTAGTTCCCTGACCAGGGATTGAACCCAGGCCCCCTGCCTTGGGAGCACAAAGTCTTAACCGCTGGACCACCAGGGAAATCCCAGGATTCTTTTTTAAGAGTGACATATAGGGCTTCCCTGGTGGCGCAGTGGTTGAGAATCTGCCTGCCAATGCAGGGGACATGGGTTCGAGCCCTGGTCTGGGAGGATCCCACATGCCGCGGAGCGACTAGGCCCATGAGCCACAATTACTGAGCCTGCGCATCTGGAGCCTGTGCTCCGCAACAAGAGAGGCCACGATAATGAGAGGCCCGCGCACCGCAATGAAGAGTGGCCCCCACTTGCCGCAACTAGAGAAAGCTCTCGCACAGAAACGAAGACCCAACACAGCCATAAATAAATAAATAAACCCAAAGTTTAAGAGTGACATATAAAAATTCCATATTAAATGATGCTAAGATTATATTAAGAGCTTCTCCTTGTATGAGTAATGTGCTGGGCTAAGCCCTTTGCATGTGCTTCTAATCCCATCAAGAATCCTATGACACAGAAATTATTGTACTCATTTAACAGTTGAATAAATTTAATCTCAGAAAGTTTAAGGAGCATGCCCAACACCACCCAGAAAGATAGTGGTTAAGCTAGATTGGAACCGATGCCTGAAAGAGCACGGGCCTATTCTGTGTGCCCCCAGGGCCTAACACAGTGCTCCGTACGTAGAACATGCTCAGTAGATGTTTCTTGAAGGGATGACTGATGGATAAGCTCAGCAAAGATTTGGGGGTGAGATAAATAACATACTACTTCTAGTACTGCAATAATAATATATTATGCAATATAATAACATAATATACGACCACTACTTCTATATCTGTCATTCACTGAACACTTATTTGTGACAGGCACTATGTTAAAGGCTTTACATGCATTCTATTACGTACAGAATGTACATAAAGGAATTAACATAGCATATGATGTCAATGTTACTAACATTATTACATATGACTATAATGGGAGCTATCAGCATTATAGCAAAAGAGCTGAAAGTTATGATCTCTTCCAACACACACACTTGGTGCTTCTCTTGGAGCGGTATTGAACAGGTCCAACTGAGGGTCAGCTCTTTCAGCAGTGAACCAACCCCAAACCTGGTTTCTCCTTCCGTCTCTTTTTCAGGTGGGTGCAATTATAACACGCTGTGTTGGTTAATCCCTACATCATATAAGGACGTGCTTTTTGGTGTGAGGGAGGAAGGGGGTTGCGTTTTTGTGCTCGCGCCTAGTTTCCATAAGGTGCTCTTCTCTTTCGGGCTGAAATGAGAAAGAAGCCATGTGGTCTGATGGCGGCAGCTGGGAGGAGAAGGCGGTGACTCAGCAGGACTCTGCGTGGAACAGTGCAGGGCAGCTCTGGGGAGCAGCCCGATCAGCCTCCCCCTAAGCCATGTGTGGGCTGAGAGCTCTGAGCAGAATCAGCCTGTCAGGCAGCCCTGGCCGGTAGGAAGGAGAGGAAGAAAGTTGCCTGTGGTGGGACCTGGTCAGGTTGTGTCAGTGGCCTTGGGGACACCATGAGGAAGTTCTGGGGAACAGGACTGTGTAGCATCATGCTAGTACTGAAAGTTCTTTGTGACCCAAGATAGCATATTTTTAAAGTGGGAAAGTACCAGGTATTGCTCACAGGTCTAGGTAAGGTCTTGAGCCTGTAGCCTTGAAGTTAAACTTCCAGATGGTAACTGGAATCCTTCATGAAGCACATGCCACAGGCAGGAATATTATGCATATTTTTAGAAATATAGCACTTTATCATAACTGGAGGTCTTCAATCTAGTGGTCCTACTACTGAACTCAGTATCAATATATTTTGAAACAGGACTTATATAAATAGAATATGAAGTCACTGTTACCTCTAACGACTTGAAAGTTTTTCAACAAAAATTCTCATGGAAGAGATCTTAGAGTGTATTCATTCATTCATTCATTCATTTAGAGTGTATTCATTCATTCATTCATTCAAGCTACAATTTATTATCCTTTTAAAAAAATATTGGGCTTCCCTGGTGGCGCAGTGGTTGAGAATCTGCCTGCCAATGCAGGGGACACGGGTTCGAGCCCTGGTCTGGGAAGATCCCACATGCCGCGGAGCAACTAGGCCCGTGAGCCACAATTACTGAGCCTGCGCGTCTGGAGCCTGTGCTCCGCAACAAGAGAGGCCGCGATAATGAGAGGCCCGCGCACCGCGATGAAGAGTGGCCCCCGCTTGCCGCAACTGGAGAAAGCCCTCGCACAGAAATGAAGACCCAACACAGCCATAAATAAATAAATAAATAAAATTTTTTTTTAAAAAAGGCCTTCCAAAATGAAGGGATAAACTTTAAAAAAAAAAAAAAAAATTTATATTCTCTGAGGTAGGCTGACGGTGACCTGAGTATACAGAGATCTTGGGAAGTCTGTAAAATATGAATAAAAATTCTTTGCCGTATTCTAAGAACTTTTTAAAAAATTCATGTGAGATAATGTATGGAAAGTAATTGCTAAGTGGTAAAACATGATATGAAATTATTGCGTTTTACCTATTAAAGAAACGAGACATGGAGTGAGCAAAAATTTCGCCGAAAGTCATCATTAGCTAGTAAAGGAGGGACAAAGATGAGATATAAATTCAGGTGACTGGACACATTACATGCCGGAGTTGATTCAGCAAAACAGTTTCCTTTTTGTAGCCAGGATGTGCGTGACTGTAAGAAACATCAGTCCGACTGAGGTAAAACGGGGTACTTACTGAGAGTACACAGAGATCTCACAGGATCCAAGGACAGAAAACGAAGTGTTGCTGGGCTCCATTCAAATTGGCCAGAGAACTGGGGAGCCCTCAGGAGCGGGGTAACTCTTCCCCGTGTCTCTCTGTCTCTGCTTCTGCGCCAACTTCCGCCTTTCCTCCATTTTGCCTTCCTTTCTCTGCTCCTTCACCCTGCGAGAGGCACAGCCTGGCTGGTCCTCCTGGACTTACACCATGGCCGGTAAGCTCCAGGACCCACCCTCAATTGACAACACACACTGAAGTCCTTCAGAGAGGAAGGAACTAGCCTGGCTCTTCTGAGGAAACCTGGGCCACACAAGTCGTTTCTGAGCAAATGATTGGTTCTTGCTGGGTCAGGTGTGTGCTCACCCCTGGTCCAATCAGCTGTGCGTTTCCCCGCCCCCATCACCTCCACCGCCCATCCCTAGAAGTCACATTATCTTACACTGTCTTGTGTAGCTATATCTTCCAGAGAGCCGTGGGTGGCAAGGGTGCTAAATTGCCAGGCTGGATGTTATCACATAAAGAGAGAAGCTATTTATAGGGAGACTGTACTTGGAAAGACTTTATGATGTATTTCATTTATGAAATCTAAGCCCCAAATTTCCTGGTCAAAAAAATTCAATTCATTGGAACTCCCTGGCAGTCCAGTGGTTAGGGCTCCATGCTTTCACTGCTGAGGGCCCAGGGTTCAATCCCTGGTCAGGGAACTAAGATCCCACAAGCCTTGAAGCATGGCCAAAAAAAAAAAAAAAAAATCAATTCAATTTAATAAATATTGTGTTGGGCTCTGAAGATAAGACATATATGCCCATAAGATATGCCCACAAATAATTATAATACAAGACAATTCTATGAAAGTTTCTTAGAAAACTTTTAAGAAACTGGGGCTTCCCTGGTGGCACAGTGGTTAAGAATCCGCCTGCCAATGCAGGGGACACGGCTTCGAGCCCTGGTCCGGGAAGATCCCACATGCCTTGGAGCAACTAAGCCCATGCGCCACAGCTACTGAGCCTGCGCTCTAGAGCCCACGAGCCACAACTACTGAGACCATGCTCCACAACTACTGAAGCCCGCGTGCCTAGAGCCCGTGCTCGGCAACAAGAGAAGCCACTGCAACGAGAAGCCTGCGCACCGCAACGAAGAGTAGCCCCCGCTCGCTGCAACTAGAGAAAGCCTGCGCTCAGCAACGCAGACCCAATGCAGCCAAAAATAAATAAACAAATAAATAAATGAACAAATTTTTTAAAAAAAGAAAACTTTTAAGAAACTTACAAAATTACATGAAAGCTTTAAAAAGGATTGTAAGGGTTAAGAACAGGCCTCCCTAAGGTGTACTAATTTGGCATGTGGATTCTTTTGTGCTAAAGGCAATGGAGACCCTGTAGGCTGAAGAGAAACTACTGCCCCTCCCTTAACTACCTGGAAGAATTAAAATTGGGAATTTTTCCCAGAAAAAGAGTTATTACCAGAAATAAATTTTATCTAAGCAGCGCCATCTACATGGCAGAGTAAACATCTAATTCCCAGCCATCTGCTCTTCTTCTTATCATTCTGAAATTGCCTTCCTGTCCTTGGAAGTTCCAGGCCCCGATCCCATTCCTTAGCTCAGGATGGCATATATGCCTCATTTTATCTTTCTGTCTCTGAACCTCTCATGTATGTAGGGTTTCCATATGCACAGATTAAAATTTGATTCTCTCCTGTTCATCAGTCTTACATCAATTTCATTCTTAGACCAGCCAGAAGAACCTAGAAGGGTAGAGGTAAGCTTTTCTTCCTCCCAGACAGCTTTTTTTTAAACACATAAATTTATTTTATTTATTTATTTATTGGCTGCGTTGGGTCTTTGTTGCTGTGCGTGGGCTTTCTCTAGTTTCGGCGAGCAGGGGCCACTCTTCATTGAGGTGTGCAGGCTTCTCATTGCCGTGGCTTCTCTTGTTGCAGAGCATGGGCTCTAGGCACGCGGGCTTCAGTAGTTGTGGCACACAGGCTCAGCACTTGTGGCTCACAGGCTTAGTTGCTCCGCGGCATGTGAGATCCTCCCAGACCAGGGCTTGAACTGATATCCCCTGCATTGGCAGGCAGACTCTTAACTACTGTGCCACCAGGGAAGCCCCCAGACAATTTTAAATCTCCTGGGGGAGTCAGAAAACTTTCACTGAGTAAATGCACTTTGAGATATGTCTTGAAGTGTTCATCAAATTTTTATAGAGTGACCAGGAGGACATATGTGAAGCAGTGGGAAAAGGATAAGCAAAAACTTGGAGGAGTGAAACTATGTGTGTGCTCTGAGACAGCAAAAACTACAATGTGGCTGAAGAGCAGGGTGCAGGAGGGAGAAAAAGAAACTAGCATGAATTGACTGGTCTCAAGTATATGCCGGACATTTTCAGATGTCACTGCATTTAATCGTTTCAGCAATCCTTGAGGTGGTGTCTATTGCCCCTATTTTACCAAGTGCACAAAGGCCAAAGCCATTCCCTCCATTGTACCGTGATGAGGATGGGGTGGAGAGGATGGCAGAGAGCAGAGGGAGGGAGGTTGCCTGCCAGGTAACGAGTCCACACTCGACTCCGGAGGCACTGGGAGGGAAGTCATGCAAGAATTCTGAGCCCAAAATGGCCTGATTGCCTCTGAATTTTAGAAAAATAATGCTGGTGGTAATGGAAGAATTAAACAGAGTATTCTTTCTCTCTCCTTCATTCATTTAATTAAAAATATATATTGAAAACTTCCTGTGGGACAAGACTGTGGTGTACCAGACCTGTGGGAAAAAATGTTTGGGGCGAGATACAGCCCCAAATCTCATGAATTTTACAGTCTCTGTGTGTGTGCATATAATACATAGCTCATATATACTATTTTATTTTATTTTATTTGGCTGCGCCGCGTGGCTTGCAGGATCTGAGTTCCCTGACCAGGGATTGAACCCGGGACCCCGCAGTGAAAGCACTGAGTCCTAACCACTGGACCTCTGGGGAATTCCCATTTGAGCTAATTTTTCTTTGTTTGTTTGGGTTTATTTTTGGCCAAAGAATTTTTATTACTTTTGTGTACAGAAAACTCAATAGTGTACACTCAGCTGGCCAGTTTGGTAGGCAGCTCTTTGGCCTTTGCCTTTTCCAGGTTGGCAATGCGAGCCCCTGATTTTGGACCAAGGATGTTGCTTCCCCAGTGATGGCAGATGTTGTCATATCATCATCGTAATCAGTCCTGATGGCTTCCACTAGCTTAGCCAGAGCCCCTTTGTCTTCCGAGTTGACTTGTGTGAAGGCAATGGTGGTGCAGGTCTTCCTGTGGACCACATGTCCCAGCCTGGCCATCCCCTTGGTGATGCAGTAGGGATCCCCCATCTTACAGCACAGGGCAGGCAGGAAGACCACCAGCTCAATGGGATCCATGCCATGTACAATCACCACCAGCTGAGCCTTCTTGTTCTCCACCAAGGTGGGGACAGTATTAACCCCTGCTTGAAGGACAGGTGGCCTCTTGGTGGGGACCTCCCCTTTGCCCTCAGCTTTCTTCTCAGCTCAGGCCAGCAGCCTCTGCTTCTTCTCTTGCTTCATCTCTGGTCTGTACTTGTGGGCCAGCTTAAGCGGGTGAGTAGCTGTTTGGCGGTCCAAGGCCTGGATGAATTGGTTAATCGCAGGAGGCACTTTCAGCTGCTTATAGAGGATTTGCCACTGCAGCCGGATATAGCGGGGCCGTTTAACGAAGTGGGTGAGGTCCCTTTTGGGCTGGATGTCCTGTCCAATGCCAAAATTCTTGGGCCTTTTTTCAAACAGGGGATTGATCACCTTCTTGGCCTCCTGCTTCTTCACGGCAGCAGGGGCCTGGGCCACCTTCCTCCCCGGGCCTTCTTTCCCTTCGGCATCTTGAACGGCTGGCAGAGAGAGCTTGAGCTGATTTTTGTATATGACGTAAAGTAAGGTCCAACTTCATTCTTTTGCATGTGGATATACAGTTTTCCCAGCACCGTTTGTTAAAAAGACTGTCTTTTCCTCATTGAATGGTCTTAGCACCTTTGTTAAAAAGCGTTTGACCGTATATTCAGGGTTTATTTCTGGGCTCTCTATTAGCTTCCATTGGTCTATATGTCTGTCCTATGACAGTACCATATTGTTTTGATTACTACACCTTTGTAGTAAGTTTTGAAATTAAGAAGTGTGAGTCTTCCGATTTTGTTCTTTTTCAAGGTTGTTTTGGCTATTCTCTTGAGATTCCATTTGAATTTTAGGATGGGTTTTTCTATTTCTGCAAAAAAAGCCATTGAGATTTTGATAGCAATCATGTTTGAATCTGCAGATTGGGTAGTATTTACACAGCATTTTGAATGCACTAAATGTCACAGAATTTATACTTTAAAATGGTTAATTATACATTTTGTGAATTTCAGCTTGATTTTAAAAAAAAAAAAGGGCAATTATACCTGAAGAGCAGGTATGGGGATGGCATGAGGCTGCTGGAAGGTAAAGGAGGTTGCGATCAGAGGGAGGAATGTTGGGATTGAAGACCCCAATACTGAATAGTTTAGGGCAGGTGAGGCCCCTGGAGCTGAGCAGTAAAAATGGCTAAGGTGACCCAAAGCTTATCTCCAGAGACACTGACTTCACAAGGAGATTCAAGACTGCAACTTCAGAAGGATACATGTCCAGTTAGGGATGGTGGCCATCACTGGAGTGGGGTGGGGATAGCTGAGATTATAGGGGAATTTTATTACTATAGTATCTTTTTAAGGAGAAAGAATAATGAAAGTTGTTTTAAAGCTATAATACAGGAACTTTAATTTAGGAAAGGAGGACAATGACCTAAGTGCCTTTTTTTTTAATCGTCGTGGGAGTGGCAGCAAGGTGTCAGATGATACAGGCATGGATAGGGCGTGGGCAGGCCAGCTGACTTAATCTCCTATTTATTTTCAGAGTAATGGCCTGGCAGTAATATTGTGGAGCTGGGAAATGGCCAATCCTGCCTTCCAACCCTGAAGTATGTGAGGCTTGTTAGAGTAAACACCCCTCAATTCAAGACGATAGCCAGGTTTCAGTTAAGGCAAGGAATGGGAGACAGACTGGGGATGTGGAAGGATTTGTTCACCATGAAATGGGGGTTCCAGAGAAAACAGAAAAGTGTGAGAAGGAAAGGAGCAGCTGGGGAATGCGTGTGGGAAGGCACAGAGCAGTTTGGGGACCAGTGTACAGGATGAGATGGATGACCAGAGGCATTCACATTTTGGCACTTATATGGGATGGGAATAGGGTAGTTCAGTGAGTCATAGTGGCCTTAAAGGCCCAGAAAGACCTGTGATGTCAAGTTTAGTAACAGTGGGACAGGCCTCCTGGGATCCAAACAGGATATTGGACTTCAGCTGGGACTTTGGACAGTAGACTCTGGGTAGACAATAAAACAACAGTACAAAGTCCCTGAGGCAGACACGATCATGGATAACTCGAGGGCCCACGAGCAAACCAGACAAACCGAAGCTGAAGGTTTGTATGGGGGTTTAGAAGGCTGGCTCCCAAGGGTGGGGCTGGGGTCTGAAGAGCCTTATAAGCCAGCAGAGGAGTCAAGACATGACTTGTGGGTGGACTCTGGGAGGCTTCACGCCAAGGAGTACTTCCCAGAACTTCTGCTGCCAGTGTCCTTGTCCCCACGGTGAGCCACAGCCACCCCCCCGCCTCTGCAGGAGACCCTCCAACACTAGCAGCCGTGTGGCTGACAGGGTCTTGGTGTTCCGGCCAGGTGTCAGGCCTGTGTCTCTGAGGTGGGAGAGCCGAGTTCAGCACATTGGTCCACCAGAGACCTCCCGGCTCCACGTAATATCAAATGGCAAAAGCTCTCCCAGAGATCTCCATCTCAGCGCTAAGACCCAGCTCCACTCAACGACCAGCAAGCTACAGTGCTGGAGACCCTATGCCAAACAACTAGCAAGACAGGAACACAACCCCACGCATTAGCAGAGAGGCTGCCTAAAATCATAATAAGGCCACAGACAACCCAAAACACACCACCGGACGCAGTCCTGCCCACCAGAAAGACAAGATCCAGTCTCAACCACCAGAACACAGGCACTGGTCCCCTCCACCAGGAAGCCTACACAACCCACTGAACCAACCTTACCCACTGGGGGCAGACACCAAAAACAATGGGAGCTACGAACCTGCAGCCTGCGAAAAGGAGACCCCAAACACAGTGAGTTAAGGAAAATGAGAAGACAGAGAAACACACAGCAGATGAAGGAGGAAGGTAAAAACCCACCAGACCAAACAAATGAAGAGAAAATAGGCAGTCTACTTTTGACCACCTAGAGGGGTGGGGTAGGGAGGGTGGGAGGGAGACACAAGAGGGAGGAGATATGGGGATATATGTATATATATAGCTGATTCACTTTGTTATAAAGCAGAAACTAACACACCATTGTAAAGCAATTATACTCCAATACAGATGTTAAAAAAAAAAAGATATGATTTGTAAGAAACAAAGCTTCATTATGGGTTTTTACCAGTGGAAGGACATGAAAACAGCATTTCAGGAAGATTAGTATGAGAAATATCCATGCTAAGTGGATTGGGGCAGGAAAAATTGGGTTTGCCACAGATTTTGCAACTATCCAAACATGATGTGGTATAGGATTGGACTAGGGAGGAGAAAAAAATGATAATTTCAAAATAAAAACAAACGGAACTTGGTTTATATGTGGGAGAGATAAAGAAAAGAAGGGATTAAAATTTTTCAAAAGTTTGAACCTGGCTGAGAGTTATATCAAGCATGGGCAGGGGAGACCTGAAAGAGGAGGATCAGTTTAGGGGGAAGGAGTGGACAGTGACGAATTTAGTTTGGGACCGAGATTCATTTGAGTCTTACAGCTAAGTGAGACTTTGCATCTAACCATGTGGAACAACTAAGGATCATGTTATATAGATAAAGAAATCTTGAATTTGAGATAACACAGGACATCCTAGAAGAGATGTCCTAGAGGCAGTTGGCCATTCGGGGCTGTACTTTAACGACAGATCAAAACTAGTGATATCCATTTTGGAGTCATAGGCATCGTCTTGTCAAATAACTGTAGGAATGGATGAATTATCCAAGGGAGAGGAAACAGTGAGAAGAGGAGAAAAGCCATAGGAGGAGACAGCAGAGAATTGAATCAAGAGGCAGAAAAGAGACAGGAATTTTGGCTTTGCTATTTGTTAGCTATAGGAACTTGACAATTTATCGACCTTCTCTGGGTCTCAGACGGCAGTCATATCAAGGCTTGCCAGGGTCGGGGTGGGGTGTGGTTGGGGGATCTGCTTCCAAGCTTTGAGTGAGCTTGGAAGCAGCCTCCGGTCCCTGGCTGTTGGCTGGAGACATTGGTATCTTACACGTAAGCTTCTCCATACGGACACTTAGAACATGGCAGCTGTCTTCTCTCTGAAAGTGAGTGAATGAGAGAGGGCCCCGGTCTCATACAACCGAATCTCAGAGGTAACGTCTCATCACTTTTGCCAAATTCTATCTGTTAGAAATAAGTCAAGGGGAAAGGGTTACATAAGGTTACATAAGTATTCACACTAGGGGGCAGGATTATTGGAGGCCATTTTAGCGACTGCCTGCCATAATATCTAACAGTTATATTCTTAGACACTCATACTCATTACTTTTGTAGCTAGTTCACTTAAATTGGCAATTTAATAAATATTGAATCCACTGAGGTGGGCACAGGCACAGGTGGGGCACAAAGAAGGCAATTTTACCTAGAGGGAAAAGTCATAGAAATTTCAAGAGAGGAAATTATGCTTGCACTGATTTTTTTTTTTTTTTTAATTTATTTTTGGCTGTGTTGGTCTTAGTTGCTGCACGTGGGATCTTTCCTTTCGGTGCGTGGGCTCCAGAGCTGGTGGGCTCTGTAGTTGCGGCGCGTGGGCTCAGTAGCCCTGTGGCACGTGGGATCTTAGTTCCCTGACCAGGGATGGAACCCAAGTCCCCTGCATTGGAAGGCAGATTATTAACCACTGGACCAGCAGGGAAGTCCCGCTTGCACTGATTCTTAATGGATAAACAGGAGTTTATCAGGAGACAAGATGGCCAAGTTAAAAGTTTATCCAACGATTATAATTTGGACTGTGGAGTTCTTAGGTACTGATTTTAAAGTTGAGTGGAAATATGGCAGGCATGAAGAAAATATTTCCTAATTTGAAAAGTCTCCAATCTTAACAAAATGTGAAACATTGAGCGATTCAGAGGATTTTATCATTTGATTTCAAATATATCTTTAGAAATCCTAATAGTTTAACACAGTCTACAAGATCTTGATACCCATTTTACTAAATTAGCACTCCTAAGTTTCATCTGTTTTCTAAAAATATTTTATGAGCACACTGATCAACTAAAAACTTGCATGAAATAATTCAGAAATTTAAGATTACAATTTAGAATGTACTTAGGAAAAACACAAAGGCTATTCTCCCATTTTCAGTGCTATTACTCTAGTACGATAAAGCTGAAATTCTAGTTTTATTTTTCATTGTTGATTTTACTAATTCTGTGAGCTTTGTAGGCCCCCATAGTTGACACACATTCTACTACCTTCTTGCTTTCCTCACCCATACATTCAGTATTCTGGATGCGTAGGATTATGAGTATGGCTGAACTTCAAGTAAGCTGGTTTGGCAGTTTCCCAAAGTGTCAAAAATGACAGAACATTATGGAGCTTCTCTAAGGGCTTCTCTCCTCATGACTAGGGCTATCACTGTAGAATGGGTAGTCCCATTTCTTTCCTGTAAGTCTGAATTACTCTTTGGGGCTGTCTGATCACTCAGGCTTTGGCCCAGTCTAATCTAACTCCCCCAGATCTAAGCAACCAGAAGGCAGAACAAGAAGTGACGGGAGGCCCTGAGTAATGCCAGCTCATCATATTTGGAAGAATATTGATTTTGATTTTCCGAC
The DNA here is from genome assembly GCF_028564815.1 of Eubalaena glacialis. NCBI lineage: Eukaryota > Metazoa > Chordata > Mammalia > Artiodactyla > Balaenidae > Eubalaena > Eubalaena glacialis. Next base: position 54,930,302 of record NC_083732.1, on the reverse strand, counting down.
CATTGTTCTCTAACAACTAAAAGGTTTGGTTCATCATTTTACTGTGGTATTAGCAACCAAATGTTGGATCCCAGTGCTTGATAGTCATGTAACTCTGCTGCCAGTGGGTACGGTGCCTGGGAAGTAAGAGGCATGCCACAACACAGACCCTCTGTGTTAAATCATCTCCCACTCAAGGGCTGCTGCTGGCAGCTGGAAATTTGACTTAGGAATCAAATATGTTGTTAAGCACCATTGTTTTTGTGTACAAAGAACAATGACTGAGACTTTTTCCTTTTAAAGCATTCTTAATGTTATGCTATTATAGTGTCCCTCATTTTCTATTTCTTCACTTTCTTTGAAAAGCAAACACTCTTTTCTTGGTAATTAGGCACACAAGTAAACATAAAACACCCCAGTTTTTCTTGGATAGTTTATCTCCATTTTTATGACTACCATTTAAAATTAAAACAAACAAACAAACAAGCACTATTCAGTTCTCTCAAATTAGAGGCATTTTCTTTTCTTTCTTTTTCTTTTTCTTTTTCTTTTTTTTCCTACTGTAGGCTATTGATTTCCTTGGGGAGGAGGAGGAATCAATAATGGCTAATCACAGATAAAATGCATCCTAATTTTAGTATGAGTAAATAATGCATTATAAAGAAATAGAACTTCATATGTTAATATGCAATCATCACATTTAAAGTTAAAATAATGCTAAATTTTGCTGGTTTTAAAAAAATAATATTTAATGAGTAGTAATGAATATGTTTCACCTTTACTTTGTGATTAAGTAAGGAAAGTGTCTAAGAGGTCCCTCTTCTCCAACATCCTCCCAGGGCAGAAATCCCCTCTGTATCTCTGAGTGAGTCCAGTGACAAGATATTGATAGCTTTCTGCTCCACAAGACATCCTAGGGCACTGCCAGTTACTACGCTGTTAGGAAGTAATCAGAGGTCTATGTGCAAGGCACTGTGCTGAGTGTTCCATCAGATTAAAAAAATAAGAATAAAATCCTTGCCATAAAGAAGCTTTGTGAACTTTTCACAAAGTTCAGACAATAATTACAATAACATAAGACAAGAAATTAAAGGGGCTATAGAAAGGCACAAACCAAACCTTGTGGAAACTCAAGGGGAGGAATGAGCTAGCACATCTAGCCAAGGAAACCCACTGGTCCTAGCTCTGCTGTCTGGACTGACACTGTAGTTTCTCTTGTCCACTTGTAGAGCTTGACATAGTCTATAGATGAGTCCAAAGAGGCAATATAGTTGAGGGGCTTGAAGCTGGATCTTGGGCATTAGACATCTTTGGACATGAATCTGGACCTTTTCTTTTTTAGCTGGGTGACCTTGAGCAAGTTACATAACCTCACCGTACTTCTGTTTTTTCATTTGTAAAATGGGCATAGTAAGACCTACCTGACAAGCTTACTGAAGAATTAAATAATAATATAAGAGGCTTTAGCATTAGTGCCTGGCACTTGGTGTATAAAAAATCGTAGCTTTTGCTTTTACTTTTTTTTCATTTTCCCTGTGTTTTTTTCTCCCCAATTTATCTCTAATATTTTTATCACTCCTAATAATATGTTGTTTCTAGACCTCCTCGTCTTTATGGCTATCCTCCTCCAAACTATCTCGTTTTCATTCTCCTGTACCATGTGCTACCTTGAACTTTACAACAATAAAAATTTCTCCCCAAAATGTTATTTTTTCTGTTCGTTGGTTTCTGACCAAAACAGTAAACCAAACCACTACTTCCCTTCTAACCTGTACTTCTGTTAATGCATTAATTTATTGAATGTTCAAAATTATTGCATTCAAGTTTTTTTTTTGTTTTGCTTTTGTTTTTTAGCAATTCCACACATGCCTTATCAGTTCATGGCAAGCTTGTGGCCAACTACCTTCTCTAGGTACTATTTAGATAATTAATGAACAATAGGTCTCTCCTGTCTTGTACTTGTGCTATTGATTTTTTTTTTTTTTTTTTTTTTGGCTGGTCAGACGGTTTGTGGGATCTTAGTTCGCCGACCAGGGATTGAACCAGGGCCACGGCAGTGAAAGCACTAACCACTAGACCGCCCGGGAATTCCCGTGCAATTGTTTTTTTTAACCTAAATGAAGGTCTTTTCCTTTCACTCTCTTGTGTAGGCCTTGATTCTTAGTAGCAAGCAACAGAAAGCTAGCTGGAACTAAAAACTTAAGTAAGAAAGACGAATTTTTCTGTTGGCATAACTGAAGAGCAAGAAAAATGGGACAACTAGAATGCTGACTATCCCTTCTTCATGATGAGCAGTGGCTTCATTTTCACATAGCTTTCTACTGGGACCCTTATGGCAGCAGCTCCTGGCTCATACTGTCATGACTTGAGCCACAGAAAAAATGATTCCCTCGTCCATTCCTCCTCCCTCCAACCAAGGTCTGACTCAAATATGTGCCAATCGTTATTGAGCTGCTTCTGCCCCCAAGAGAGGGTGAGAAGTTGTAACCCTTAAACTGGTTACTTTGTCCCAGCAAGGCAGAAGGTTGAGAAGGTAGCAGTTCCCAGCAGAACTCAGGGTATGGCAGGGGAGATGTTCTCCCAAAGGAATGAGGAATACATTTTCTAAAAGCAATGGAGGGGAATTCCCTGGCGGTCTACTGGTTAGGACTCTGAGCTTCCACTGCAGGGGTCACGGGTTCGATCCCTGTTCAGGGAACTAGTATCCTGCATGCTGCGCAGCCAAAAAAATTAAATAAATAAAAGCAATGGAGGTGGCTTAGAATTAAGTGATTTAGACAAGTAGGACCTAGATGAAATGAAGATTCTCAAACTACTGTTGTTACAGATGGTTGAATGACACAAAAATATTATTTTTGTGAAATCAAGTCATTTATGTTTCTTCTCCCTACTTAAGTAAAGAGGAACTAATCTTTTATTGTCTTTACTGCATGGTCTTTTCTCCTTTTAGTTAGTATTAGGTAAAGCAAATTTAGATTGATATAAATGTTTATCTGAGAACTTGCAAAACTTCAAGTTAAATGACAAAGTAACAAAAAATTCTCATTAAATAAAATGTAGCCCGCAGTTACTTATTAATAATCATTTAGGTGCTCAGGTGACAGCACCTAGGCTAGGTTATTTATTTTAAAAAATAGAGTAAATCATAATTCAAACTGGACAAGAATAGATTTCAGAGCTCCTATCTTCTATATGCCCTGAACCAAAAAGTTTAGGATGTTTGTCAGGAAGTTGTTTTGAGACAGAGAGATACAAGCTTATCTTGCTATGTATTACCCAACAAACAAAACACTTATCAGATAATGCCTGACAGCAAAGTGAAAATGAGATTAATTTTCCAAGGATTTCCTAACTTCCAAGGATTAGAGAAAGATATGAGGGAGTAAATTCAAGGGTCACGTCCATTGATTATTCTAGTCATGTATGTTACATTTATTTTTAAATTATTTATTTATTTATTTATTTATTGGCCGAGCTGTGTGGCATGTGGGATCTTAGTTCCCTGACCAGGGATCGAACCCGTGCCCCCTGCAGTGGAAGCTTGTGTGGCATGTGGGATCTTAGTTCCCTGACCAGGGATCGAACCCGTGCCCCCTGCAGTGGAAGCTTGGAGTCCTAACCACTGGAGCACCAGGGAATACTTGTATGTTACATTTAATTTGTAAAGCTGGATTACTGCTTTGCCCTTTTACACAGGTTTCCAAAACAGTCCTCTTAAATTAACAGTGAGTAATTTGTTATTTCTTGAAGTAATAAAAGACGTCAGTGTATTGCTTATGACGTGCTTATCTTAGAAACCATCCAAATCACTTGGGAGATATGCTGACCCATATTTAATGACATACACAACCACTGCAATGAAAATAGAAAAAAATTATTTTCCCTCAAACTGGGTTTGTATCTGGGCTCTCTCACCCTTTGCTTGCCAGGCATACCATTCTATAGTTCAAATTGTCCTGTGGACAAAGATATGGGTGATGGACATGAACGATTTCAAATCAGTGCTGGGATGCAGGGCACCTGGACTGGAATGCCACATAACCCCTGCTGACCTGATCCCTACATTTTGTGAGAAAAAAAAAATTAAATATGACAATAAAAAGTCTCCTTCCAAATTGATTCCTCATCTGAGGTGAAAATCAACCTAGGTAAAGGAATTATGACTCTAAAAGATTATAACAACAGATTCTTAGCAAATAAAGGATAGCACCTTATATCCATTCTGTTCAAAGAGAGAACAGTGTATAATCTGAACTCTGTGCTCAGCAAAGTAATTTACAGAGCAAGTGAGTAGTTACTCATTTTTACCTGTCTGTAAAAGACATAGCAGCAGATTCTTGATAAGCAAGTTAGCTTTTTCGAACATTATCAGTGCACAAAAAGATGTGGTGGACAACTGAAATATCATAACATATTAAAGTGTGAATGTTTTAACTATTTGAAATCTATATATTTTGCTTTTCTACATAATAAGGCGTACTCTAAGAATGTACCTTAGCAATAGAAATTCTTATTAAGTTCTCTTTAAACATTCCCATTAAATTAGGATTTTCACTCTCAGTTACCACTGGACTCTTTATTTTGTCACATTTATATATGTGACTACAAGATATTTCTATTACAGGCTAGTAATTTTAGGTTTACCCATTGTTTTTTGAGTGACTTGTCTTTATCAACAATCTAATTCATTCAGTCTTTTATATCTACTGGCACAAAGGCAAACAACTTTGAATCAACAGACCAGTATGATCTAAGTGTGAATGGTATTATATCATTTTATCTTAAGGCTCTCTATTTAATGATAATACTTTCTCTGGCACTACCTGTGTTTTTGTGTATGTGTAACCTGACTTGGCAAAAAAAACCCAAACCTCGAACCCGAAACGCAATTAAATATGCTGTTCTCATTAGGCAGCTATCATTCTGTTAAAGTTACATACTATGTTGTCTAGTTCATTGAAATACAGTTTTTAAGTCTCTATTGTATTCATTAAAAGCTAGCATTATTTAGATTTGAATACACAAATACTAATTGTGAGGGCACATAGTTTGAATGATAAATTGTTGGGTTGCTTCATTGTATAAATGATGTTGGATTAGGGTTTAATCCAGTTGAAAGAGTGGACATTCACTGACTTCACTTCAGCTGCTCCCCACTTGAACCTCTGCCACGTGTCTGTGCCTCCCACTCCACTGAAATTCAGTTAAAGGTCACACATAACTTGTTCTCAGGCCCTTATCATTCTCCTTACCAGATCCTTATAATAGCTTTCCAAGTGTTCTCCCTGCCACACATGTATAGTCCTTTTTCTTCCCACCCCTACACTCTCCCCTTTTCTAAAATTCAAATCACTCCCATGATTGAAACGTTTTTGTGTTAAAAATCCAGACTTCTTAACCTGAGTTTGGAGTTTACCGATGACTTGCCATTTTCCTAAATCAGAACCCCCTTTCAGCCATTTCAGGGATATGACATGCTGATCATTCATTCCATCTTGAAACACCTTCCTTGAATGGCTTGACATGGTACTACTGTGATTCTCCTCCTACTCCTCTGGCTGGTCCTCTTTACTGGCCTATCTTCTCTCTGGCATTTCTCTAAGTCCTGTGCTTATATCCCTTTTCCTGTAGACCTTAACATTTCCTTAATTATCATGTCTGTAGGAGAGGCTCCCAAATTCACAGCCAAAAGGGTTCCAGATCTCCCTATTTGCAGGGGCTTTTGGACCATTTTTACATGGATATCTCATCAACAGCTCAAACTATGCTCAAGGAAGGCTCATAGTCTTCCCTCCGAACTCGGTCATTCTATTTCTATCTCTGTTCATGATTCCAGAATTCTCCCTGTTGATTAGTTTCATATCTCCAAATCATTTGACAACTTCTCCTTTCCCTTGACATTCAAGATTACCTCTACTCTTTCTTTGACTTTTCCCTCCCATCTATTCTGAAACTCCTGGTACTCTTCTTAACTGCTATAAGAGTATCCTTCACTGTCTCCCTCTTCCACATTTTCTGTTTTCAATTCCACTGATGCCAGAGTAATCTTTTAAAAATATCTTTGAGTATATCATGTCCCTGATTAAATGGTTCCAGAATGAAGTCCAAGCTCTGATCCCTTCTTGAGCTCACCCTAACCCACCTTTTCCATCTCATTTGCAACACGATGCCCTAAGCTGGAGTCACAAAGGTCACTCGGTTCTCTGAACTGGCCCATTTCTGTGCCTTCTCTCACATAGTTCCCTTGCCTGGAATATCTGCTCTCAAAATCACTTATTTCCCATGTCTGGAATGTCTGCTCTCAAAATCTATCTCTACCTTTCCCCACCAGCCTTTCTCTCACTTAGCTGCAATCATTTCCCACTTCCACTAGGTTCCGTGCAACATTTTATTTATCTGTCAACAATTTAGTTATTTTGTGTAGTTGTTTTATTTCCCCTGCTAGATAGTAAGCAAGATTTCAAGTGGGGTATTCATTTCTAGCCCTCCTCCCTCCACCAGGGAGGGGGTCTAGTAAAGTGCTGTGCTTATAAATGTTCTGAAGCGAAAATAATTTTTATAGAATGAAAGAGAAAATCAAGAGACAACAGAATGAAATATGGAGATATGAAATCAGGAAAAGAGTCCACAGCTCCTGATTTCTACCTAATACTTTCATCCCAGAGCGTACATTTCAGCGTTGCTACCGTTCTACTCAGGAATGTTCTCTCTCTTACTTTCTTATCTCATGATTTAGTAATCAACCACAGTGCAGCTCACAAAGTAAACAGACGGTCGGCAAGTACCAGAGGAAAAAAGTCTGGGTCTTTATCTCAAAGACTTTGGAGGGGTGTGTCAGTACATATTTCATTGAGTCTGAGTTGCAAGGCATTAGCACGGGAGGACTCAGGGTTTCTGATGAGTAGCGCGAAGACATTTTAAAAAGATGAGAATAAACTAAAAGCCATGCAGGTCGTCCTAGGTTCGCCAGTAAAAATAAGTTCGTTATGGAGTAGTAAAATTCAATGACCGCGCAACGAGACGTAGGGGGTTAAAGTAATGTGCCCTTGTAACGTCGGTAATGCCCTCTACGACACTGGTCCTTCATTAATAAGGACTGGGTCTGACTGCACCAACTCTTTTAAAAAGGAAGACACAAATGCCACTCCTTTAGAAAAAAAAATCCTACTGCAACGTGCGAGTACGGGGACATTTCCACGCGGTCACGAGCCTCTGCAACCACCCGAACACTGGGCCGAGCCGTCCTGGCCATTAGGAACTCGCTTCCAAAAAGGAGCGCTGCATCCCGCGGGGACTGGAGCTTCACCCTGGGAGGGCAGTCCCCAGGCGCAGCCTACAGAGCCCTCCAAAGCGGAGGCTCTCGAGGCGGGGAGTCTCCGGGGGTGGCTGGCACGGACCTCCCTTTCACCCTCTCCAGGCAGTGCAGGCGTCGCGCAGCCCATGGCCCCGGACTGCGCTCGGCGCCGCGGCCGCCGGGCCCAGTTCCTAAAGCGCCCGGGCCCGCCTCGGGAGTGAGCGCAGGCGCCCAGGAGGCGGGGGCGCGGGCGATGCAGCGTTCTGCTGGAGCCACCTCCCTCATCCCCAGCCCGCCCACGTCCGCGCGGCGGTCTTCCTCGGGCGGGGAAGCTGCCGAGGGCGGGAAGCTACCGGACGACCAGCACCTGCATCGCGGGGTCGCCCGGCCCCAGCCCCTTTCTCTCCCTCCGCGCCGTACCCCTTTCTCTTCCGCCCCCTCCGTTCTCTCCGGGCCGCAGCCCCGCTCCGCCCGGCTCCCGCGGCGACCCGGCCGCTGTGACGTCACTATGCCCCGCCCCCTTGGTATAAATAATGGCGTCTCTGGCACCGCCTTCTCACACTCTCTGGCTCTTCGCTCGGTTGCAGTGTTTCTTCGCCTTCTCTGCCTCTTCTCATCCTTTCTCGCTCTCTGCTCTGCGGTGTGACGAGGCTGAATCCTCTCCGCACCCAGCCCTCGCCTTTCTTCTTCTGCCCGCGCTGTTCTATTTCTCTTCTTCGGCCGCCGCCGCCACTGCTGCACAGCTGGTGTCGGTGCCGCGCTTTTCCCCCCACGTCGTCCCCGCAGCCTATGGCCCAGGCCGCCTTGGGTATTTCTGCTCAAGGTAACCACATCCCTCTTTAAAAATTCCGCCTAAAAAGAGAAGACGCTTTACCCGACTCTTTGGGCCGTTATCTCACGTGAGTACCGACCCGAGGGGCGCGGCCGGGGCCGGGGCGCGGGGCCGGCCTCGGGGTGCTGCCGGGTGCCTCCGGCTGGGCCCCGCCGCCCGGTCGGCGTCCCCGCAGCGCCCCGCGGCCGGCCGCCTCGAACATGGCGGATGGCGGCGTGTGTGGCGGCTGCCGGTGCTTCCGCGGTGGCGGCGGCGCGGCGGGCCGGGGCGGCGGGCGGCCGCTGGCCGCCGGGCCGAGCCCGAGCAGCTGCTGTTGGGGCGAGGGGGCGTGTGTGTGGGGGGCGCGCGCGGGGGTCTCGCCGCCGGGGGTCGGCGGCACCTCCGGGCGGCGTGCGGCCCCCACCCCGCTCCCGTGGTGCATTGCTGTTTCCGGGGAGGGGGACGGGCTGCAGCCCTGAGGGGCCTTGGTCCCGCCGCCCGACCCTGAGCGGCGCCGCGCCTTCGCCTCCGGGAGACTGGCGGGAGCGCGACCGGTTGCAACCGCCGCGGCCTTAGGTTATGAATGGAGCGGGGCGGGCCCGGCGCCGGCCTCCTGTGACAGCTGCCGGAGGAGGACGGGTGCTCGAGGGTGCGGGGAGTGCGGCCCCCCTCTGCTGGAGGAAAGTTGACGCCGCAAGGGGCCGGGCGGCGGGGAAGCCCCGGTGTCAGGTAGCGAGCGAGAGGCCTTTGGCCCCTTCTGGAAGCCTCGGGGTTGCTGCTCCGCCCCCTGCGGCGCTCCTGATTGGGCCGAGTCGCCTTCACTCACCCCAGCCACCTCCTGGAGCCCGAGGATTAGTCACCATGGCTTCGTTTTCCCGGCCACGCCACGATTCCAGGGCAGAGAGAGGGAGAGCGGTAGGCTTGGGTGGCTTATCAAGCACTGTTTTGGCAGTTAATGGTGCTGTTTTAACCCTTCCCCAGTGTATATCCTGAACGTGTGTTTCTTAGGCTAAGCTGCTGGTTCGGCGACCTGAAACGGTCGGGAACACAGTTTACGGCCCCATGATGTTTCAGCAGATTTAACTGGCTTTTGTGGTTGCCTCGTGGATACATTAAGATGTTTTGTGTCCCGTCGGGTTTCCACCGTTGAACCCCCTGCTTGGATGGGAATCGGAGGACACTTAAGGGAGAGAATTGATGTGTGATCAAGGAAAGGTTGATGTGGACGAGCCTGGCAGAAATACAGCTGATGATTATAGGGCAAGGCTCTAACAGTCCTTTGATTTCTTTTGCAACTATAGGAGAGTACAGATGCTGGTTATGAAGGCATATAAGCCCAGAAGAGTTAGAAGGAAAGATAGGCTCCTGATGATTATAGGTGATATGGTAGGTGCCGGAATCAAGTAATAATCAGTGCCGTCCCTCTTGCCACCCAGGTTTAACTTATAAATTTTCAAACATAACAGAGGGAGTGAAAGAATTGTCCCCTCACCTACGTTCAGTAAACACTTAACATTTTTCTTTATTTGCCATTCCACTGTGCATTCATCAATCTTATGTTTCTATGTATTTTAAAATAAGTTGGAGACACCAGAACACTTCACCCCTCCAACTTCAGTATGCACATATCATTAAATAGAGTTTAATAGGGTAAAATTCACATAACAGCAAAATGCACAAATCTTAAGTTTACCATTTGACGAGTTTGACAGAAAAACAGTAATCCAAACCTTTAACAAAAGATGAGACCATTGCCATCAAACCCAGAAAATTCTCTTTTGCCCCTTCAAACTCCATCCCTCACAACCCACAGAGGCAACCACTGTTCTGACTTTTTACTAACCATATAGATTAGTTATTATGGAAGTCTATTCTACAACTTCCATAGGCATATACTGTATGTATTGCATTTTGTAAAAGGCTTCTTTAACTCAGAATGTTTTTGATATTCATCCATTCATCAGTAAATTGTTACTTTTAACTGCCAAGTAGTAGTCCATTATATGAATATGTTGCCTGATTTTTTTTTAAACAACTTTATTTTGGAATAATTTTAGATTTATGGAAAACTTACAAAGATAACATGAAGTTACTTTGTACTTCTCACTTAGTTTATTTTATTATAAGAGGTATTGATAGTACATTTGTCAAAATTAAGAAACTGACTTTGATACATTACTCCCACCTAAACTCCAGACTTTCTTTAGATTTCACCAGTTCTTAATGTGCTTTCTGTCCAGGGGCCAAACCAAGATACCACACTACATTTAGTTGTCATGTCTTCCCCAGTCATCTCTGATTTGTGACAGTTTCTCATGTCTTTGACAGTCTAGAGAAGTACTGGCCAGATATCCAGTAAAATGTCCCCAATTTGGGTTTGATATTTTTCTCATGATTGGACTAGGGTTTTGGGTTTTTGGAAAGAATACCCAGAACAACTTGAAAAGTCATTGGTAAAGGCAATGTAAGTTGTTCAGAGAAATACTGATAATTTGGGGGATACTAAGTTTCTGGGTAGTTACTGTCAAAAGTGATGGGAGGTTTTTGGTGATTTATTGGCCAGCTGCTGACTCGGTTAACTCTAGTTCTCCCTGTGCTGTCTGCCAAGATAGTGTAGCAAGGGTCATTCTCTTCAAACAATTGAATTTGATTGCAGTGTTGTACATGATCCAACTGATTGAAACACCATTCTAAATGAGAAAAATTTATCTTTCCCTATGCCTTCTATTTTTCCATATTTTAATTTTTTAATAAATTTATTTATTTATTTTTGGCTGCGTTGGGTCTTCGTCGCTGTGCGTGGGCTTCTCATTGCGGTGGCTTCTCTTCTTGTGGAGCACAGGCTCTAGGCGTGCAGGCTCAGTAGTTGCGGCGCACGGGCCTAGTTGCTCTGTGGCATGTGGGATCTTCCCGGACTGGTGCTCGAACTCACGTCCCCTGTACTGGCAGGCGGACTCCCAACCACTGAGCCACCAGGGAAACCCTTCATATTTTTATTTAACCTTCTCTTTTGGTTTATCGTGACTGTACAGGTGAACATTCAGTTCATCCTGTATGTAAACGGCCCTGTACCCCTTTTATTTATATTAAAGGGTGCCTTTCAAAGTTTAGAGCCTTCATTTCCTACTAGTATCTTTTTCGTTAGGTGGAAATATTTTAGAGATCCTGCTGAAGAACATTCTTGAATGTCTGAAGTGTAATGTTCTCAGCATTTCACAGTACTGCTCCTGGGTTGCATTAAGCAGCAAAATAACTATTGATCTATAGCGGGTCGGGGTGGGGGGGTGTGTGGATGAAAATGTCTCAGCCAGGATAATTATCCTATTCCTTAGAACAGTTAAGGATAAACTCTGTCTCTGTCGCTAGCGTGAGTCGGCTTTTAATTTACTTTTAAAATTACCTTGGTTTGGGAAGAATTGGAACCTTTGTTTTGGAGTACTTAGTTGGAATCTAACGAGATGATATAGTCACTGTTGCATACTAGTATGGATTTTTGCCTCATTGTCCATAAGTGTCATTGAGCATGTGAGCAGGATACCCCTAGTAGATTGAAAGAACATTTTACCTCCCCTAAGCGTGCCTCTTATCCTGGTTGAGATGAGATATGCTTAAGATGTGTCTAGAGTGCTTCTGAAATCTCAGATTCTTCTAATTCCTAAACTTCATTATTTTTCTGGTTCCCTTCTTACCACCCATCTTCTAGCAGATACTGTCAGGTTGTATTACTTGAAGGTAGCAATCACTGAATTACAAATAGAAGTATAGATGTAGCTGTTTAGGTTAGAGGTGATAAGTCTATCCTGTCAAATCATAATAGGTAAAAACCACTTCTAAAACTTATTTAGCATTTTGTAGCATGCCAAGCACGTTCACATTCATATGTTGTTCCTAGTGATAGAGTGACTTAGGTTAGGAATGAGGAGGAGGTAAACCTTAAGAGGTTACTTGTCGGATATGTAAGGCAGGTCTCAAAAGTTATTTCACATGTGTACTTAGTGTATTAGCTAAGTCACAAAATATTTTTCTTTTTGATATGTAGTAGGATTTTACACTTAAGCAAAGAAGAACTTAGAATTTGGAGAGTAGAATAAGGCTTGTGGGTAGTTTCAGACTATTAGATATACATACAAAATCTTGCACACACACCAGGTTAGTGAGGGCACTTGGAGATCTTAAAATTTTAGGCCACTTAGAAGTTTGGGTTTTGGAGGACTAATAAAAGCAAAAATGAAATTCGGTGAAGACTGGAAACTGAGTAGGTAGATAGAGTAACCTGGTAAGATGACCATGACCTCAAATTCTGTCAGTTCTGTACTCTAGCAGCTTGGAAATGCTTACTACATAAAAAAGTACTTGGTACTGTGATAAACCCTTTGAAAACATCATTTTGTGTAATGTGCTTTAATGAAACACTTCAAACTAAAACTTCTTCCCACCCACACTTAATCTTTACATCAATTTAACCTTCTTGAAGCGCCACCTAACATTTTTTACCACTGGACTTATATACTTTTATTTTCCTCTTTAGGGCGAACTTTCTGACCAAGTATACAACTACCCAGAGGGCCTAGGAGAAGTGCTGTATAGAGAGCAGTTCGACTTCAACGCTGAGCCACCTTGGGAACCTAGCTGATGATAGGGGGGTTCCATCTCCTAACTTGTCCATGTAAGTATTTTCACATCTGCAGAGGGTGAGGGACGGTCTTGTAAAATAGAAGTAAAGGAGAGTTATTGTTGCTCAGTCTTTTTCAAAACTTGAAATTGTATTTACCACTTATGCCCCACCCCGCACCCCACCTTTTTTTTTGGCCGAACTGGGTGGCTTGAGGGATCTCAGCTCCCCCACCAGGGCTTGAACCCAGGCCATGGCAGTGAGAGAGCCCGAAATCATAACCACTAGGCCACCAGGGAACTCCCCCACTTACCCTTAAAGTTGATTCAGTTGTATGCATTGTTTACTAGTGGCTGGATCCTTATTTGTTACTATATCTAAGTACATACTGCAGGGTAAGTTTTAGGAAATCTTACTATTCCAGATTTCAATATAAGTTGGAGAGATGGTTTTTTGTTTGTGTTTTAATGAGGTGTGGGTAGTAGTTTATCACGCCATTCAACCATTTAACTTGTTAGATTCAAGTATTTGGAGTAGTCAAGTATCCAAGTAAAGAATTCAAGTATTCAATACTTGAATTCAAGTATTCAAGCAAAAAATTCTGCTCTCCATTCCACTCAAACCTCTACCACAGAGCATGGGATATAAGAGGTGAATCTTAGTTCTTGTTTTTCTAGTTATGAGCATCTTGCCAAATACAATGTAATTTCTAAGAGTTTATGTTCTTTTTCAGAAAAAGACTTTGTATAATACTCACCTGGTAGAAAAACTGATTGTTTTTAGAGGTATTACTGAGAGATGATACATGCTTCTCTCTCAACCGGCTACCTTCCCAAGAGATTTTCAGGGATAGTTTTTGACTATACTTGATTTTCTGTGTATGGATTTAACTTTGAATTTAAAATGCAAATGCAAAATTTGTGCAAAATGCAGTTCCACAGTAAACTGTTGTTCGAACTTGTGCTGCTAGATTTGTGTGGTTCATTTAAAATTTTTTATTATTTGTAGATTTCTTGCAATTGAAATTTGGGTTTTGGTGTTGAGGTTTGGATGTCTTTAAGTGGGCTAGAGACTTGGAGGGAGTAACATTAGAAAATTTCAGGAAAGAGATCTAATTGGATAGCGTATGTTAAAGCAGACCTTTTCAACACATTTACTGTTAACCTCAAATTACAATTTTAGACTTCTTTTTTTAAGTCTAAAGAGAAAGGGGGGAAACAGTTTAAATAATACGAATTCTTGAAAGTTCTACTGACTTGGAACACAGACTGGAGGGTTTCCCGTACTGGCTTTCTCCTAGCTGTGTGAATTTGAGCGAATTGCTTATTTTTTAAATCACAGCTGTAAAATAAAGTTGAACTAGAACAGTTCCTTTAACTGTAAATTGATACAATGATTTGTCTTTTTTTGAGGGTTTTAATCGCCCTTTGTTAATGCAGTGTGTGTGGTCTTTGGAACAGTATCATTAGCATAACCTAGAATAGAACTGCAGACTCTCAGCTCCACCCAAACCTGAATCAGAAATCTGCATTTTAACCAAGTGGCTTGTATACATATTAAAGAGAAGTACAATTGCCACCAGTTCAGTGCCAAGCCAGTTATCTCTTTAATTTTTGTTAGTCATCTATTCTCCTTCCAGCATATCTGATGTTTTCTCCCAAGTTGTCTTAGAGATATAAAACTTTTCTGGGTGGGGTGTAGTTGACTCCATAGTTGAGAGGGGAATAGATTCTAAGATGGAAATTTCATAACAAGCTTCATGTTTTAAGGAAGACCATATTAAAGGATAAGATTTTTATTTCAAGTCTCTTTAATGGAAACCTAACTTTGCATTATATTTTATATTTCTACTGGTGTTTCCTCTTAGACTTGAGAAACATATTAGTGAGCTCATACATTTATAAATGATTCTGCCAACTCAGGGAAAAGTCTTTAAGATAATTAATATTGTAGAACTCAGAAAGTCTATAATTTCCCCCTCTTTTTTTGTTTGTGGAGGTGTAGTGTATATAGGCACAGATAGAAAATGCTAACACTTCATTCTGAAGGTTCCAGCAGCCAAAGTGACTGACTGATTTATTATGCCCAGGTACAGTGTATATTATGTTAAGTGAAACTTTAGTTCTTGGTGCTTTGCTATAAAGCTACAGCCACAATCCCTTATTCATGTAATTCCAAAATTGAAAAGTTAAAAAAAAATTTATAGCTTCCTTGATGTGACCTAACCTGATTGGGGAACAAAAAGTTGACCTGAATCTGAGCTAATTTGAGGCTATTTTTATTTTGACTTATCCCATTTAGTGCTAATATTCCTAATTCTGCTGCCTCCTGGAGAGCGTTAAATAATATATTAAACGTATATGTACTAAATTGCCATTCTAAAATCTGAGAAATTTTGAATCCAGAAAGATATCTTGCCCCAAAGGTTTCTTGACTAGAATTAGTAAAGGTGGCAAGAGAAATTCTACATTCCAGAAATGTCCTTAGGTATCAATAGCTGTTTGCAGTACTAGACATTGAAATCCTGATATTTCCTGTGGAGCAACAATACTGTTTGGAAAATTAGAAGTCAAAGGATTTAACACACTGGCCTTCATGGAAAACACTTAGCACATAGCATTGCAAAGTATATAATTACATGAACCATGTTAATACTTCTAGTACTGCAGTAGGATTTCTGTGCAGGTGGTCTAAGCTCTAGGATTTGGCTTCAGATTTAGGTTTTCAAATCAGGTAACCATCTGAATTTTTAGATAGTTCATTTCATTAAGTATATGGAAACTTTATAAGCTGCTTGCATAGTAAAATTTTTTCTTTTGGATATGTGTGTGGTGTAATGTGTGAGCACTGTAAAGATATAACAAATGCTTAAGCTTAATAATATCTCAGATTACTGAAGGGCTCTAATTGTGGAAGAGTTTTTGTGTACGTTTTAAATTTCTTAGGCTCTACGCTGTAGTAGTTTTTTCAGTGAGCTATATTTTCAAGTTATTTTAGCTAGAGCTCCGATTATAATTAATAGATCAGCCTAATGGAAAAATTTCAAAGTCTGTTTCAGAAAACTAAATTCTCTTCTAACCAGCTGCTTTTATTAGCAGATCTAGTGATGAAGTCAGATTGAATTAATTATTAACATATACCTTTTAATGTTTTGTTTCTAAGAATAGAAAAGGGATTCAATTAATTGATTTGTCTAAACGGACAAATTTTGTCTAAAATTTTAAATATTCAATTTAAATTACCAATATTTGGTAATTTAAAGATTCTGTGATGTAAGCAAATTCACAGAACTTTTATTAATGGTTGTTGGTGCTCTTTGACCGTGAAGACGAATAAAACTATCATTGAAAACACACAGATTTAGGGACCAGTTTTTAAAGTATGTGTATCCCCTTGGCATGCAAAAAGTAGTATTCAGTGGTGCCTCATTGCTTGTGTAAAGTAGCAAAAAAGCATTCTCTATAAGCCCAATGGGAATAATAGGATGTTAATGGATAAAACGGTTTGGAGGACATGGTATTCTTTCTTCAGGCAAATTTAAACTTTTCTGGGGGGGCCAAATAGATTAGAATGCAGTGTAGACCACTTTTAAAGGGAATAAAATTGTTCTTGCATTTATTACAGGAGATAGTGAGCTGAGAAAGTTAATAGTCACTACCAATCTGTGTATTCCATTACACTCCCTTTGGTCTTAATTTCAGAGTTTTTGAGTTTGGGGTTTTTCTCTGCCCTCAAAAAAGCATTTAGAGACACTTAATTCTTCTGATTAGGAGTAAATAAGATATTGTGTAAACTGTATGTCCTAAGCTATAAAATCTAGGTAAATGGTAGGCTGCAGTTTTAGGCTGGCCATTGTTCAGACCGGCCTAAGGAGGCCATTGCAAGTGCAATGCTGTCGTGTTGGTAAGGCCTAGAAGACGCAGATGCTTTTGTCCTTCACCTCCATTCCAGGGCCATCCATGCACACTGAAGCAGTTTGTCACAACCTAACCGAAACAAAGATTTGGCCATCCTTTTTTCTAATCCAGGGAATAATGTGAAGAACATTATGGCATAAGTAGAAAATATTTGTGCAGCGTACTGAGTTGCAAGGATTAGGCTGATGAAGTTCAGCCTGCCCAAACCATACCCAGCCACCATGAGGTCTTAAATGCCTGTAACTGAGTGAGTTGCAGCAGGAGCCAAGATGATAAAACCCTTTTGGAATGCTCTGCTCTAAACTTTTCCACCTTTCTTCATTATCTTATGTAAGCACACATTTCATTTCTCTAGGATTTACTTGGTGTGGAGTTTTGACCTTTCTTTCCTTTACTGTCTAGTTTTGTAAACTTGTGAATTGATCTTTGTTACCTTGAGCAAAATTATTTGGGGGTACCATGGTTTTTGTTCTTGTTTTTTTATCTGTGATGTGTGTGGACTTGATCCTTAGAAGTTTAAAATTTTTTTATGAAAACAGCATTCTCTAGAACTGCTCTGTTCAGTACAGTAGCCACTAGCCAGGTAGCTATATAAATTTAAAGAATTCCAATCAAATAAAATTTAAAATTCAGCTGTTCAGTTGCTTGGGCACATTTTGAGTGCTTGGGAATTATATGTGGCTAATGGCTATTGTTTTGGACAGTGACAAAGAATGTTTCAATCATCATAGAAAGTTCTGTTGGACAGCATCACTCTAGGATAATTGTTACTGTGAATGTGAGTGGTATTAGACATATTAATCTTAAAATATCTGTTAATAAGAATCATAAGAATTACACATTCTCTTCTTTCTCCTTAGATTTGTCTAATAAACTGTTCTTGACTGTAGGGGCTTTTCAGTTTTATATTCTAGTTGAATTCTTTAGTTGCCCAGCATGTTCTTAAGATCCAGCTCCCTGCTATACTTCATGTGCTCATACAGACTGAACTTAATATTAGGTTTACGTTGAATATATGACTTCAGATTATTTTTGATCTGTTTCTTTCTTTTGGCGGGAGGTGGCTTGTGGGATCTTTGTTCCCCAACCAGGAATCGAACCCTGACCCCCTGCAGTGGAGGCGTGGAGTCCTAACCACTGGACCGCCAGGGAATTCCCTATTTTTTGTTTTTTACTGCAAAGATACTGTGGTGCCCAGTATATAAAGAGCTCCTAAATAAGTATAGTCTCTCCTTAGTTCATCATCTAGGTTCAGCATGGTTTGCATGTTATATTTGGCATGACCAAGAGTAGGATGGGATATTCTAGTATGTTCAACATGGATACTATAGCAAAATAAATAAAACTCAAAATGAGAGAGATTTGCTATCCTGAATTCACGAAGAGCTCTTATAGGTCAATAAGAAAAAGCAAAAAACATGTAGGAAAATGAGCAAAAGGCTTGAAAACAATTTTTCACTAACAACATAGCAGTTTCACTCCCAGGTGAAGTAGCACACTGCTTGGTTCTTCATTTGTGGATCAGCTAATTTGCAGACTACAACTTGAGCAGTGTTCCCCTTGGGTACATAAATAACAGCAAGAAATTATATTATGGTGTTTATAAACAATATAGCAAAAAAATGGAACAACCTATAGGTCCTCTTTGGATAAATAAATGTTGTACATCTACAAAGAATAGTACACAGCAATGAAAATTAATGGACTCCAGTCCCATCTATCTGTGTGAAGGAATTGAAATTACAAAGTTGAGCAAAAGACGTCATAGTAGGAAAACAACAGTGACTCCATTCATGGTTCAAAACCAGTAAAGCCGATGTTTTAGGGGGCAGATAGAGGAATAAAAAGATTAAATAACAAGGGAATGATGATTGGAAAAGTCTGAACATGCTTATTCTAGAGGAGATGCAACCACTGCTACCTGGTAAAGATGTTTAGGGGCTTCTGAGGTATTCAGTCTTCCTTAACCTGGTGTTTACTGCAGTCATTGTAATGGACACATGCTTTATATAATAAAAGTAAATTTTCCTCTTGGTGAGGTGGCAATGAGATCTGCCCTAGGGTAATCAAAATAGTAGTTAAGTGCATTTGTTTAAAAGGTTATTTCCTGTGCTGCACCAGGAAAACTAGAAAGCTTGAAATAATATGGTTATGTATTTGCTGCTGTTCATGTTGCATTATAATAGTTATCTGTAATGTTACTACATTTTAATTACCATAAGGATTTACATATTTCACTTCTGTACAGGTACATACTTGTTCCAGAAGAAATTTAGTCTTCACGTCAGATAGTCAAGACACATTTTTTAAGAGAGCCTAATCTTGTCAATTTCACTTGCAAAAGTATATTGCTATGAAAATCCTGTATTTCCATTTTCTCATTTAGATGTATTTTAGAGTTTAATGTGAGGCATTTCATTGGGCAGCCTTTACCCAAGCATTTCGAACTTAGCCTGTTGGGCTCATTTCCTTTAGGATTCCCCCCACCTTTATGTATTTCCTATTCATTCTTGTTCTTGTCTGTTTTTTTAAAAATAATTCTTCAGCAGTCACCTTTAGTGTTCTTCCTCTAGAGTTAGTTTTTTTCAACCTTATCAGCTGAAAAATAAACTTAAGGATGTTTATTGCCGTTATTGGCTTTCCTCTTGCTGTCAATTAAAGCAACCCCTGTCCTGATGATCCTAAGTACTCAGTGTAGGCTATTGTTATTATCCATCACTTTTGGTCCAACATGGCAAAAGTTCATACGGTCTTATGATCACACAATTTATTGGATCTTCTACCTACCAGTTCTGATATGTAGCTTCCTGGAACTACCTTCCTGGAGGCCTGCTCCAGACCTCATGTTTGTAGTACCAGTGTCATCCTTCTGGCCGATTATTTCTAAAGGTATTCTCTGTGGTAAGTAACATTTTTCTGTGGGATGTAGAATGCAGAGGTGACTTTGACAGCATTGTGTCTATCTTTTTTTTTTTTCCCCATTGTGTCTATTTTTAAACCTGTGAGCTGAGTGCTAAGTCATCAAATGCCTATGTAAAAGTAATAATAAAGGTAGAAATACCCTTAGGCTTCTTCAGAATAATAATAGTAGTGTAAATTTCAAAATATCTTAAGTTCTCATTTTTAATGAGTAAAAGTCCTTTTAGAAAACTGGTCATGTGTTAAGGTTGGGTTTCCTGCTTAGATGTCTCTGAAACAGTACTCTCAAACTTTCAGCTCTCCCTGTTCTACTTCCAGGGAGGTCTTCACTTCAGAAATCCAAGACTCATATTCATCCAGCTTGGTGTCAAGTGGGCTGTTGCTGCCAGAATTATCTTGTGATTATTTGAGAGATGTATCAGTTTCTTCTGAAGTACAATCAACTGTAGAAGCCTTTGTAGCAGGTGTGTAACAAGGCAAGTGCCCAGCTGCTGCAACCACTCCTCTTGGAGCTACCCTCTCGATGACATGAGGACTCACGACCTCATGAAAGACTCCAGGGAGCAGTGTGTGGTTCTTGGGAGCCTTTTCTTTCCTTGGCAGCTCTTCCTGAAAAAATGTATTATCAAAAAACACCAATATGAAGGTGTAAATAAGGAATGTTAAACATGTTCTTTTCTTCCCAGCTATGATGTCCAAGAGGAAATTATTTCGTTTATAAACATAGTATTGTGATTGCAGCAGTTGTATTAGTGTAAAATAAGCTGAGCTTGCTTTCACCATATATTAAGGTGTTTGGTTGTGAAAATAGCTCAAAGGCTCTTGTGAATAGAGAGCACATTCTAGTGTCTATTGATAAAAATAAACTTGGGAGCTTTTATTAAAAATGGATTTGCTCTTTTAAGTTTAATTTAAATAAGTCAACGTCCAGCAACACTAGACTATAGTATGTAGTGGTCTGTAACATGTCGGAACCAATAAATCAGTCCTGTTTCTGATTTATACACCATTTAAAAAAATGGTGCAGTGTCTGTTGGGAATTATAACCAGGATTAGATTGGAACATGGGGGAAGTTTGGCATCATCTGGGTTTGAGTCTGCTGCATTCTTTTTTTTGGCCGGAGCACTTTGCAGGATCTTAGTTCCCCAACCAGGGATTGAACCTGGGCCCCCTACAGTGGAAGTGCAGAGTCCTAACCACTGGACCACCAGGGGAATTCCCTGCGTCTGCATTTTTAATGGAGAGATTCCTGGAAATTCCCTGTGGTGTGGATTAACTTGGTGGATCTGGCATACAGTATAAACTCTGCTCACCGCCAACACATGCACACTTATTTTCATTCTGACTCCCTAGGACATGCTGTGTGTCAGATTTTTGGTTTAATATTACCACCAAGTAACTTTAAATGCCTCTTGAAAACATTTTACTGAAATATTTCTTTACTTTAGTGCCTAGTAAAGCAGAAATGTAGAACATGAACCTTTTTGCAACAGTGCAACTTTAAAGTATTTTTGCTCACGTGTTAAGAAAATTGCAAGCATAGGCTTCTGAGGGTATGTTTATGAACTGCTTTTAGGACTCTTTCAGTGAGATCGGGCGTAGGAAAGACTCAAGAACAGTCTATGCTTAGCCACCAACTTAAGCCTTTTCAATTGTTGGAAATACTGGGCTTCCAAGTGAACATTTCATTTGAGCACAGGGTTTGTTGGCTCAAAATGTGTTAGAAACCCTCTTTCTTGAAGGTCTTTGTGTTTTGTGGATTCTTTTGAGGAATTAGTTTTTCCTGGGCATAGCTTTTAGTTTTTAACTGACAGTTGAGCTTTGCATTTACATGTGGGTCACTTGTATATCAAGGTTTTGGGCTCCTTTTAAGGATGTGAAAGATGGACCTCTTTTTCAACACACTTGAGGGAGTTCTTTCCTGTCATCACCACAACCCTTAAGTTTCAGAACTCCCCATTCTTAGAATCATCCTTTGTCCATCTGTTTCTCAGCACCTACTCTGGGCTAGGAAATTATGGGAATCTCAAGACCTTCCTAGGGAGCATCTGAGAAGATGAACCGAGATAGAGCTCACTTATCTCAACATTTACCATCTTTTATGCATAGACGTTATTAGTATTGGTTTTAATCAACTGTTATTGCAGTGCTTGGTATAATTACGGAAGTAAAAAATACTACGTTTACATCTGTCTTAGTTGTTGCAGGTGTGTTGGTCCCAAAATCCTTTTTGTCAGGTCCAGCCAGTAAAGCACATTTTATTTTATTTTTCTGTCACAGTCCTTTTGTGAGTAAGCTAAGGATTGGTAAACTAACCCTACGGTTACTTCAGAAGTCAGAGTTCCATTTCAGTGATGGTAATATAGCCATTCTAATGTACTCTCACTCTTTCCTTTAGAGCAGGGCATGCTTTAACATATCCTTATTCATGTTGGTAGTACATTTGTCAGCTGTTTTAGTTTGTCCTTTACTGTTTAAAATTATTCCACTTCACAGAGAATACAGTGTGGTTGCCAGGGGCTGAGGGAAGGGGAGATTGGGAGTTGTTCCTCAGTGGATGTAAAGTTTCAGTTATGCCAGGCAAATAAGTTCTAGAGATCTGCTCTACAACACAGGGCCTGTAGTTCGCAATACAGTATTGTGCACCTCAAAATTTGTTAAGAGGGTAGATCTCACGTTGTGTTCTTTTCCCCCCAGCTTTACTGAGATATACTTGACATATAACATTGTATATGTTTAAGGCTTACAACCCAATGATTTGATAGGAGTGTATGTTGCAAAATGACTACCATAATAAAGTTAGTTAAGAGCTCTAAAAAAAAAAAAAAATTATTCCATTTCACGAAAGTCTGTAGTGACAGAAAGCAGATAAATGGTTGCCTGAGGTGGACAAAAGGGACATGAAGAAATTTATCTTTATGGTAGTGCTGGTTACAATGGTGTATACATTAGTCAAAGCGTGGGTGTACATTATTGCATGTAAACTGTAATTCAAATTTAGAGTTTACCTGAGAGTTTTAGACAAAAGATATAGAAGGAGCAAGGTTGAAATGTAGAAACTAGTCATAAAGGTTTGAAAGGCTATGAGAAGGCATGATAGGATGTTTTGGTACCACATGTGAATAAACTTTATTATACAGTGGTTTAAGAACTATGGGAATTTGTATGTCTGAGAAATGATTAATTGATTATGGAGGTGTCATTTAGTCTATCAAAGAGACTGAGAGTTGTGTTTGATTTCCAAAACAGGAATCCTGTGTTTTCTAGGAACGGGACTGCAGGGGAGACAGAGTTTTCCTTTTAACAGACAGGCATACCTCGTTTTATTGCGCTTGGCAAATACTGCGTTTTTTACAGACTAAAGGTTTGTGGTGACCTTGCTTTGAGCAAGTCTATTGGTGCCATTTTCCAACAGCATTATTTTTTAGTTAAGGTATATACATTGTTTGTGTTTTTTGGGTGTGTGTGGGTTTTTTGGGGTTTTTTTTTCACACTTAATAGACTAGAGGATAATGTAAGCATTACTTTTATAGGAACTGGGAAACTAAAAAGTTTGTGTGACTCGCTTTAATGCAATACTCACTTTATTACAGTGGTTTGGAACTGAACCTCCAAGGTACGCCTGTTAATTTGATCATCAGCATCTCTAGAGCTAGCCTAATTAGTTGTTCTGTGCCTCAGTGTCTTCATCTGTAAAACAGAATAATACTGTCATAGTGGGGTTTTCTTTTAATATTTATTTATTCATTTATTTATTTTTGGCTACATTGGGTCTTCATTGCTGCACGCGGGCTTTCTCGAGTTGCGGGGAGCGGGGGCTACTCTTCATTGTGGTGCGCGGGCTTCTCAGTGGGGGTGGCTTCTCTCCCTGCTGGGCAGGGGCTCTAGGTGCGCGGGCTTAGTTGGCTCCGCGGCATGTGGGATCTTCCCGGACCAGACATCGAACCCGTGTCCCCTGCATGGGCAGGCGGATTCTTAACCACTGCGCCACCAGGGAAGTCCCTGTCATAGTGGTTTTAAAGGTTAAGAGAATATTGTATAAAGTACTTGGCACACTGCTATAAAAAATGTTTGCTTTTAGATTTAAGCTGGTTAGCAGGCAGTGAGAGTTGAACCTGTAGATTATATAGTTTGAAAATAGTTGGAGAAAATATCCTATCCCTATGACCATAACCTTACTTAATCTAGAAAAATTTCTGAAGAATGTGGGCATTCAGCAGGTAAGACTGAATTGAATGGGCCTGATGTTTTTGCAGCTGTTTAGGATCCTGATGTTAGAGGAAAATTAGCCTTCTTGTAAACACCAGCTGTAGGAAATTGAGGTTCATTTTGTCCTGGCTTTAAAAGCTAGACTTTACATTTGGTAGCAGTTGCCTGTGATGGTCAGTAATTGATAACTCAAGGTTCCCAGGTAAATACTGCATAGAGAGTAGAGTCTCCTTAGGAGTCTCATGAGTGGAAATACTAGGCTAAAGATCTTGATTAAGTATTTTTCATCATTAATAGAATAATTGGTCTTTTTGAATGAGTAGGTTTTATCTGTTCTGTTGCTTTAGTGCATAGTTCAATATCCCTCTAAAATTGATGTTCCAGCTGGTCTTATATTGCTTAAAATAAACATGTATCCTCAAGCCTAAAATGTGTACTTTCTGGGCACAGATTTAAATCATTTCTGGTATCATAATCTAAGAGATTTGCTCAGCTAAACTGAATGTAGTTGAGTTCTTGGAAATAAAATTGTCATTTTTAAAATACTGCTTGTATTTTATGAAATTTGACTAATGCTCTGGCTTATTGATGAGTTTGTTTTGGTACAGCCAAAAAGCCGACACTTTTTTTTTTTTTTGGGGGGCTGCATTGGGTCTTTGTTGCTGCACGTGGGCTTTTCTCTAGTTGCGGCGAGCGGGAGCTATACTCTGTTGTGGTGCATGGGCTTCTCATTGCGGTGGCTTCTCTTGTTGTGGAACACGGGCTCTAGGCGCATGGGCTTCAGTAGTTGTAGTTCGCGGGCTCTAGAGCGCAGGCTCAGTAGTTGTGGTGCACGGGCTTAGTTGCTCCGTGAAAGCTGACACTTTTGAGAACCATTGAAATGGAGTATATTTTTAGGACAGGGGCCGTCACCCATGGTGAACTCTTGCATAGAGCAGGGAGAGGGGAAAGGAAAGGGGGCAATCAAGGATGTAGGCAAAGCTGTGCAGGTTTTAAAATAGGTTGCCAAGAGCTGGTCTACGTCCGTTGTAATTAATGTGGCAACCAGAAATCAGTCCCAGGCAATGAGTAGCATCCTGTCTAGAGGACTTGTTTTGTTTATGGACTTTATATTAAAATAAATCTTTGCCTAAAGTAATGTAAGGACCAGTGAATTCAGCAAAGAACATAAACTTATTGTGTGTGCAGCTCCAGAGGACAGTGGGTGATTTGGAGAAAGAGGGAAAACTTTATTTGATTGGGGAGGGGTTGGATTTAGTCTGATGCCCTTTTAAAAATCAGAGTTCTTAGTAAATAAATGGTTTAGGATGTATAGGTCCCTAGCTTATGCCTAGTTTCAAATTATGATGGCATTTTTGTATTTCTGGCAGTTGGCGACTTAATTTTAGCTCTTCTGAGTCAACACTTAAACAAGTGATTTTAATTTTGTTTTTTACAACAATCTTTTGAGGAAGTAGTTAAGGTAGTTAACTGAAGTTGACCTCAGATTGCGCAGCTATTAAATGACACAGCCAGGACTAGGTCTTCTGACTTCTAGTCCAGTAACATTTTCACCAATCAGCTCACCTCATAAGAGACTTAACATTGTTAACTTGATTTAACTAGTCCATTTTAGCTTGTGGTGGGATCTAGATAGTGTGTATCAAAGCTACAGATTGTCCCCTAAAGTTGGCCTCCACTTTCACTCATTCTTATTACTGATATTTACACATCACCTACTCTAGAATTTTACTTAGAAGACGTTTATCTGCAGTTACCTGGTAGCACACTGTTATGTGGCTGGCAGTGTATTGAAGTTCAGACTATTTTGATTTCTTAGCTGCAGACATTCCGCTAGCTTTCTTTACTTAAAATGAGTAAAATTGTGTGTGTGATGGAGGAATCACGAAACAAGATGAATAAAACAGACTGGCTCTGCAACTCTGTATGTAAGGTGACCATGTTTACTTGTAATAGTTTGTGCGTATGTGTCAATTACCTTCTCAAGAAATTGTCATATTAAGCTTATTTTTTTGATGTATAAATTCACATTTATTTGCTTTAAAATGGGCACTAAAGGAAAGGATATTAGTGATCTAGTGTTTCTGAAAGTGTTAAGTGATCACAGATTCTTCACTAAATTGGGTACTTACTATTAACACACTCTCATTGACAACTCATACATTAAGTTTGACTAATGAAATAATACAGACTTGGAAATAACTTCTATTTTGACAGTTTGTTGCATATTCTAAGGACCCAGACGTAAGGCTTGGTGGCCCGTCTCTTGTTTTTCCTGGTTTATGACTTTCGGCTTTGTGGAATACGGCTGAGATGAAAGGATTTATTGACGATGCAAACTACTCCGTTGGCCTGTTGGATGAAGGAACAAACCTTGGAAATGTTATTGATAATTATGTTTATGAACATACCCTGGTAAGTGTGTCATCTCACATTTCTGAAAACAGTGTTATAAATTTCTGAAATCTGAAGCATCAGTGCTTTGTTTCCAAGGTCTTAATCTGATAAAAGAACTTTGTTCCAGGTTGTCTTGACTTGACAACCCCAGTTCCCCTTGAGAAGTGATGAGATTTTCTTTCTAGCTCACATTTTAAAAAAAATGCTTCCTGACAGCCCTTTCTCTTCTGTGCTTTATAGCACCTGGTTTTGTATGTTCTTTTATTTTCTTGATATGTTGCCAGCTATCCACTTAATCAGTACGTGGCTTCTTACCCATTTTTCTCAACTGTGTAGTACTTCAGTACACAGTTATAAATTATAATTAGATTTTAATTTATATTTCAGATAATCTTGGTTAATGTATGTTGAATGAGAATTTATATGTATGTTGAATGAGAATGAGTGTCAATTTCTATAGAATCATATTTATTGCTACTTAAGATCATTTTTGTTTCGTACTTACTGATAGAAAAATTTTGTTTATTGCCTTACTGATAGAATTTTTGTTGAAGCTAATTTCCCATATTCCCCAAATTCGAACAATTGTTTTCGTGTTACTGGTGTTCAGTAATAGGATATCCAAAAAACTTTCTTCTTCTCTTGACCTTTACAAATGTGCTTAAGTCTTCTCACACACCAGCAAAATCCTGTTATTTCTCTCTTCTGCCGTCAGAATTCTTTTTGGGGGGGTGAGGAAGAGTGACACTTGTCCTACCGTTCAGTCTGTTCTACAGCTAAGTCATTCTACAGTTAATTCTCTGATGTCACTAGTCTTAGTCACTTTTACAACACACTTCCTGGGGATGGCACTTTTACAGCACACTTTCTGGGGATGGCAGCATGTTTTTTAAAGATGGGGTAACTTCAGTACAACTGTCCTATATCTGCCACCCGTAACCATAATTTCTAGTCGTGTCTGTTTCTTGGTCAGTATGTTCCAGTAATGTATATCTTCAAATAATGTGGATTATAGAAAACAGTAATATCTTCATGGCTTTTCAAACAATACTTGGATGTTGTATGTTTTTAATAAGATTATTTTGTCTGCCATCTAACATTGGGTAATTTATGCTCTGGATGACATGCATAGTCATCTCTCTACCCCTGGAGTAGCCCCAACTTCGAAATCATTACAGATCTCTCCCAATCCCTAATTAAAATCTGTTTGTTTGTTTGTGTCACGCTATGTGGCTTGTGGGATCTTAGTTCTCCAACCAGGGATTGAACCCAGGCCACAGCAGTGAAGGCGCAAGTCCTAACCACTGGACCTCCAGGGAAATCCCCCAGTTTTCTTTCTTATGAGGGAAGAATATCCTTACTCAGATTTATCTGACATTTAGTGTACTTCTGTATTTTTAAATTCAAGTTGGCCACCTATATGCACACAAACTACCAACTTTATCTCCTTAAAAATGGGTTTCTTTTGTTTCCTTGTTTTACTGTCTTTAAGTGAAATTCATAATGGAGATACAGCTTTTTGTTTAGAATTCCTCATTCTACTCACCGTATTAGGAAATTAGATCCTTTACTGCTAAAGTAGGTTTATTTTAAACAGTTAAGGAAAGCATGGAAGGAAATAGGTAGTTTCCTTCCCCTCCTCTCCCCAAAAGTAAAATTGAGGCATTTCTGAAGTAGAAAGTCACTATAATTGATACATTTTTTTTTAATCAAAGAGAATATTTTCTATACCAGCATAGCATAGCACAGCACAGAGTCAAATTTAAAAAGAAACAAGCCTTAAGTGTGGTAGTATGTAAATGTTTATCCTGGCTCATTTGTGGAGGAAAAGGGAGTTCTTTCCTACTTTTGATAATCTGTTTTCAGTAGTTTTTTATGTTTCTCTTTTTCATAACCATAATAGACAGGGAAAAATGCATTTTTTGTGGGAGATCTTGGAAAGATTGTGAAGAAACACAGTCAGTGGCAGAACATAGTGGCTCAGATAAAGCCATTCTACACGGTAAAGTGCAACTCCACTCCAGCTGTACTTGAGATTTTGGCAGCTCTTGGAACTGGATTTGCTTGTTCCAGTAAAGTAAGTCATTTTCATTACTTTATTACTAAACTGCAGCATTTTAAAATTGACTAATATTTGGTGACCCACAGCAGTAGGAGAACACTTGCAAGGAAGTTTTGACTTTTGAATGTGTTTCCTAACTCTTGTTTAAATTTGCAGTTTAATATTGGAAATTTACAAACTTTCAAGTGTACCTTTCAAGGAATGTTTCAGTGAGATGAGATTTTATAAGCTTTATTTTTCTTTAATCAAAAACTGTTATTTGTTCCTCATTTTTAGCCTAGAGCTAGCTTGACCAAATTACTTCTTATGACAGCAAGATAATATCCTAAACTATGAGATTTCTCTGATGGTAATTACAGGCATACCTCAGAGGTACTGCAGATTGGGTTCTAGACCACTGCAATAAAGCGAGTCACATGAATTTTTTGGTTTCTCAGTCCATATAAAAGTTATGTTTATACTATATTGTGGTCTGTTAAGTGTGCAATATAGCATTATGTCTAAAATATAATGTACATACGTCAAATAAAAAAATAATGCTGTTGAAAAAATGGTGCCAGTAGACTTGCTCAACACAAGGTTGCCACAAATCTTCAATTGTAAAAATGCAGTATCTGCAAAGTGCAATAAAATGAGATATGCCTGTATACCTTTTTTTTAAAAAGTAGGATCAGTATTTATTTTTAATTTTTATTTTTTGGCTGCTTTGTGTCTTTGTTGCTGCGTGTGGGCTTTCTCTAGTGCAAGCAGGGGCTGTTCTTTGTTCTGGTGTGCAGGCTTCTCATTGTGGTGGCTTCTCTTCGTTGCGGAGCATGGGCCTAGGCGCATGGGCTTCAGTAGTTGTAGTTGTGGCTCGCGGGCTCTAGAGCGCAGGCTCAGTAGTTGTGGCGCACAGGCTTAGTTGCTCCGCAGCTTGTGGGATCTTCCCGGACCAGGGCTCGAACCTGTGTCCCCTGCATTGGCAGGTGGATTCTTAACCGCTGCGCCACCAGGGAAGTCCCTGTATACCTTTTTAAAAGGTTTTTAACAGAGTACAGTATAGTAAGCATTACCGGAATCTGAACTATGACATACATAATCCTAATTTAACCTTACATAATTTGAATTTAACCAAAAAATAAAGGTATGTGGTAGTGATTGAAAAGTAATAGAAAGCATGCCTTTTAGATGACACTGTTTAAAATCTGTTTTTAGACTGAAATGGCTTTAGTGCAAGAATTGGGTGTATCTCCAGAAAACATCATTTACATAAGTCCTTGCAAGCAAGTGTCTCAGATAAAGTATGCAGCAAAAGTTGGAGTGAATATCATGACATGTGACAATGAAGTCGAATTGAAGAAAATTGCACGTAATCACCCAAATGCCAAGTAAGTGTAAATCTAGGTACATGGGAATATTATTACCTAGGGTTTGGGGTTGTCTTTAGCCTGGGAAAAGGGGGCATTTATGTAGAGCAGTGGTATATGTTGTGATTACTGTGACTATTTCAAGTTCCTTTATGGAAAATGCTACTAGCATTTTATTGGCTACTTTTGATCCTTCCTGTGGAGCTGGGATGAGATAAGGGCATTTGGGGATATGAATTTATAATCTTTAATTCAAGGAAGAGAATCTGGTTGGTAGGATAATCAAATTAGAGCCACAGCTATATTTTCACAATTACATTAACCATGCTAGTTATTTGTCATATTGGGAACAGGATGTGTTTTGGTCAGCTTTTTTTCCTGGTTAGCTGAGGGTTTAATCTGCCCTTAGATGTGGTTTCTTGAATGGTTGTCCTTTGTGTCAGTGTAGGAACCTAGTCCATAGATTCCTGGGATTTCTTTAAGGCCCTTCTCCTCAAACAGGAAGTTTAATGTTTTTACTTGTACCTACATGCATCCCAAGAGTTATTTTTTTAACTAAAAACTTCACTTTTTAAAAGCAAAAGAATTTAAGGCAAAATTAATATTGCCATGAATTGGTATATCAAGAGGATTTTACAATATACTGAAAGTATATTAGTACAAAATTGTTTCCTTTTTAATAAGTTATTGTGTATGTTATATGTTGCCGAAAATGTGTATCATATCCATATTTTCCTTGTATTCATAATTTTCTTATTGACTTTAATGGTATTCTTAGAAAGGTATCGTGACAGGATTTATTACTCTGAAAACCTTTGTTTTGATAAAGGCCAGTTTTTTGATAAAGTGGTTCTAGGGAACCGCTTGTCTCTCTTAAAAGTCTTCTGGGGGTGGTGGGGGGGGAGTCTTCCTTTTCTGTGACCTGATTTGGGGTGTTTACTGTATTAGATTATAAATGGAATGGTATATTCTTGATAGAGCTGGTTCTACTTGTAGGTAGAATAATTTTGCTTTTACAAACAGCATTTTTGTATAATTGCATTTTTTAGTGGTTAGTAATTACTTGGAGATTGCCTGACAGTCTTGATCATTTTGTCTTGGTTGTCGTGGTTTGGAAGGAAATACCAAACAGATTTGAATCAGCAGTCTAAAAGGCTGCTGTTGAGATACGTAAAATAACGTAGGACTTCCTAATTTTTTTGTTAGATGTACAAAGTTAATGGGAGGAATGTTCAGAATAAGTGGTAGAAGGTTAGCTAACTAGAACAATTTAGGAAATTTGGAACATTTAAAGCCCTGATCATTTTTACTGAAAGACAATGATGGCATTGCTATTCAATTTAGTCTTTCTAGGTGGATTTATGGACTGATGGACTTGATTTGAAAGTAATGTCTTTCATTACAGAGCCCAACCGACTCTTGATGCTACAACAGAGTCTTAACTTCCTGCATTTTCCAAATTCCCATCCTTGTAAGCTTCATGCTTTAGGCCCTAATTGCTAGTTTTTTCTCTATACAGGATTGTTTTTCATTAGGTTCACTTGATTCATCCGACGCTGGATTTTGGAGCGCTGACAACATAATCAACACACTTCCTACAATCTTCAGGCTTCACATGTGCTGATGATGATGTAAACCAACTCTGCCCCAATCATCTTCCCCTTCTCTTAGGGTCTTACTACATATTGCAACAGAAGATAATATTGGAGGTGAAGAGGGTAACATGAAGTTTGGCACTACCCTGAAGAACTGTAGGCATCTTTTGGAATGTGCTAAGGAACTTGATGTCCAAATTATTGGGGTTAAGTGAGTATTTGTTTTAAACTTCATTTTGTGGTGATAATCTTTGTCTTTCTGTTTACTGATTTAGAATTTCATTTGCATGAACTCTAATAGATTCAACTTTGGGTTTAATATACACATTTCCCTTAGTTCAGGAAAGCAACTAAATATGCTTATCCTTCATACTATTTTGTACCTGTACCTTCCCCTCACCCAGTAAAGAGAGAAAATAGTAAATAACAATTCAGTTAGTAATGTAAATCACCTCTTTTTAAATTGAATGGAGGGATTTACTAGAATTCTAATGAATACCAAAATGGCATTCAGCTTCTAAGTTGTTGGAGATGTCATTTCATTTTTTCTTTTTCCTATCCTAAGACTTTTTCTCTTCTCCTTTTTAATCCCTCAGGAGCACTTCAAAAAATCAGTAGACTTTATTTTACCCTCTCAATTTTATGTGTGAGGAAAACTAAGACCCAGAGAGTTAATGATTTTGATCATAGTTTCAGAACCATGATCTGAATCAAATTTGGAGCAGCTTAATGCTCCAAATTTTAAAATTGCTCATAAAGACGGATAAAGAATCACCACTGTTAAGCTTAAATCTACCTTACTTGATAATATTAACAGTATTGGAGAGTTTTCATAGTTCAGCTAAATTTTATTGTTAACACACAGGAAAATTGATTTGGGGTATATTCTTCTATGAATTTTAACATATTTTTGTAACCACTGCCACAGTCAGGGTACAGAAAGAACCATATTTCAATTCAATTTATTTTATTTTATTTTATCTTTTGGCTGCACCACGCAGTTTGTGGGATCTTAGTTCCTCAGTCAGGGATTGAACCCGGGCCGCCTGCGGTGGAAGAATGGAGTCCTAACCACTGGACCGCTAGGGAATTCCCTATTTAAATTTAAATAGTCTGAATCATTGATAAGTATCACTGTTAATGAATACTAACAAGTATCAGTACTACGCAGCTGAATTAATGTTCACTTGTATTTATTTCACAATAGATAACATTTTTATATTTTTAGATAAAATTGTGCGTTCAAATTAAAGGTTTTGTAGGGTGATGCTTGTTACTTTACCATATATGCGTAAAAAGCATGTCCCTATCTGATAGTCATGAAGCATAACTGATAACTTATAAAAAATTGTTTATAAAACTACAGTATTATCCTAATATTGGATAATACTTTTCTAAAAGGCTGGTATTGTAACTTGGATGATTAGAGGCTCGTGCTTCTAATGCTTTAAATATTTGGTAAGGTTAATGTGAATATTTTTTGTGTCAGTATGGTGAATGAGAAAGGACTTATAGGAAAGGCCTCTAAAACTTGCAGCAGCTTCAAATTTATTACTCTTATTTCTTTCAGATTTCATGTTTCAAGTGCTTGCAAAGAATCTCAAGTATATGTACATGCTTTATCTGATGCTCGATGTGTATTTGACATGGCTGTAAGTTTTTCCCTTAAATTATTTCGATATTTTAAGCCAGGATGTTATCTAAGATTCAGTGGTTTTCTATCTCTGAAGTACTCTTCATTCATTCATTTTTATGACATGCACATTTTTAAAAATGGTTGTGAAGGGATGAAATAGTAATTTACTTGCGTATGTCTAAAGATAATACAGAAACATCAGGAAGACAATACATATAACATTGAATGAATCTGCTTCTGTTAGTAGAAAGCAAGAAATTTACTGTACTAAAGGTCAGAACAGAGATTATTTACCTCCTTTTTTTTTTGAAATGTCCCTATATGCATTACAATTTGGAAAAGCATTTAAAGATTTTCCCCCCTCCACATCTCTAGGGAGAATTTGGCTTCACAATGAACATGTTAGACATTGGTGGAGGCTTCACAGGAACCGAATTTCAATTGGAAGAGGTAAACCTTGTTCAGTGGGTGGACATAACTGGAATAATCTCTCATTCTTTACTACTTACCTGGTAGATTTGTAGACTAGAGTTTTTACAGCAGCAACTAAAGGTGTAACATTGTTTAAAATTTTATTCTAAGAAAATGAATAGGCAATGAGAAGATAGCTTAACTTTGAAAAGTTAAAACTCTATAGCATAATTTTATCACAGTTTCTATTTTCAGTACTTGATGGCACAGATGAATTCATAACTTGGAGAGCTTGAGCTATTTTATCCAGATACACACCACTCCTCACCTTCCCTAATATATAGAAACTGATTTGAAATTTTGCTCCTTCATTGATAGTGATTGAATATAGAGACATGGCTTTAAACAATCACCAGTAGCCATTTGCCATTGGAGTTACGATATTTTTTTTTTTTTATGCCATTCTGATAGTTGGAAAATAAACTTTGATGACTTGAAAGCCTGCTTTATTGCAAAGCTTCATGGTCTATAATTCAACTACTTAATTTTCCTAGAAAATTTAATAGCTATTAGTCTCTTAATATTGTGAATTATCTAATCCAGTATTAAAACCATAATGTGGGGTTTTAAATCCATAGATTAATCATGTTATCAGCCCTTTGTTGGATGTCTACTTTCCTGAAGGATCCGGCATTAAGATAATTTCTGAACCCGGAAGCTACTATGTGTCTTCTGCATTTACACTTGCAGTTAATATCATTGCAAAGAAAGTTGTTGAAAATAAGTTTTCCTCTGGAGGTAAGTTACAAAGTTTATAGTTTTGTTTCTGTTAGTAGGTAATTCCAATTAGTTCGAAGATGAGTTTATCAGATACTACTCAGGTATAAATTTACTGTAGGACATTTCATGGATTATAAAGTTGTGGATGGTCTTCATCCATCAGTAGGCAGCAGCTAGGGAGCTTTTCAAAATGCCCTAGCCAAGGTCCCATTCCATAATAAGACTTTCTGAATCCAACTCTTCTTGATACTGATGTTGAGATAGGCTTATTTTAGATAAACTTACCCAGGTGATTGATTCCCCTTAAGAACCAGTACAGTCTTTAAATGTATGATTTGACAAGTTAATGAAGGCTTACACTGTCATCCCTATCAAGCTACAAATAATTTTCGTATCTTAAAGTTTTTTCTCGGTTTTGTTCCTTTGCCAGATAATCACTCTGATTATTTTTCCACCATAGATTAGTTTGGGCTGCTCTTGAACTTCATATAAATGAGGTCATATAACATATATTCTTCTGTTTAAGACAGCTCGGTATAATGTCTGAACCATTTTGTTTTACATTTATTGCCAATTAATATTCCATTTTCTGAATGAATATACATTGTATATTCATTGTATGCATTCTCTTGCTGATGATTATTTGATTGTTCCCAGTTTTTGGCTATTAAGAATAAAACTATTACTACATTTTTGTACTACTGGTATTGTGGACATTTTTCATTTCTCTTAGGTAAATGATTAAGAATAGAATTGCTGGGTCACAGAGTAGGTGTCTGCAAAGATTTCAGAATGGTGTTACTATTTTGCCCCTCCGATGACAATGTATATATGCAAGTTCTGGTTGCTCCCCACCTTTACTGACTTTTTTGGGGGGGTGTCAGTGTTTTAAATTTTATCCATTCAGTAGGCGTGTGGTGGTGGTATCTCACTGTAGTTTTAATTTGCATTTACCTGGTGACAAATGATGTAGAGCACTTTTCATGTCTTCATTGGTTATCCTCCTTTGTGAAGTGTGTTCAGTATTTTAGGCTAACAGTTTTAAGGTATGTCAGTATATATATATCGGTGTTTAATTTATGTTTTGAGGAATGTGAAACCTACGAGTCAGTTCTGTAAATACTAATTCAGAGTTTGATACACCTTTTAGATGTTTTACTATAAACTTGTCTTTACTTTTCCTGTTTCATTTCAGTAGGAAAAACCGGAAGTGATGAACCAACCTTTATGTATTATATGAACGATGGTGTTTATGGTTCTTTTGCAAGTAAACTGTCTGAGGACTTAAATACCATTCCAGAGGTTCACAAGGCAAGTTTTATTACAAATAATATAAAAACTGCTTATATGGCAGTTTATGAACAAGCTGTTATTTTTAAGATACATCCCAATTTTTGGAGAAATATTTTAGGATGGGGGAAGGTTGCCCCTTTTTTGAGGATTTGCATATCTCTGGCTGAGTTCCTTTAGTTGCTTCCTTAGATGGAGTTAAGGAACATCACTGCCGCTGGTTCTAGGCCTTTCTTCCAGGGGCACATTTGATCTGAGATAGTGAAAAAATGCTCTTATCCACCTTCAAATTCAGTGCCTGCCTGAGTAAAAACCTAACAAAACAACAACCTTTTTTTTCCTACAGAAATACAAGGAAGATGAGCCTCTGTTTACAAGCAGCCTTTGGGGTCCATCCTGTGATGAGCTTGATCAAATTGTGGAAAACTGTCTTCTTCCTGAGCTGAATGTGGGAGATTGGCTTATCTTTGATAACATGGGAGCAGATTCTTTCCATGAACCATCTGCTTTTAATGATTTTCAGAGGCCAGCTATTTATTATATGATGTCATACAGTGATTGGTAAGATGGTGTTTTTGTTTTAAAGCAGATTGGGTATTTGAGGTGACAGAACGTTTGCTAATTTTAATTCTGTAATGAACGCACAACTTAAAAGTAATAGCAAAATGATCTTTTAAGAGTAAGTGGGGGACTTGCCTGGTGACGCAGTGGTTAAGAATCCGCCTGCCAATGCAGGGGACACGGGTTCGAGCCCTGGTCCAGGAAGATCCCACATGCTGCGGAGCAACTAAGCCTGTGCATCACAACTACTGAGCCTGTGCTCTAGCGCCCACGAGCCACAACTACTGAGCCCGTGAGCCACAACTACTGAGCCCGTGAGCCACAACTACTGAGCCCATGTGCCACAACTACTGAAGCCCGCGCGCCTAAAGCCTGAGCTCCGCAACAAGAGAAACCACTGCAATGAGAAGCCCGCGCACCGCAACGAAGAGTAGCCTCTGCTCGATGTAATTAGAGAAAGCCCGTGTGCGGCAATGAAGACCCAACACAACCAAATAAATAAATGAAAATTTAAAAAAAAAAAAAAAAAAGAGTAATTGGAAGACCACTTATTTTACAGTCCTATTTCATTGTCCATTTGTTATGTGGTTGTGTGTCTTTATCCTTAAATTCAAATTTTCTACTTTTTTCTTACGTAGGTATGAGATGCAAGATGCTGGAATTACTTCAGACACAATGATGAAGAACTTCTTCTTTGTGCCTTCTTGCATTCAGTTGAGCCAAGAAGACAACTTTTCCACTGAAGCTTAAGCAGGCATTAACGCTTTTTTAGATCTGAAATTGCAGGTTAAGCTTGTCTGGTCTACATTCCAGTGTGGAAAAAATCTGAACAATCTTATTCTGTTAATTCTCTTGGAAACAAAAACTACTAGTAATAGCTATTTGGGACCAGACAAAATTAGCTCTCATCTATAATTCACTGGGGGTAATTGGGAGATTAAGATAATGTATCCACATTTAAACTTACCAGTTTGCCCTACCCCTTAAGCGTTTAAAATAAAATATGCAACAAAATGGATGACTTAGTGGAGATGGAAGCCCATTAATTGGGTTCCCCATTAAACCGTTTACATACAAGTACACAGTTTTTATACTAAGGATTCGTGTTTAAAAAGTCTTGTAAAGTTAATGTCTTTCACCCAGATATATCAAATGTCAGTGGAAGACCAGTGTGATTTCATTAGATACGTTTAGTGTATTTAGAATGTGTAAATTTGTGCTTTGAACTGTAGTTTAATAAATGTAAAATTGCATCATAGTATTTGTTGTATTTGACCTAATGTAACCCTTGTATGATTGCAATAAAATTTTGTGTAGATTTTACTGTTTTTTCAGGCTAAAACTTTGGGAAAGGGGCTAGCTAGCAAAGGTAGTTTCGAAATAGATGTGTATATGGACTGTTTAGAAGGTTATTTTCCTTTATAGCCCATTTAAGTTTAGTTTGGCTCAGTACATTTTTCATTTATTTAATTAGTAATTTAAGTAAAATGTTTGGTAAATCATTGTGAAGTTGAGATTCATTATGGAGAGTTGATGTGCAGTAAGCATGATGTTTAACAATTTTAACACCAAAAATGTTAATCCTGCATAAACCAATTGTAATAATTAATAGGTGTTTCTGTACAGATAGAATGCATAGAGTACCTTAGTAAATCTTTGAATCACAAATCTTTTGGCTGAAATGGAAGATTCTCTTAAGTACCTTGAAAAAACTTTGGGGGAGGGAAATAAAATTGCAGAAAACTGCAGCGCACTAAATCTTAAAGAAGGGCTACATCTATATCCAGAAACCTGATGCTCCTTTGCACGGAATATTATTTAAATTGAAAATTGTGAGGTGGGGTGGGGAGAAGCACACCTATTTTCAGTTTCTCAATTGCAGTGATTTCAGACTTAGGGTTTGTTTTGTTTTAGCTATTCACTTAGCTTCTTGTTATTTCCCGTTTGTTCAGCTTAGTGTAGTTTTAATTCTTTTCATACTAAAATTTTATGGTGATTGGGGGAAGTGAGTTAGAGTCACTAACATGACAGTTGTTGCCAGGAATTTGCGTTGTTCACTGCTAGTATATTAGTAATCCTAGATCTCAGAATCACGATAGTAATAAACAACAGGGGTCATTTTTTCCTAACTTACTCTATGTTCAGATGTGGAATTTCTGTCTACCAAGAGGAAATGTGACTTCACTTTGGTGCCAATGGACAGAAAATTCTACCTGTGCTACATAGGAGAAGTTTGGAATGCACTTAATAGCTGGTTTTTACACCTTGATTTCAAGGTGGAAGGAAATTGATCATGAATCTCTAATAAATTTCAATCTCTTAAACCAGTAGGTGCTTAATATTTTTGATTTGATTAATTCCCATTTGAATTATGTGGGTTCTATTAATTAAAAAAAAAAAAGACCCCAATCTGTTGTCATCTAATTACCCTTTGGCTTTTCCAAGATGTAATGTGGGGTTTTATGCAGAATTCCAAGCTACCAAGCAACTTTTTTTAACTGTAATAAGGAGGAGGAATTGTTCCTAACCTTCTTTACTTGTTGTGCTTTTTGGTCCAGAAATGCCAAATCTTTTAAGAGATGGTACAACTTTGACTCATTGGCCTGACTATACAACTTTGAGCTTCCTGGCGTGTCGATTTTGCCATATTTATAGGAGAGCTATTCTGTGTATAACAGCTCAGAGTTGCAAGTAAGACGTGAATGATAGGGTAACTTTAAGAAATATCTGTGTTGTATTTGAAGACTGTTTGCCATAAATCTGAAGTTTGAACTTATGTATTTCAATTTGGTTTGCTTAAAATAATGAATTAATGTAACAATTTTTTTAAAACAATATTGTAATCTCAGTTCAGAATTTTAACTGAAACTATAAAACCCAAATGATTTCTATATAGTAAATTGAACTGTAAAGGTAACTTGTGTGTGATTCTGAATACACAGATAAAATGTTTTTATTCCTCCTTACATTTTAGTTTTGCTTTGCTTTGGCTTCTGTCGTGAAAGACTTGTAATTTTACATATCAGCTTTGTGTGTTAACTTGTAAGCATTCTTTCAGAATCTTAACTTGCTTTATCACTTAGTAACAAATTGAATCTGGTAAAATGATTCTGGATATTACATACAGAATACTGAAGGCTTCGATAAAGTCCAATATATATGTGAGCCCAAAGATTTCAGCTTTTGTGTGTTGTCTTGGAGCAGGTAAGCACCATCTTTCTTACTCCTGAATTCCATGACCTATATTGGCTTCAGTTTCAAAAGCAGTTCCATTTTAATCTTTGAAATCCTGATTCTACCATAATACCTCTTAACGCCTGTCAAAACCCTTTGTAGTTGATGGCTTAGGAAGAAATTTAGCACTGGATCAATTATGGGAAATTGGAAAGTTAATCCACAGCTGGCTAACAGGTGAAGTGATCATGTATTGGCAATAGAAAAAAGGGGTTGCATGAGAGTGCAAGAGAAGAAAGATCCTTTGGTAAACCAGCAGGATCTTATTCTGATTAGATTCAGTCCCAGATTCCAGTTAGAGCTTTTCCTAAATGACGGTGCCAGACTTCATCCTGTCCGCCTGTGCTTACAATTCTGTCACCACTCAATTTTTAGCAATGGTATACAGAGCAAGGGGGACACGGTTAAAATTAAGAAATTTTTAATTCTCTGGATCTCATTGATTTCCTCCCATCTGTTTTTTTTTTTTAATTTTTGGCCTCACTGCACGGTATGCGGGATCTTAGTTCACTGACCAGGGTTGGAACCTGCGCCCCCTGCAGTGAAAGCGCGGAGTTATTTATTTAGGCTGCATTGGGTCTTAGTTGCTGCATGTGGACTCTTAGTTGCAGCATGCATGTGGGATCTAGTTCCCTGACCAGGGATGGAACCCAGGCCCGCTGCATTGGGAGCACGCAGTCTTACTCACTGGACCGCGAAGAAGTCCCCCAAGTCTTTTTTTTTTATCTCTGCAATTTTTACAAGCTAATGATCTCCCAAGAAAGCTTTTTGGAAGTTCCCCCCAGCCAGCCCTTCTCCCCCGCATCCCTCACCCCCAGCTCAGACATAGTCTTTTTTTTCTCTCTCTCTGTTTTTGGAAGTCTTTTTTTTTATTTCCCTCTGTTTTTGGATTGGTCTGTATCTTTATTAGAGGCATTCTTCGGATGTGTGGTAACCCTTCTATCTGAGTGGGGGGCTAAAGAGCGAATAGGAAGTTGTGAGTGCAGTTTGTCAACTGAATGTGCTCTGTCCTAGTGGATCGGTTGGGGAACCTCATGTCATAATTTTGAAGTCTTTGCTCATTCTCAGTGAACACTTTTCATGTCTCCTTCCTGAAGGGTAATGGGCCATCTGCTAGCATTCTAGAAGACAAGTGGGGTCAGAGGGGTTGGGCTTCTGTATTCAGTGTGCAGTAGGGTACCCCTGCCCTCAGCAGTGCTCCGTGTCCATTATTCCAGAGGCCCGTTTACCCACTTGAGAGAAGGAATCTCCAGTCATGACGAATGAGAGTGGGCTCTTGCCCAGCTGTGCAGCGTAGGAGAAAGGATTTAGGAATTGAATGCTTAGACTTCCAGACAATCCTTATTTTGCCCCACCTCCAGATGGGACTGCTGCCAATTTCTCTGCAACGTTTTAGAATTTGAGGGTTTTTTGGTACCCCCTGGCAACTTGGGATTCTGTTTCCTGCAGTTTCTAAATAATTTACTAGTCTGTCCACTTTCCAGCTTCATTTTTTCATCTGATGTCTCCATCCTTGTGAGTTTTTGCCTTAGTTCAGGAAGAAACAGATGTGTTTCCAGTCCACCATTGTAAACGTGCCTCTCAATATATACTACGTGCATGAGCAGTCAAATTAGAACTTTTAAATTTGGGGAGGCCACTGAGACTATTTCCATCTGCTCACTGAGCTTAATTTGCGGGGGTTTTAAAGTTTTATAATTTTATGGGTGTACCAACAATCCCTTTACCATAAGGGATATATGGGAATAGAATTTTAATTTGCATTTATCTAGAACTGTTCTTTTTTAAGCTTAGTGGGGTGCTCTTAAGTTGTAGTTTATGCAACACAGTCACATACTCAGCTTTTGTTGCTTCAAACCAGTCTTAATGCACTTAGGCAATTTCTTTGTTTTACTACTCAGTAATGCCCCTCGGCTTTAGTTACTTCTGTGACTTAAACCTACCCTCTTAATAGTCTCTCTTACTGTTAAATTCTCAACAGAAATAAAGGAAGCGAGGGCATTTTTGAAGTTTGGTTTCCTCCTTTTCTGATTCTACGAGAGAACACACGTAAAGAGCTTGCTGGGAGAGGGAGGAGAACTTTAGTGTTTCCCAAAAGAGAGGCATCATCTTAAAATGTGTTTTAAAAATGGGTTTAGGGACGTCCCCGGTGGCGCAGTGGTTAAGAATCCGCCTGCCAATGCAGGGGACACAGGTTCGATCCCTGGTCCGGGAAGATCCCACATGCCGCAGAGCAACTAAGCCCATGCGCCACAACTACTGAGCCTGCGCTCTAGACCTCCTGAGCCACAACTGCTGAGCCCGCGTGCTACAACTACTGAAGCCCACGCACCTAGAGCCCATGCTCTGCAACAAGAGAAGCCACCAAAATGAGAAGCACGTGCACTGCAACGAAGAGTAGCCCCTGCTCACCACAACTAGGTAAAGCCCATGCGCGGCAACGAATACCCAACGCAGCCAAAAATAAATAAATTTTTTTTAAAATGGGTTTAGTTAATGTTACCTTCATGTTGCCCCAATAGGAACTGGGTTTAGAGTATTTTAGATTGATGTCAGGGGAGGGCGTGTAAAGCTTCATATGAGAACCTATGCGGACATACAAGAAGTTCACGTTGAGAAGGAAAGTAACTACCCAAGTGGCACAATGCTACTGCCCCCTCCCTTTTATGTACAGTCAGTTTTGCTAGAACTTGGCATATGCTTTCCTAAAAATCATTACACTATGTGAAACCGCACCATGGGCTGATGGGGAATATGAGGTTGGGAGCACTCATGCTGTCAGTGCGACATTACAATATTGATGGTAACCAATTTTAAATGGCTGTACAGTTGTACACATGTTAAACAAATACATAGATACTACAGCCACTGTAGCACGTCACCTTGAAAAACACCCACAGTTTGTGGAAGTGTTGCAGCTTGTGAGTTGTGAAGTGGTGGAAGGGGGTTATCTGAAAGTGGAAGGTAACATCAGTTTACGGGTGGGTGTGGCTTGTTACACTTGGTGAACTGAGGTAGCTGGTAGATATTTGAGGAGTGTGTATTTTGCATATTCATATGTTAAGAACCACGAAGTTCAAGTTATCTTAACGTTGACCCCTAATGAACCAATCACCCTGGAACAAACGGTTTCAAAACTGACTTACTCTTCACCCTGTTGGGAGTAGGTTTGGAGGGTGTATCAATAATAAAGGATTACACTCAAGTCTTTACTACAGCAGTTTGATGGCAATTGAGAAGAGCAAAAACATAGGACACAGTGGAACTAAAAGCCTAGCCTAAGCCATTTCGTCAAGGACAAGCATCTCCACAGCCTCATGATACCTCTGTGTGACACAAATATGGAGCTCAAAGTATCCTAGGGATATTCTTATCTAATTTCTTTGTTTTACACTTGAAGAAATGGAGACTCAGATAGGTAAAGGAATTTGCCCCCAAATTTTACAGCTAAGATGTATCAGAGCAGGGATTTGAACCCAAGGCTTGATAAACCTGTGTCATTGTTTTAGACTGGGTTTCCTGAACACAGGTGAAGACAGCTGCACGCAGAAGGTTGATTGGAAGTGCTCGTAGGAGCTGGGAGGCAGGAGTGGGCAGAGGGAGAAGCTGATCCATGATGTATTTCCAGCCGAGTCCTTAGCTGAGCCAGTGGGGGGTTCTGGAGCTGGGCTGGCCCTTCAGAGTTGGACCAAATTGAGAAGGCGGGTCTGGGACTTTGTATCACAGTACTAGCCAGCCGTTGGCTACAAGCTGCACCTTGTGAAGAGACATAACCTTGGGCAAGCAGTTCCCTGTGGCAGAGGGCAATTCTCAGAGATGAACAAAGTTGTGAGCCAATTCCCAGTGAAGAATGCAGCTGTGAGCGTTCAGCGGCTGCTGGCTAGTATCTGGGGGATGCGTCCATCAGCCCTGCAGACCAGCTTGACAGAGCGCTCTGTACTCAGTCATTAAAAGAAAAAGACTATATCATGTTCAATTTCTATTTAAGAAGGTCAGAACCTCAATTTCTGCTAGGATGTGTGTCAGTTTGCTACGGCTGCTGTAATAAAGTACCACAAACTGGGGGGCTTAAACAACAGAAATTTATTGTCTCATAGTTCTGGAGGCCAGAAGTCCCAGATCAAGGTGTGGTTAAGGGTTAACTAAGACGGCTGTGAGGAAAAGATCTCTTCTAAGCTCTCTCCTTGGCATGTAGACAGCTGTCTTCATGTTGACATGGCATTCTCCCTGTACCTATGAGTCTGTCTCCAAACTTCCCCTTTTTACAGGGACACCAGTCATACTGGATTAGTTCACTCCCTAATGACTTCATATTAACTTTAATCATGTCTGCAATGACCCTATTTCCAAATAAGTTCACATTCCTTGGTACTGGGGGGTTAGGACTTCAACATGTGAATTTAGGGGGACACAACCTATAAACACAGATATGTTTGTAGCTGCCCTGGTGGCCCCCTGCCTGCCCACTCCCTTCCCTGACAGTAGCTGCTCCTTTCTTCTGCTGCCTTCCTTTCCTCAGCACATTTTCAGGCTTCCTGCTTTTTATCTTTTCTTTATCTTCCCTTTTTCCTACAAGGTTAAAGGATCTTTGTTTTTTCCTATTATTATAAAATTCTTATAAATTAGAAAAACTCCGACGAAAAAAATCACCTGAAACTCTCCAACAGAGACAACTGCTTTTAATATTTTGTGGCACTACCTTCTAGATACCTGTTTTTATTCCAACATTCCAACCCTCTTTCTCCTTCGGGAAAAAGTCTGACCATAATGGACACTACCCAGCATTTTACTTCTGCCACTTCCAATCATTTCAAACCTTTTATCTTGAATAGTGCAGGAACCTGCAGGAGAGGAACGTCTGGGGAGACCATCTGAAGTCGGTTCACCCCTCAGGCGAGCCTTCAGGTACGCCTGCAATGCCTGGGAAGGGTAAGTTCAAAGGGATGTGGCGACTCTGCCACCCTCCAGATGGTTCTCTAGGGGAAGGTGAGCCTGAGTTCAGGCCTCGGCCCGGCTCAGAGGGCAGCTGGAGGTGTGAGAGCATGTCCAAGAACTAATTTCCTCAACCTGAGTGGCCCCTTTTTATTTTCAACACTTTAACCTCTCTCTTCCCACAACTCAGCCCCCAGACCAGCGGCTCAGAAGGCCATCACTCACTTTGCTGTAGCTCCCTTACCTCTGCCGGCTTCCGCCTGCTGACAGACCACCCACACCACGTGACCCCGAAGATCTGCAGCCCCAAACTACCCCAACGCCACGGCGGGGCCAGAGTCAGGCTAGAGACCTGGTTCTAGAGCCTTGCCTCCTCTCTCTGACCTGGACTATTTCAATGGTTTCTAACTAGTTTCTCTGCTACTAGGGTCTCCCCTCGAGCCACCATCCTTATGGCTGCAGAGTGAGCTCCTGAAACGGGTCTGATGAAATCACTAATCTGCTTTAAAGTCTCCCTCTGCAGTCCTGTCTGGGATCTGTGCTTTCTAGGCCCTGGTCAACCTTCTAACTGAAGGTACAGGGACTTCCTTGGTGGCACAGTGGTTAAGACTCCGTGCTCCCAATGCAGGGGGCTGGGGTTCGATCCCTGGTCAGGGAACTAGATCCCGCGTGCATGCTGCAATTAAGAGCCCACATACCACAACTAAGGAGCCCGCATGCCGCAACTAAGACCTAGCGCAACCAAAAAAAATA
The DNA here is from genome assembly GCF_028564815.1 of Eubalaena glacialis. NCBI lineage: Eukaryota > Metazoa > Chordata > Mammalia > Artiodactyla > Balaenidae > Eubalaena > Eubalaena glacialis. The sequence goes on along the minus strand of NC_083732.1, from coordinate 54,885,563 downwards.
ATAAATAAATAAATATTTTTTTAAAAAACCCCAAAGGTGCCATCTTGCTACTCATCCCATGAGATCCCGCAGCACCTCTCAGACAGCGTAGCTCCTTCACAGCAATGCCCGAGGGTGAGTTCAACCTTATCATTCATTCATTCATTCCTTTGGTTGTTCATTTATTCTCCAACAAATATCTTTTGATATTTCCAGGCCAGGGACTATTCTAGCACTGGGACAGCAGTAAACAAAATACCCCTAAATCCCGGCCCACGTGGCACTTCCATCTCAGGAGGCCTCCTAGAGGCTTTCAGCTCACTTCTGGATTCTGAGGGATGGACCGGCCCCCACTTTATCTTTAGGCCTGCTACAGTAAGTGGTCTGACCCTTCAGGGTCCCCCGCATCCCTCATCCAGGATGCTGGGCTGGACAAGAGTCAGCAACTGTGTAATATCCACACAACCTCAATTACACACCAACAACTGCAGGCGGTTCTGTGCCGCACAGCTCTGCTTGTGAGTTCCTCTTTCAGTCTGCGACCCTGAAACAAAGCCTCTTTTCCCCATTCTGGCCTCAGCTGCTGCCTGACTCAGAGTTCATGAAGCAGCAGTAGAGCCCAGTGGTTAAGAACGTGGACTTGGGGCATCGTAACTCCATTTCTACCACTTACTAGCTGTGTGACCTTGGACAAGTTATTTAACTTCTCTGATCCTCAGTTAACCTCTTCCATGTATTGATGTATAACAAATTGCCCCCAAACTTTGAGCTTCATTTCTTCATCTATAAAAAATAGGATTGTAAGAATTCAATGAGTTTTTACATTTAAAGTGCTTAGAAAAGTGCTCAGCATGTAGTAAAATTTCAGTATGTGTTTGCCATTATATCTCCTGGGTTCCTGCTCATTGAATCTCCCTGGGGCTTGGAACCCTCTTGCTCCTGATGACTCCTGAATAAGATGTTTTGGTAATGGAGTCTGTGTGGAATTACTGGTGACTCCACCTTCTTCCAAAAATTCTTTGAAATATCCTTCATATAAGATAGAAACTAGAGGGGACTTCCCTGGTAGTCCAGTGGTTAAGAATCCACCTTGTAATGCAGGGGACACAGATTCGATCCCTGGTGGGGGAACTAAGATCCCACATGCCGCTGAGCAACTAAGCCCACAACTACTGAGCCTGTGTGTTCTAGAGCCCATGCACCGCAACCAGAGAGAAGCCCGTGCACCACAAGGAAAGATCCCATGTGCTGCAACTAAGACCCAATGCAGCCAAAAAAAAAAAAAGAAACTTGATAAGAATATGGCAGTAAAGTGGAAAACAACTTTAAATATTAGATAAAACTGAGTCAAGTTTAGTCCAAAAGTGATCATCACAAGGTGCTGCTAAAGTCTGACCACACTTTGTCTCTGAGGTTCCTAGCAGCCAGAGTTAAAAGGGAAACACTTTAAATTCAAATTTAAAAAATGTTAACAAAATTCAAAGCATCCATAGGATATGAGTGAAGCTTTCTTTCCACAGTGCAGAGCACAGTGCCAGGGGCAATTAAGCTCAAAATGCTCTTTCTAGCAAGGGCCCAGATGCAGATGGCTGGCCTTCCCTGTTGGTGGAAACAGAGCAGACATCGCTGCCACTCAAGAAGGGCTCAGGGGTTGGGCGGCAATGGCTGATCTGCCCACTAGATGGCGCTCGTGGATTATCTTTGCTCATAGTGCCTCGAAGTTGCAGCAAGCAATTGTTTTTCAGTTTTCTTAGTTGATTTCACGTAGTATTAAATTCTTATGTTCTAGCATGTTTCTGAACGTCACACAAGCCTCCGCCTCTCTGTCCTAATCCACTGTTACAGTGGGTTTCGAGGTGGGGCGGAGCCAGGAGGAAGAGGGGATTCTGCCTCACCTTCCTTCCCCTCCTCCATTCACCCACCCCCATTAGCAACAGCTTTTGCCACTGCAAATCCCAAACAAAGTACAGGTTTGCAGTGACCATGACAACTGCTGGAGCTGAGCCCACTGACAAGTTACCGTGACAACTCTGAGCCCAAGGGGGACCCTTGTTCCTGGGTGTGAGACAATATAACCAAAGGCTAGAAGACCCGGACACTCAAGGAATGTGGTGGTTAAACTTTGTGGCTTTTTCCAGGTGCATTTTGAACTCCAAGTTGGGATGTCAGGTCCACCAATGACATACCTATGGCCACACAAAACCAAGTTTACATAGCTTGATGCATCCAAGGAACCCACACACCAGGCAAGCCTTTGGACCCTCTCAGTCTTTGAAGGTCAGGTTGGGCTTTTCGTAGGATCAAGTGGTTGAGGCCAGCTTGAAAAGCAGGGAACGATTAGGGCTGGTGGGTTGGGAGAAAAGGGACTTTTGCTGATTGGTTCAGGTTCAAAGAAGGGATCTTTTTATCTGTGGGGAATGTTCTCTGTGTGACTATGGCTTTGCTAGATCCATGAATCAGTTTTTGTGATTTAGAAGTTAAGATCTTGAAGGCAGTCAGTCAACTGGTTTCTCAGTCTGCCATCTTCCAGTAGCTCTTGAGGTCATGCCTGTATCTTTTTCATATCCCCAAAGCCCGGTGCATAACAGATGCTCTTTGTTGGGTGGGTGAATGAACTCACAACACCGCCTCCTTTCCGGGGTTGTCCCAAGATGGGTGAGCAGACAAGGTAGCGGATTCATGGAATACATATTCAAGAAGTACTTGCTTTATGCCAGGCGCTGGGCCAGGTGCTGGGAACACCGTGATGGGCAAACCAGACAGGACCATGTCCTGAGGGAATCAACAAATACATGTAAGACTACAATAGAGTCTCAGCTTTGAAGGAACAGCACTGGTGCTAAAGAGCAGATGATGGGGCACTTGGCTTGGTCAGGAAGATTTCCTGGTGAAATGATAGTTGCACTGAGATGTGAATGAAGAGTGGAGTTAAGTAGGTGAAGAGATGCAGGGAGAATGTTCCAGGCAAGGAGTACGGCAAGTGCAAAGGCCAGGAGATGGAAATTCAAGGGCCTGAGGAAGAAGGTCAGTGCTCCTGGAGGGTAGAGACTCATAGCACAAGCATTCTGTAGGATGCACCAGCCCAGGCAGGGCTCTGCAGGCCTTTTTATGGATTTCTATTTTTATCCTAAGAAAGATGGGGGTGGTGTTACTCTTTTTATACCTAGAGGTGGGGTGTGTTTCAGAGCTGTCAAACGATTTTGTAGAAATCCTAGGTGAAGCCATAAACCTTGGAGCTGCTCCTGGTGGTCCTGCAGTGTATGTGAAGTAATTGAGTTTGTGTTCGAAGGGATTCGTCTGGCTTCATTGTGGAGAAAGGACCTGAGGAGGGCAAGAATTGGGAGTGGCGGCTTGGTTAGGCTCTGGCATTGGGACCAGATGGTGGTGGTGCAGTGAAGGGCTGTTTCAGAGGTAAATGGGCAAGATGTGATGAGTTGGATAAGGATGGAGGAGACAGAGGGGGAGGATGCCTCTGAGTTTCTAGCTTGTGTAACTGGATAATGGGCTCGGTCACTGACACGTTGGTCACAAGAGAAGAGGACCAGGTTTTGAGGGGAGGCTTGTGAGTGTGGTCTTGGACATGTTGCATTTGAGGTGACTTTGGGGTGGGGATGTCAGTGGGAGGCTGGGTACTCAGTCTGGAGTTCAGAGAGAGGCCCAGCCCAGAGGCTGCGTATGGTTCTGTGCATGTGGTAACAGCACAACCAACGAATGTCAGCTGAATGACATGCCCTTTTGGAGAAATTACTGTCATGCCCCTTTGGTCATAGGTGGGTGCGGGTGTTCTGGGGGACTTCGGCTCTCTTCCAAATTCCCCAGGTGAGGTCCACTGGGACAAGCATAGCCCTAGAAGTGAATCCAGGAAGAAACAAAGGCAACCACACAAGTGGTGACGTCCATTGGTTTGAAGGTGGCAGCCTGGAGTAGAGAAGGAGGTGTGACCACATCCAAAAGTCTAACCCAACCATATCCTAGCCTTTCACATGGCACCCCACATTCACTCAATTCTCATCAGCTGGCACCTCAATTACCTGCGATTACCGAGCACAGACTGAGGCAAATGGGAAAACAAGCGCACACAGCAGAGACTCACTCACGTCTTCAGACCCTTGTGCCTGAGGTTAGTGCAGTCTCTTCAAATTCAAAATATTCTGGAAACTCAAAAGTTTTTTGTTTAGTTCGGTGAAAACTCATTTGGCCTCAAAACCTGACTGAAGGGACATGAAGCTGTTTATAGTGTTTATTTATCCTAGTTGGTGCGAATAGTCACACATTTTGCTGCAGGAATGTGGTGTGTTTGATTACAGGGTGTTGTGCTGTTCCAGAGCCCGCAGCTGGTGGTGGTGGTGTGTGGGGGGGGTGGTCACCTTATACATATACTGTGAATAATTCTAAATTCCAAACACATTCCTTCAAATTCTAGAAGGGAGCTAGTGGACCATTTTATCATCAATCTTTTACTACTCAGGGAAGCATACAAGGAAATTTAAGCATGCTAAAAATGATGATCTTGAAAGTGTGAAAAGCATGATCCCATGTTGGTAGAAACAACAATTGGTTTTTGAGCACCCAGAACACTGCTAAACAGTGTTCTAGACACTGAGGATGGTGCAGTGAACAAAACAAGGCCTATGCGTTCACAAAGCTGACAAAATTGTACTTTTAAAATTCTATAAAAGATGCACACACAGATTTGCAGATATGAAGCACTGAAGGGCAGACAGTAAAATTCTAAAACAGGCATTATGAGTAATTTGTTTTCTTTTTTTCTTCTCCACATTTCCAAATTTTCCTCCAATGCTCTGCACTCGTTTTTGAATTATTATTATTATTAATTTTTTTTTTTTTTAAAGAGAATGGAGATCTTTAATTAACCAGGAATTTCTACGAACCTACAGCAGGACCGGAGCCCTCCTCCGCCTCCGCATTCGGGTAGTCGCTGTAGATGCGGGGGGAGTCCCCGTGCAGTTCTGAGGCCGCACCAGCAGAGGGCGCTGCGCCCACGGGGCTCGGGGCGGGGCCGCGGCCGCGCTTTTCTCCCCAGCAACACCCGCCCGCGCGCCGCTCCGGAGGCGCGGCCTCCCGGCTTTCCCCGCCGGGCCTCCCCACCCGCCCCGCCCCCCGCCCGCAGAGCACGCAGCCGGGGCGGCGGCCGCGCTGCTGCGACCTGGCCAGCGCCTCGCCCCTAGGTCCGGGACGACATTGGCGCGGCGGGCGAGACCCGGCTCCTCGCAGACCCGCCCGCGCCGCGCGGGAGGGAGGAGGGGTGCAGCGCGCGGCCCCGCCCGCCCGGGCCGTCTACCCCCCTACGCCCCCGGCGCCGCCCTCCCCCTCCCTGCCTCCGCCCTTCCGCGGGGTTAGCCGGGCCGCGGCTGACTCGTACTTTGGAGCCGGATGGGGAGACGTGACCGCCGAGATACGGGCTGCGCCGGGAACAGGCGCGGGGGGAGGGGGGGAGGCCGAGTTTCTGGGCACCTGGCGGCTGGGGCGGATGGGGAGGGCAGAGGCTGCCCCCTCCCCCCGCTCCGGGTTCCCAGGGGAGCGGGAAGGGAAATGCGCTCCTCCCCGGCGCTCGGGGCCCCCGCCCTGGGCCTCGGCGTGTGCGCGTCGCGCCGGTTCCGTTCCTTCCGCTCCTCTGCTCCGCCGCGCCCCGGGCCGCCCTGCAGCGGGGAGAGTCTGGCCTGGGAGGGCGGCCAGGTTACCAGTCGTGTCCGCCGTAGGTGGTCAGTCCTCCCTCAGGAACGAGGGAAGGAATTTATGCAGTCAGATCCAACCAACATTGAATCCCAGCCTCGGTCCAGCTTAGTTTCCTAATCTGTGAAATGGGAAAAGGAATACCTAACCTCCCAGTAGGCCCGCAGGTCTTCACACCAGGAACCTTGTGACGCCACAAGGAGATGTGCCGGGGAGAATTCTAAGGGAGGGAAGAATTATCCATTCCTAAATCCAAGAAAGGGCCATCTCGTGGCGTCTCTACTGCATTTCCCAAGGCCTTCGATAATCTCTTGTTCGCCCTCATTTTGGCCAGGAAAGACCTTCCAATAAACACTAGTTACCCTTCATAGTTTCCTCCTCCGTGATGGGGATTCAAAGAGAGAGGAGTGCACAAGCATTTCAATGACACACTTTCTCTTTGGGTTAAATGCGTCAGCCCTAGGATTAAGTTTGGCTTTTCTAGGGCTCTGATTGCAAACAAGGCTTGAGATGAAAAACTTAAATTCCCAAGATCTTAGAGTCAAAAGGTCTTGGCCCACTATGCTTAACTGCTGGTCTTTCAGATTTCAGTCACTGCTCTGCCACTTGCTGGCTGTGGCTGCTTCACCAAGGTACTGAATGTCGCTCAGTCTGTTTTCTCAGCTGTCAAATGGGAACACAACACTGCTTGGTGGCGACAGGGTCAGGTATCCAGGATGAATCTCTGACTTTCACAAACTCCCATGAGTCCTTTAGGCAGCATTGCCATTTGTCAGGAAATTCTTCCTAGTTGTAGATCCTCCCCAGGCTCAAGGCCATATTTCTGCTTCTCAGTCCTAGGAGAGGACCGTTGGTCCCCCCCTTGTTAATCAATGTCATTTCCCTTGCAGCAGACAGGCCACTGCCAAGCTCCTCAGCCTGACCTTCCTTTACCCCTGGCTTCAGATATGGTTTCAGGGTCCTCCCCAAATCCTGTAGATTGGGGAGGTGCGGGTGGACAAATGCTGAGAGAGCTGAGAAGCCCAGACATGGACATTTTCCCTAAATTTGTGAGTTACTAGCAAAACAGGAAGAAAAGAATGCTTACTGAAAATTACCTCCACACTGGGGTGATTTATCTCAGGGTCCTCACAAGAACCTTTGAGGCAGGACGCATCACCTCCTTTTTGCCCGTAAGAAAGCAGAGGACCTGTTGCCCAGGTCCCCAATCTGTCCTTAGCTGGGTCCTCCTCCACCTCTGAGGACAGAGTGTTACAGGTGGTGCCACCTCCACCTAGGGCCCCTTCCAGGTATGCCTTGTCGACAGGAAATGGGTGCAGTTCCTACTGATGCCTGGTTCTCCTGCCAGTGAGGTTCATGGTCGTTATCACTGGCTTGAAAGGCCAGTTGGCTCTTGGGAAACAAACAGAAGCCTCACCCTCCCTTCCTGTTGGAAACTTTGGCCTCAGCTGCAGAGTGGATGCCTGGGAAACACATTTCAACTCCAGCCTTGGGGAGCCCAACTGCTCCTGGAGATCTGCCAAGGCCACTGTCGGGGGAGGTGGTGGGTTGTTGGAGTTGGGAAGTCTGAAGGCCAGGGGGCCCACGCTCTGGGAGTGTGGGCCTCATCTGGACACTCTTGACGGTGACCATGTGCATCAGTGGTTCTCATCCCTGGCTGCCCAGTGAAAGAATGCTGATGCCTGGGCTCCACCCCAGACCAGTGAAATCACCTTTCTGGGAGGGGGCCCATGTGTCAACATTTGTGATTTCTAAAGCACCCCCAGGTAATTCCAGTGTGCTGTCGCGGTTGAGAAACACTGAGGGAGATCAATACAAACAGACAGTGGTCAAAGGACAGAACGGGAAAGCATTTGATATCTGAACAAAGGAGGGTTTGCGTTAGAAACCAGCTAATAAAAGCTCTCCGAGGCAGGAAGGCTCCTGCAGCTGTGGCTGAGCAGGACTGTGGAATACTTGGAAAGAGTCCACCCGTCTGGGAACTGGCATGACTCAGTGCCCAGGGACAGAGGGAGGAGCCCAGCGTGACTCCAGGTCCCTCTGGGCCACTGTGCCTGCTTCTGAGACGCACGTTCGTGCTGCCGGGAGAGGCCCCTGATGCTCCTGTGCACCTCAGTTCTTCCAGTCCAACTGCATTGCTTGCCGTTCCCAGAACTCCCCCTGATCTTTCCCCTTCTAGGTTTTGGTTCCCGGCATTTGATTCCATCTGGAATGTCCTTTCCCCATCTGTTCAAGTCTTTCCTCTTCAAGGTCCCTGCCCTAATGCCAGCTCCACCAGGAAGCCTCCACCTTCTGTAAGCGCCTGTACCCCCCCTTCCCAGACTGTCACTGCCCGGGTGTGCGCAGGGTTGTCTCCCTGGCCAGGCTGTAGATGCAGGAAGGGCGGGGGCGATCACACCCCTCTGTGCCTCTTCCTCCCCGGCCTGTCTCTGGGGGTGGGGTGGAGGCGCCTTGCGTGGAGGAGCACCACGCTTTTCCTGAATGCTACAGAATTTGTCCCTGTTCCAGGACAGGGTGGACAGCCACAAAGATAAATCCTCTCTGCTCGTGCCCCTTCCTGATAGTTCTCTGGCCCGTCCGCTCCATGTCCGCTCCATTTCCGGAGTGTCAGGGGGCCTTGTGGTTAGCCGGCAGCGACAGGAAAGAGCTGAGGCCAGGCCTTGACCCAGCACGTGGTGTCCGCAGCACCAGAGTAGCTTCCCCTGGGGAGGGATGGGTAGAAAGACTGAGGAGGGGGATGAGAGCGTCGAAGCCCTGGATGCTGGCGCAATCTCTTCCCACAGACAGACCCAAAGTCTTAAAGGGAGGGGTAGGACCCCGCGACCTCGGGCGCCGCCGAGGCCAGTGCTGGTGCCATGGAACCGCCTCCTCCCGACAGCGGGGCGTCCGTCGGCCCGCGCCGCAGGTGACCCCGGTTGCTGCCAGTCGTCCCCGCTCCCCGCCGAGCACCCCCAGCGGCCCCGCCGCAGCCGCCTTCTTGGGGTTTTCCGGCTCGGAGCGCCTCAAACGACCTCGGCAGCCGCCGGCCCGAGCCGCTCCCCCGCCCCGCCCCCCGCCTCCCTGGCCGCCGGGCAGGGCTTTCTGATGAGTCAGCGGGAGCCGGGGAGCCTCCAGCCTCCCCGGGCATCTGCTCCGGTGACGCACCGTGACTCACGGGCGCCTGGGCAGCCGCAGCCGCCGAGCGCGCAGCGCGGAGCCGGGACGCCGAGCGCAGGCCCCCGCCGCGGCCAAGCGACCCCGGGAGGGCCCGGCTCCGCGCCCCGCGCCCGGCGTCTGGCTCCTCCCGCGCGCCCAGCGCCTCCCGCCTCCCGCGCCTCCCGCTCCCGCCCGCCTCCGGCACCCTCCTCCCCCGGCCCCTCGGCTCCCCTGGCCCCAATCCAAGCTGACATCAGACGCTGGCCGCCCGGCCACCCTCTGAGTCAACAGTTTCCGAAGCTGAGCCTGCTGCCAGGGGCTGGGAGAGAGCGCTGCCTCCGGGGGAGGCGGTGCGGGGCTGGCCGGGTCTGGCAGCCGCGGGAGGGCGGAGGTGGGTGGGGACGAGCGGAGCTTTTTACAAGAAGTCACGGCGGATAGGGGAACCGAGAGGGTGAAAACCGCCCTGCGGAGCTGCCGGGGTGGGGAGGGAACCTGCGCCCGGAGCCACGTGCTGGAGCCGGCGCTGGGTGGGTGGCTTGGGGAGGCGTGGGGGAGGGAGAGGCCCTTGCTGGGAAAGGCCCCAGGCCACGTTTCTGGGGGAGGAGAAGAACCGCGGGTGGACACGCTCGGCCCCAGGCCACCAGGGAACGTTCGTGTCTGGATAACGCGGCCCAGATCCCTTTGATGGGAGCAGCTCTGGCCAAGCCTGCAGGGCTGGCCCTGCCTGGTTAGGGTTGGACCTGAAGAAATGCACTGGCCTAACCCAGTGGCCTCCGCTGACCGCGGTGGGATGGGGTTAGGGCTGGAGGCTCCTCCACCTCCCACCCCTCAAAGAGGATGTCTGTCCAAGGGTCAAAGAATTTGAGAGGCTGAGTAAGTTGAGGGTGGGTGGCTGCCCAGTGAAGGCGGGGGGAGTAGTAGGAAGAAGGAAGGAGGCGTAAAAAGAAGGAAGAAGAATTTTAAGAACATGCCAAGGACATAACTGCAGTCCTTGGAAAGGTGAGTTTCCTACTACCTGAGGAATCAGGCCAAAATCCTCAGAGGAAAGAAAATGGATTCGCTGCAGGAAGGAATGTGGAGTCTGGGCTTCTTCCTCTGAGTAAGAGGCTCGAGCCTCTGGGTGCTCTGGTCTGCCACTGTCCGTGTTGAGCACCCACTTTGAGAGGCTGCCTCCTGTGGCTCTAGGATGCTCAAGAAAGGGCAAAAGACCCTTTAAAAAGCACCCACCTGCAGTGGCCTAAGCGACACCTAGAAGCTTCCTTAATCTTGACAGTTTTCTCTGCCCTTGTCAGAAGGGAGAGGAGCCAGGAAGACAGAAAGGCAGCAAAGCTCCCCAGGCACCTGGTTTTCCTCCTCTCCCACTCCATCCCACCTCACCCCACCCTCCCTTGACCCCCAGGATGAGCAAGACACAACTGCCGTTAGTGGGCCTCCAGCTGCAATTCATTCTCAGTCTCTTTCCGGGATTTGACTTGCCGTTCTTTCCAAAGCCACGGCTTGACAAGTGATGCCAGCCCATGGAGGGGGTGTTGTGTCTCATCTTGCAGGCAGAAGTAGCACAACAGCTGGGTGAACCAAACCCATCCGGATCTGTCCAGAGCTGTTTGTCAGTATGGCCTCACAGGACCACGTGAGCTGCCTCTTGCCCCATGTGACCCCCATTCAAACTCAGGCAGAGCAAGAGCTCCCGGCCCCCTTCTCCTTGGGCAGCCTTCTCCCAAGTGTGTGTATGGGTGGCTCATTCCTGCCAGGTCAAAATAGCACTGAGCCAGAGTTCTGGGAAGCTCTGTATTCCAGGCCTCTGTAGAAGAGTTAAAAATAACAGCTCTTGGGAAGCCAGGGGGTCTAATTTGCTGAGGTGGGACAAGATGCAGAGCCCTGTGACATCAAAGGGCAGAAATACTGGCTGGGGATCGGTATGGAAAGTGTTAGTAGCAGGAGGTCCTGGGCCCTGTGTGGTTGCCCTTCGGGGAAGTTGGTGGGCTGGACCAGTGGGGGTTATCCTAGGAGGCTAAGGCCAGGTGCAGAACGGGGGCTGTGGCCGGATACTTAAGCCACAAACACTGCAACCCCCAACTTCCACTTTTTTTTTCATGCTGAGAACTCTCTTGGTAGAGGCTGCTTCCTCCACTGTTTCAAATTCTGATTTCTCATGTATCTGTCAGAGAGACAGTTATCACGATCTGGGTGAAGCTCTTTTCTCCCATTCCACAATCTGTGGGCTTGTAGCCCTCCGCACCTGCACCGTAACCCTTACCATGCTTTGCTTGGCCTGAGAGGTTTTGCTGTCTTCAACTTCCCTCTCTACCCAGAGGCCTACTGGGAGGCCCAGAGTTTCATCTTTGCAACTCCCTCTCGGTGGAACTCATGGGGAAGTGAATTAGCTGTCAACTCTGCCCTCCTCTGCCCCACGCTTGGCCTGATAGCCTCCTTTGTGTCTGAGGGCACTTCCTGTCTGCTGTGTCTGCTGCTTCCACGAGAGCTTCATCCTGGGTTTTGACCCAACCTGCTCTTTGCCTGACAGTTCAGCCCAGCCTTTGGGACCCTGGCTTGTTATCCTGATTGACACCTGGCAGCTGTTCAGCAGGGAGAGCTTATGCACCTTTCCTTAGCAGTTGGAACTAGAGCAAGGGGTCGATGGAGCCTAAGTGTACTTCACTAAAGCCAGCCAGCCCGTTGCGTGTACCTGCACATCCAGGAATGCAGGTGGACCTAACTGAAGCTAACATATGTGTAAATCCACAGTCATACAAAAAATAAGGGCTGCAACCCTTCACAAAACTTTTTTCAAAGCATACCATTAAATATGAGATTCCTGGTATGTATTTAGAGGGCTCATTTTCCTTGCAGCTTTTGAGGAATAGATATATTGAAAGTGAGATACAAAATTAGGAGATGAATTAGCAGAGATTAGACTATTTTCAGGGGTCGTGTAACAAAGTTCTGTATTACTGCAGATGCCAGAAAAGTTGGAGATGAAACTGAGCCGAAGTAGGAATATCTGCCTCAAAAGATCTGGCGTAACTCCTCAAAACATCTGGCATCCCTTGGTAGCGTTTATCACTCCACTGGAAAGCTAACCTTCTCCAGCCGTCCTTGACCACGTAATGGAGCAGAGAGCGGGGGACTCTGTGTCAGAAAATCTGGTTCCGTCTCTGGCTCTGCCGTGTCTGAGCTCTGCCACCTTGGGCCACCTGCTGATCTGTCTGTGCCTTGGTTTCTTCTCCTGTAAAATAGAGATCCTTATACCTTATACCTCTTAGGGCTCTTGTGAGGACCAGAGAAGGTAATTGACACTTGGTGGGTGCTCAGTAAAGGGTAGCTTAAAATGTTTTAGACTTTCTAACTGTTGGGATAACAACTTCCTTAAGTGTATAATCTTCTCCATTGGGATTCTTTAGGTTTAGGTTCCGTCCAGGGTCAAGAAGGTCAAACTGAGAGAGCGTTGAGGTCTTTTTCAGAAGCCACTGGAGCAAAGACCAACATCTCTAGGAGAGGTAAGGAATGTAAGAGCAGAGCAATCTGCTAACCAATCGTGGGTTTCAGGCCTGAGAGAAACCTGAGAATGAATCATTCTGAGGCCTAATCAGTGACAAAGATGACCTTTGCCCAGACACTGGCATGTTTGAGCCGCTGAATGAGCCTTTAGTGCAGGAGGTGTTGAAAGAGCCTAATAAATACTTATTCATTAAGTCAAATCCAAGAGTTTGAAGACAAATGCAAAGTTTATATTTTGTGTGCCCCTTGACCGTGTGAGATGTTACCCTGAGGGAAAACACTAAATCAGACCCTGCTCTAGTGTGTGATGGGTCCCAGAGCCACATGCCGGGCCCTGGATTCTTGCTCCCGTGAATGGGAGCAGGTAATGTTCCCAGGAAGGACAGATTAATGGACTGCATTGGACATCCTTTGGAGAGGGAGTAAGAACTGTCCTTTGCACCTCACCTCAGCTCTTTCTGGCCCATCTGACACCAATCCAGGGAACATATGGTATATTAGTCTCTTAGGACTGCATAACCAAGCACCACAAACTGGGTGTCTCGAAACAACAGAAACGTATTTGCTCAGAGTCCTGGAGGCTGGAGGTTTGAAATCAAGGTATCAGCAGGGCCCTGCTCCCTCTGAGACTCTGGGTGGACTCCTTCCTTGGCTCTTCCTAGCTTTCTAGCTTCAGATAGCTGGCAATCCTTGGCATTCCTTGGCTTGCAGCTACATCACTCCAATCTCTGCCTCTGTTAGCACGTGGTGTTCTGTGTGTGTCTTCATATGGCAATCTCCTCTTTATTAGAACCCCAGTCATACTGGATGAGGGCCCACCCTAATAGCCTCTTCTTAACTTGTTACACCTGCAAAGACCCTGTTTCCAAATAAGGTCACATCCACAGGTACTGGGGGATTAGGATTTTACAATATCTTTTTTAGGGAAAACAATTCAACCCATAACATATGGTAAGAGCGATACCTTTGATAAACAGGCTGCCGCACAGGCTGAGAAGGTCGTCAACATGGGCATTCTGCCCTGTGCCAGCAAGGGGGCAAATTGGGACAGCAAGTTGGCAGTCCATCTATCAGGAGCCTCAGAAGCATTCATATCCTTTAATCCAGTGATTCACAACTAGGAATCCAGCTGTAGGAAGTCAGCAAAAATGTTGATAAAACCTTATGCACAGAGGTATTCATCGCAATGTTGTTTATAATAATTATTAGAAACAACTTCAATGTCCAGCAGTTAGGGATGGTTGTTAAAATAAGCCACATCTACGTGAGGGGGGTGTTATATAGCCTTTAGAAATGATATTTCCAGAAAAAAATTTGTAACATGGGAGAAAATGAAATAAAATGACATATTCTATATGTTGTCAACTTTATAAAAAATATACAAGGAAGAAAAACATCAACATAATGTTAAAAGTCTCCCCCCTTCTTGTGGAGAGATTATGAGTGAGTTTTAAAAATTATTATTATGGCATTATATATATTCTCTGCATTAGCTTTATAACCAAGGAGAAAAAACCCTAATGTTATTTTTAAAATAGATATATAAATAGTTTCCTGGAATATACATTCCAGGGAAGTTCTGGCTGGGAGGAGAGTAGCAGCTGCTGGGTGTCCAGCTGATTTCTGTGTTTATAAGCCATAGCCGTAACCCTCTAGAGTTTCTCAACATGTAGTTGGATGGCTCCTTGCCTCAGAATTACCCATGATGCTTATTTAAAAATGCAGAATTCTAGGCCCAACCCTAGGCCTACTACATCAGGATCTCTGGGCACAAGGCCCAGGAATTTGCATTCTTACAGGCTCTGCACACTTGAGTTTGAATTCCCCTTGCCTTAGAGGCTGTGGACAACCCGCTCATCAGTAATCCAGCATGGTTTCTCACATCAGTCACTTTTGTTTTGAAGAGAAATTATTCTTTTTTATAAAGTTCATTCTTGGTTGTGCCTAAGATGGGAAGCTGCAAAACATATTCAAAAGAATAGAAAATTCATAATTGTATTATATTTTGGAATTCAGTAACAGCAGGTTGTGTTTCCTAATTTACATTAGGCTAATAATTAAAATGAGTTAACATCCCCAGACTCTACCCTAGGTTGGAATTAAGCAGTTGCAGGAGGACATCAGCCCACAGGGAAAGCTTTGCCGTATTAACAAGTGGGTATTCCACGTGCCGTTAGTTGAGAATCGTAATTATAGACATGATTACTTTTAACTCACAACCTGAGGTGTCCTTTATTGACTGGTTTAGGGGAGCGCTATCAGAGGACAGTAGAAAGTTCTCCACTTTGAGGTGTGTGCTGGCTCAGGGCAGGCGCTGGCTGAGAAAGCCCTCCCAGCCCTCTGGGGCTGTGACTTGTCCAGACCCGGGGGAGCTGTAACTGCTGGGATGGGGGAGGGCAGCAGCTGTGCAATTTCAGCCATCTCATCAGTAGGTGAAACTCAACACCGCAAAGAGGCAATAATTCAGGGTATTAGTCCACACTTGTTGCTTCCGGAGTTGGTCACAGCCTCCTAAGAGAAAAGATGAGCCATCCTGAGAATGAAGACAGCTCCAGGTGGGAGCTGTAAGAAAAAAGGGCATCTAGCCTTCTGGCAGGGACCATATCCCCCCTCTGCGCCCTCTCGCCCTCTCATAGAATGGATGGCTTCAGGCTGCAGGACCCCGCACCTGATCCGCGCTGTTTGGGCGGGAAGAGGGCCACAGGAGGTGGGTGAAGTGCGTGGCCCCTTTTAATAACACCTTCCATTTGTGCTGTGTCATAATCCCCAGCACTCTGGCAGGACTGGATCGCCCCACGGTGGGAAATGAGACCTGGATGGGCAGGGCTGTCGTCAGCTCGCCAACTCAGGGAGGCCCGGAGCAGTGGGGCTGAGAGCCCGGCTCTGGGGAGCACAGGGCAGGAGGTCAGGCCAGTTGTGCCTTTTTCCCTGCGGCATGGGGAGGGAGCAGAGGAAGGCAGCCAAAAGGGTTAGGACCCATCAAGGAGGAAAAAATGTAAAAGGAAGCCCTGTAACTTTCATACAACATGTAATTAACTCTCAGCAGAAGATGCCACGGATTCATAATGGGAGCCGACAGCGGGGGAGGAAGGCTCTGACAAGCATGAGATTTCTTGGGGTTTTTTTTTTTTTTTAATTTAATTTTTAAAGGAACACGAACAGTTGCAATTATAATCGTGGACCTTCAGTGATAGTGTCTCCCCAGCAGCAAGCCAGCTCATGCTGTCTCCCACCCTACCCAGGCAGGATGAGCAGGAAGGGCTTTTCTGCCTCGGAGCTCTCTCCCGGCTCCTGGTGCCCCAGGGTGGGTCTGTCAGCAGCCCTTGCTCTGTCAGCCTGCCCGCGTGAGTCCGCCCCAGAGCCCTCTCTTCTCCGTGACAGCTGTCCTTGGAGTCACCCTGGTCTCCAGCCAGGGGCTCCCAGGGTCGCCCTTCTGGCAAAGCCCAGGCCTCCTCCCTAGTGCCCTGCCCTCGGTAGGGTGGCTGCACCCCATGAGGAAGGGAAGTGCAGCTGGAGAGGAAAGGCAGGGAGCCCCGGGGTGGGATGGCTGCAGGTAGGCAGTGCCTGGACGTCCGCCAGAACAAACTGGGCCAACGTTCTCCCAGGCACAAAGGGCTCTCTGTGCGGGACACACCCAGCCCCGTGTGCAATCTGGGAGGCTCACGTTTCCTAACACAAAGGAGGCCCATTCCCAGACAGTCCTGGGTGTGGCCTGTAGGCTGAACCCTGCTGGGCAGAGCCCCGTGACCCATCTGGATGGGTGACTTCAGTCCTTATTATGCTCTGGTCTGCACATGAGGATGGAGAGAGGCCGCTTAACTCCACAGGACATGGGCAACTGCGTTTTCTTCCTCCGGGAAAGAGGCTTCCTAGGTCTACCACACACACACACACACGTGTGCACACGTATACACTCACACACACATTCACACGCTCAGAGTCCAAATGAGAGAAGGTTCCACCTAACCATACTTAGACTAGTCAACTCTATTGTGCAGACCCTTCCCGTTCCCCCAGGCCATTGCCACACAGAAATTAGACTAGGCCCCAAAGAAATCAGGCCAGGCAGTATGTAACAAGAACCCCTGTACTGACCCCAGGCATAATATCACTTCTCTTCAGAACTCAGAGGCTCTCCCTGCCACTAAGTGCCTCCTTGGTGTGACCCTGCTACGCATGAAAGAAAAAAAGAGAAAGAAAAAAAAAAAAAAAAAAAGAAAGAAACCTTTGGGTAGGCAAGATGGCATGGAAGGCATATTGAAAGGGTCTGTGCTGATGTATCTTTCAGCTGAGCTCGAGGGTCACCTGGGGTGGCTGTGCTGTGCCATGAAAAGGGATGTGTCAGGGAGTTACTTAAACCTTCACTGGGCCTCGTGGGCTTTGCGCTTTAAAATGAAAGAGTTGGTAAATCAACTATACTCCAATAAAAATTTCAAAATAAAATGAAAGAAAAATTAAAAAATACAATGAAAGAGTTGGAGGAGGATTTCTATGGTCTCTTCAGCAGTCACTCGGGCCTGAAAGCCACAGGGCCACGTGGCCGTCCACACAGCTCCTGAGGCCCTGCTGCGTCAGGTGGGCTCTGGGGCCTCTGCAGGGAGGTGGGGCAGGCACGGTCCTCTGATCACAGCTGAGGCCGATGGTAACGGATGAGAAGTGGGCAGTCTTTGAATGTGGGACTTTTCTCTGTCCTGTGTGTCCTGGGCTGTGAACTATGAAGAGGACATTAATTTATTGAACATATATTTCTTGGGCACCATCTAGGTGCCAGAAAATAAAACAGACAAAATTTCCTGCTCTTAAGAGCTTACGTTTGACACAGAAGCATAGGCGCTTCTCCTCCGCATTCGTTTCCTAGGGCTGCTGTAACAAAGTACCACAGATTGGGTGGCTTAAGCAACAGAAATGTATTTTCTCACAGTTCTAGAAATCCAGGATCGAGGTCTGGGCAGGGTTGGTTCCCTCTGAGAGGCTGTGAGGCCTGTAAGGGCAAGTCTGTTCCAGGCCTTTCCCCTCACTTCTGGTAGGTGCTGGCAATCTTTGGTGTTCCTTGGTGTACAGCTGCAGCGCCCCAACTTCTGCCTGCATCTTCACATGGTGTTCTCCCTGTGTGTCTGTTTATCCAAATTTCCCCTTTTTATAAAGACACCAATGATGTTAAATTAGAGCCCACCCTAATGGCCTCATTAACTTGATCATCTCTGGAAAGACTTTATCTTCAACAAAGGTCACATTCTGAGCTACTATGGGTTAGGACTCCGACATGTCTTCTTTTTTTGAGGGTGGACATAATTCAAGCCATAACAGCCTCTATGGAGAAGTGTAGGAAAGTATGGAGGAGAGTCGTCTTTGCGGTGCCTGCAGGCTCCTGCTTCCTCAAGGTCTCTCGTGAATACATCTGATTGGTGGAACCTGGGTCATGAATCTGTGCCCCACTGCAAGGCAGGCTGGGAAATCGAGTTTCTGGCTTCTTACCTTGGGGAGGATGGACATCTAATGTGGGATCTTACCCAAACAGAGGAAGCGCATTCAAAGGATTCATGCAAAGGTGGCCACAAAGCACAAGAGAAATCTACTATGCAGGTGCTTTCAGATTTTCTCCAAGGGGACCCAAAAGCAGAGAATGAGAACAACAGCATCAATGTCTCGTCTGCCCTGGTATTGTGTGCTGCCCACTGCAGAGACCAAATGTGGGTGACCACAGACGACATCTGGCCAGTCTACATAATAGCGAACAACTAACATTTAGTAAGCATTTACTGTGTGCCAGGAAATTTTCTAAGCTCCTTACATGCATTGCCTCATTTAATCCTCACAACAGCCTTATGAAATAGCGATGATGATTAGCCCCTCTCACAGATGAAAGAACTGAGGTACAGAGAAGTAACTTAGCCTACTAGGTGAGAGGGCCAGTATTAGAACCCAGCCATTTCAATCTGAGACTGAGAGCTTAGCCACCGTGCTCCCTAAGAGCACAGCGATGGAAGAAGATGATGAGAGATGGAAGCCAGGCTTTAGGGCAGGTGGGTGAGTGCTATTAAGCCATTGCCCAGATGTCAACCTGGGAGCTCACCGGAGCCACCCCTGGATGGCATATACATTGTCTCACACTCTTTGAGCCAAGGTGGGTGTGATGTTGGCCTGAGGCACCCTGACAAAGTCCTCGGGAATCCTGGGAGAGAGGGGTGGGGAGAGGCAGGAGGGAGGGGGAGGGGGGAGCCTGCAGCTGGGGTGCTGCAGGACCGGCCCAGGAGGCCCTGCCTGGCGTGGCTGAGGACGGCCTACGTCCAGGATGCAGGGGGCTGGGCAGGGGCTGGCTCTCCTGAGAGGCAGGGAGAGCCCAAACTGGGCCCTTGCCAAGATGCTGCCTGGAGAGGGCCAGATGTTCCCAAAGGTTCTTCCTCAGTGACCTGGAGGAACAGCTGGGCCTTGGAGGGGCCGAGTGGCTGCCAGGGCAGACCCTCCGTGTTGAGGTGCATTTGGAAAGTGGTTCAGGTCCCTGACACATGCCCAGAGGCAGAGACCTGGGACCTCTGTGCCTGCCCTGGGGGAAGCCTTGGCCACGCCCTACTCCTGCGACTCTGGATGTTGGAACATTGCTGTTTCTAATACTTTGGGGGGAAAATGTGGGAGGGGGGGCAGAAGGAGACAAAAGTGAACGGGACATATTTCCGCAGGCCCAAGCATGTTCAGCTGGAGATCTTCTGAGGCCCTGGCCCTTAGGATTGGGCCTTGAACCTCATACACTCCAATCCAGAGTATAATTTCAAGAGTGTCCATACACCAGGGGTGTCTGTCATTCACCAGTCAGCCCTCCTCTTGAGAAAGCTGGGACCAGCCTGGCAGCTTCCCTTTCCAAAGGGAAATAGGGGTCAAGGTGGTAGCTGGGCTTTTCTTAAAAGGAACAGAAGAGAAAGGTAGAGTATTTTCCTCAACAGCTTTGATAATAAGGTAAGGATAGGGTGGTTTCCTATATACTGGCAGGACATTTCCAAAACATACAAGGGTAACAAAAATAAGGAAGAAACGTGAAGGAAAAGAAATTTTCCGCTAGAGGTTTTTATTTTCATTTTTTAATTTTTTTGGAGGTTTTCATTACAGTAGGTCACTGTGAAATACAGAGTTAATAAGATAGATCAGCTTCAGAAATGTATGCAAACATCAGTAGTGTTCCAGAGTTTTAAAACCAGGTTAATATCTACAATAACATGAAAAATACCACTGCCTTGCATGTGCCCTGATGTTCAGTTATCTTCCCATAGATAAGAAGCAGAGAAGAGGGACATTCTTAGAATTTAAAGAATGAGGTGAGGCCAGGGTTGCCAGATAAAATACAAGATGGCCTGTTACATTTGAATTCCAGATAAAACAACGAATATTTTGTTAGTATAAAAGCATGTTTTGAATATTGCATGGGACATGCCTCTACTAAAAAATTTATTTGTCATTTATCTGAGATTCAAATTGAACTGGCCACCATGTATTTTCATTTGCTCAATCTGGCAAACTTGTGTGGGCCTCCATCCACCCCAGTAGGGGAAGGCAGAGAAGTGACTTCTGGAAAAGAGTCTGGCAGGCATACGCCTCGTATCGGGGACTCCAGGGAGACCAGGCCTACAGCTCCAGGGCTGCCGTGTAGGGCCCTGGGAAAAAGGCCCTGAGCCTCTTCTTGGAGATCTCCCTGGAGGGAACAGGCGGGGCCCAACAGCTGCAGAAGGAAGCCTTGAAAACAACCTGGAAACAATTCAGCCTTCTCCTGGCAGCTGCCAACACATCTACAAGTGCACCAGGGCTCCCAGACCACACGCCGGGCCACCTCCCGCAGTCTTGAGAGGTCACCCTGACCCCCCTGGGGTATAGTAACACTGAGCCACACCTGAGCTGACCCTGTAAACGCCCCAGCCTGCACTGACCTCTCCTTCGGGTCTGCCTGTGTCAGCCCTGCTCACGCTGGCTGAATTTCCCCACGTTCTCTGGGGTTGAGGTCATCGAATACCCACGGGCCTTTCCTGCAAGGCTGAAGTGCCAAACCCTGGGCATTAGCTGGGTGACTAGTTATTTGTGTGCTGCCCACAGGTAACCTAGGTGGGGGAAGTGTGGGCACCTGCTCCCCAGGAGCCCTGGGAAATCACTGGGTGAGAGAGGCCAGCAGTCTCTCCCCAGAGGGTGAGTGGAGCCTGCCTGCCTGAGGGCTCTGGGCGAGCTGCAGACCCTCCAGCCTCGCAGGCCCCCTGCTGTGCTAGCTCTGCTGAGGGGCAGGTCTCCTCGTGGCTTTCCTCCCAGGGCTGTGTGGCAGCTGTTCTCGTGTCCTTTCCCAGAGAACAGGGAGGGAAAAGGGAAGGAGAAAAAGGGGCAGGCCTGCCCTGGGAAGTTTCAGCTTGAATGTTGGACCAGAGCACTCACTGGAATGCTGAGAAAGGAAGGAAGGAAGGACAGCCTGTGAGCAGAGCATGGCTTTGATAAGCATCTCTTGTGAGGTGCTTTTAGTCCCATTTTCACAGAAGATGAAACTGAGGCCCAAGGAGTTTGTGGAACTTTCCTCAGGTCACACAGAAAATGCTAGAGTCAGAACTCACAGCCAGACCACTCTGATTCTTTTTTTTTTTTTTTTAATATTTATGTATTTATTTATTTGGCTATATCGGGTCTTAGTTGCGGCACGCTGGATCTTTCGTTGAGCAGTGCAGCTTCTCTCTACTTGTGGTGTGTGGGATCTGGAGCGCGCGGGCTTAGTTGCCCCGCGGCACGTGGGATCTTAGTCCCCTGACCGGGGATTGAACCTGCGTTCCCTGCATTGGAAGGTGGATTCTTAACCATTGGACCGCCAGGGAAGTCCCCAGACCACTCTGATTCTTAAACCTGGGCCCATTCTATTGCTCTTTGCTACCCAGGAGAGACCTGATCTAGCTCAGGAGGAAATAGCTACTGTCAACTCTGTTATTCTACTATGTCAGGTTCCAGCCTCCTCCACTACCCCCAAGCTTGGCTCATGACTGTGAAATTTCCACTAGAAAACAATGCTGAAAGGAAACAGCTGTACTTCTCTGGGTCCACGCCAGGACCCCCATCTCCTGGGCTCTTAACCCTCCTGTCACAGAGCTGAGTGAACGCGCTGGGCGAGGCCGTGGTGGTCTCGGCAGCACGTTGGGAATTGCCCCCAGTCCCCACTCTCGTGGGGCTCATTTGGTAATTCCTGACAGGCTGAAAACCAGCCTCTTAAACCCAGCCTGTGTGCTTGGTTGAGTCTGGTGAAACTGGAACATATAGGCCCCCAGGATGTTCCCACCCTCATCCCCAGGGGACACTGAGTTGTCCCTGCCCCCTTAGCCCTCCTCAGATGTCTCCCACAGAGGGCTCAAGCCTTCCTTATCTTGGACATTTCTCATGTCTCTGGTACTCCCGCCACCTTGGGTCACTATTCCTCCCCCTCAACACCTCACAGAAGTAGGATGACAAGAAACGTCTCCGTGTGGTAGGGAGAGAGCGGGGGCTGGGAGGGAAGAGAGAGAGCTCTGTTTCTTCTGATCATGAACTTCCTTTTTTTATTTTATTTTTTAATAAATTTATTTATTTTATTTATTTATTTTTGGCTGCGTTGGGTCTTCATTGCTGCGCACGGGCTTTCTCTAGTTGCGGCGAGCGGGGCCTACTCTTCGTTGCGTTGCGCCGGCTTCTCATTGCGGTGGCTTCTCTTGTTGCGGAGCACGGGCTCTAGGTGCGCAGGCGTCAGTAGTTGTGGCTCGCGGGCTCCAGAGCGCAGGCGTCGTGGCTCGCGGGCTCCAGAGCGCAGGCGTCAGTAGTTGTGGCTCGCGGGCTCCAGAGCGCAGGCTCAGTAGCTGTGGCGCACGGGCTTAGGTTTTCCGCGGTATGTGGGATCTTCCCAGACCAGGGCTCGAACCCGTGTCCCCTGCATTGGCAGGCGGATTCTTAACCACTGCCCCACCAGGGAAGTCCCGAACTTCTTTACTGACTCATGCATGTATATTGGCTGGATGCGGAAACACAGGAGGAGATGGAGGCTGGACGTGGTAGTACCAGCTAGGTCCCCACACGGCCCGGGCTCTTGGCTCAAAGTCTGTTCCCAGACATTTGTTAACCAAACGACGTTAAAAAGGACTTACAAGCTCTACTTGCACCTCCTCTGTTGAGGATTGACTCAGTAGCATTTTTCAGAAGCACCTTTCTTCTGTCACATCTTGCAGCTCCTCTAAGCCTCCAGAAACGTCCAGCCTACGCAATGTCTTCTCTTGTTGGAGTGTGGCTCTTGGAGCCCGACTGCCTGGGTTCACGTCCTGGCTCTGAACCGTCTCATACTTGGGTGCATTCCTTAATCTCTCTCTGCCTCAGATCCCTCACCTCTGATGTGGGGATTAGAGCATCTACAGCCTAGAGTTGTTGGGATTACAATGTCAACAGCCATAAAGGACTTAAAATAGTAGCTGGTACATGGTAAGTACTATATGTGTTAGCAGCCATCATTATTTTTACTATTATGATGATTCTCTCATCTCTTCCCTTTCCTTCAACATCTCCAGTCCCATCTTTATCAATGCACTGTCCTCCTGAAGCCTCGGTGGCTGAACAGAGCCGTCCTTATAGGGTGGTGTGAGAGGACATGGAAGGCTGCAGACTCTCACATGGAGATGAACCTGTGCCTGATGTCTGAGAAGGTGTAGGGACCCCTACAGATGGTTCTGAGGTGGGAAGGAGCAAGTTGCCCTCCACTGTACTGAACGAAGGGGGACCCGCTTGCAGCAGGGGGCGTATCTCCTGGTGGTGACGGAGCTTCGGCTTTGGGTCCAAACAGTTTAGTTCAGGGGAAAACTCGTCAGTCAGAGGAGTGCTGAACATGTCCAGATGGAGGTGAAACCGCACAACTGGTCTCAGATGGGATGAAACCGCACAACTCAGATGGGACTTGAACCCAGCCAAAATTCTGATTGGGACTTGAACCCCATGGGCTGGGACTCGAACCCACTGTCTTTTAATTGAAATCACACACATGGTCTCAGGACTTAATGAAGCTCAGGTTCTTTGTGTCTCATCGCAGAAGGAATTCAGCTAGAGGCAAAGTGAAAGGTAAGAAGTAGATTTATTGAGAGAGATACACATTCAGAATGCAGTCTGTCTCAAAAGGCAAAAGCGGCCCTGAAATATGGTGTGGATAGTTTTTATGGGCTGGGTAATTTCATAGGCTAATGAGTGGGAGAATTATTCCAACTATTTTGGAGAAGGGGTGTGGATTTCCAGGAACTGGGCACCGCCCAGTTTTTGACCTTTTATGGTCGGCCTCAGAGCTGTCATGGTGCCGGTGGGTGTGTCGTTGATCATGCTAATGTATTACAATGAGCGTATAATGAGGCTCAAGGTCCACTGGGAGTTAAATCTTCCGCCACCTTGGACCTAGTTGGTTCTAACCAGTTTGTGTTGTATCTTCAACCTGCTATGTCCTTCTTTGTTTTTTGGTATCTTACTGTAGTTTTTTTTTTTTTTTTAAACATCTTTATTGGAGTATAATTGCTTTACAATGGTGTGTTAGTTTGTGCTGTATAACAAAGTGAATCAGCTATACATATACATATATCCCCATATCTCCTCCCTCTTGTGTCTCCCTCCCACCCTCCCTATCCCACTCCTCTAGGTAGACACAAAGCACGGAGCTGATCTCCCTGTGCTATGTGGCTGCTTCCCACTAGGTATCTATTTTACGTTTGGTAGTGTATATATGTCCATGCAACCGGCTGTGTCATTCTTTTAAAGGTTGTGCCCTGCCCCCTTCCCTCCTGTTTCAGAGGTTGCAATTAAGACACTCATATAAAGGACTCTAGTGGGTTGACGGGTGGCTCCCCCAAAAGATATGTCCATGTCCTAGCCCCCAAAACCTGTGAATGTGACCTTGTTTTGAAAAAGGGTCTTTGCAGATGTAATTAAGAATCCCGAGATGAGGTCATCCTGGATTATCCAGGTGTGTCCCAAATCCAATGACAAGTGTCCTTATAAAGAACAGAAGAGGAGAATTCACAAATACAGAGGAGAAGGTCATGTGAAGACAGAGGCAGAGATTGAAGTTATGCAGCCAAAGAAAGCCTGGAGCCACCAGAAGCTGGAAGGGAAACTTTGGAGAGAGTGCAGCCCTGAGGACACCTTGACCTTGGATTCTTCGCTCCCAGAACTATGGAAGAATGAATTTCTGTTGTTTTAAGCCACCCGGTTTGTGGTAATTTGTTTCAGTAGCTACAGGAAATTAATAACAAGGACCAATTGCAAACCACAGCCCATCCCCACCCGGAAAGGAAAAGCTAAGGGGCCATGGTCTGAAGTGGTGAAGGCAGAGAGAAGTGAAACTCAAAGGATCAATGAAGGACTTTCATCGCTTGCTGCATACAATGGAGTGGGTTGTGCACTGCACAACGGTGGGCGCCGTATACAGCATGGTTGTAGATCTGAATATTTATTGCTTGTTTTTTTTCTGCAGGGGTCAGTAAGGTATCTTGAGGAAGGGATGCCTCTTCCTAAAACACACAAAACTACCCTATGAACTCGTTGGTTTTTGGTGAGAAAAATCTAGATAGCCCTGTCCAGTAGAACTTTCTGCAAGTATGGAAATGTTATAATTGCGCCATCCAGTAGAGTAGCCATGAGTCACATGTGACTCTTGAGCACTTAGAATGTGGCTTGTGCAACTGAGGAGCTGAATTTTTGGCTGTGTTGGGTCTTCGTTGCTGCACGCGGGCTTTCTCTCGTTGCGGCGAGCGGGGGCTACTCTTCTTTGCAGTGCACGGGCTTCTCATTGCAGTGGCTTCTCTTGTTGCGGAGCACGGGCTCTAGGCGCGCGGGCTTCAGTAGTTGTGGCTCGCGGGCTCTAAAGCACAGGCTCAGTAGTTGTGCCGCACGGGCTTAGTTGCTCTGCGGCATGTGGGACCTTCCCGGACCAGGGCTCGAACCAGTGTCCCCTGCGTTGGCAGGCGGATTCTTAACCACTGCGCCACCAGGGAAGCCCTGAATTTTATTTTAATTAATGTAAATTTAAAAAGCCACATGTGGCTGGTGGCTACCATATTGGACATACAGCTCTAGGTCAAGAAAATGGAAGCTTGGGACTGCTTGATGTAGAATTTAGTCACCAGAAGCCTGGCCACAATTCACTAGATATTGTTCATGGGCCCCTCTGCAACTGTAGTCCTTATTGAGTTGAGGGGGTCAGTCAGGGACCAAGGTGGAGGTAGAGGTGGTGGCAGGGAGCGAGGAGTGCCCGGAAGTATGAGAAATGCTCAACTGGACCGGAGCGAGGGTCCAACAGCAGAAGGAGGAAGAGAGAAAGGCTTGCCCAAGGAGGTAAGAGATTTCTCTCCAAATTGCTGGCTTTCCCTACTCTTAGTAAACTTTCATGAATCTGTCAATCATGAAGTTAGCTA
Organism: Eubalaena glacialis; assembly: GCF_028564815.1. Taxonomy (NCBI): domain Eukaryota; kingdom Metazoa; phylum Chordata; class Mammalia; order Artiodactyla; family Balaenidae; genus Eubalaena; species Eubalaena glacialis. The sequence goes on along the minus strand of NC_083732.1, from coordinate 54,859,842 downwards.
AACTCTTTAGGAACCCTCCCCCCCTTTTTTTCTGGCTGCACCGGGCTACTTGCGGGATCTTAGTTCCCTGACCAGGGATTGAACCTGGGCCCTGTCAGTGAAAGAGTCGCGTCCTAACCTCTGGACCACCAGGGAATTCCCTCTTTTAGAACCTATTTTTGCTTTCAGCTTTCAGTTTGGAATAATGAATTTTTATTTGGAGATAATCATAGAGATGGGCAGGGGGTGCCAGTCTGGGGGCTCCTGGGCCTTGGGGTCATTCACTCCTTGAAAGGGGGCTCTTTGGGAGCAGGTCTGTTTAAGCTCCCAATCAAGCCTGCTATGGGAAGGTGGGAGCTCTCCCTGTCTATGCCACCCCACATCGCCCAGGTGTAGTGTCCAAACTCCTGTCTGGAGAGCAAGACATTTGCCCAGCTGCACCTTCATCCCTTGAAGGGACCTGAAGACTCCTCCAAGGTGGGAAGAAAGGTCTAATATGTCATTTGGTGATCATCACACTCTCCCCGCATGTTGGTAAGCAATGAGTGTGAATTTACTGAAGACTTTTAGGGGTAAGTGCCAACCAGACAGTGAGGGCCTGGCTATTCTGGCAGCATCAGCATCACCTGGGAGCTTGTTAGAGATGCAGACTCTCAGACCCACCTGATGGAATCAAGACTAGGTTGTAAGGATCCCCATGTGATTGGGGATGCACAGTAAAGTTTGAAACACTGCTCTAGAACAAGGCCCATTCCCTGACATTGATTTAATGGACTTGTTTTGAATTAATTAATGGAGCCGAGCTGACCTTGCTGTTTCAGAATTTTGTTGATTTCACCACCCTGGAGAACCTTCCAGTAAAACATAAATCTGCCAAAATAGTTTCCAAGCTCGATTATCCCAGACGGAATCCCCTCCAAGGCCGTGGATGTTCTGAAAGCTCAGGATAAAATGTATTCCACATCCCTCATCTTTGCGAGGGCGACACTTTGGGAGTGTGGTGGAGAGCGAGAACCTCCTTCCAGGGCCAGCTCTGGAGCTCGGCTCTGCATTGGTGGCAACTTTTCCTGCCACACCTGAGAGGATCTGGGCTCTGCCCCCACGGAGAACAGTTACAGTATCTCCATCCTCACCTGTGGCTTCCCTGCACCAAAGCCTGGCAAAGAGGTGACCCTTCTCAGGATTTTCTGAACAGAGCCAGCAGCCTATGGCTATCAAAAGAGCACATGAGCCTACTATCAAAGGGCTTAAAGAGACACAGAATCACCCAATTAGAAAGCGGTATTAAGCAACCTATTTGTCCATCGACAGATGAATGGATAAAGAAGATGTGGTACATACATACAATGGAATATTACTCAGCCATAAAAAGGAACGAAATTGGGTCATTTTAGCAATGTGGTTGGACCTAGAGTCTGTCACACAGAGTGAAGTAAGTCAGAAAGAGAAAAACAAATACCGTATATTAACGCATATATACGGAATCTAGAAAAATGGTACTGATGAACGTATTTTCAGGGCAGGAATAGAGACAGAGACGTAGACAATGCACTTGTGGACACAGCAAGGGGGGGCAGGGGGAGGGTGGGACGAATTGAGAGAGTAGCGTTGACATATATACACTACCATGTGTAAAACAGATAGCTAGTGGGAAGCTGCTGCATAGCACAGGGAGATCAACTCGGTGCTCTGTGATGACCTAGAGGGGTGGGATAGGGAGGGTGGGAGGGAGGGGATATGGGGATATATGTATATGTATAGCTGATTCACTTTGTTGTACAGCAGAAACTAACACAACATTGTTAAGCAATTATACTCCAATAAAAAAAAAAGAAAGTGGTATTAGCAGGTGTACAACATCCCATACAGCAGGAGATGCAGCTGTTGAAAATAATTTTTTAAAGAGGTTGCTAATTTTACAAAAAGCAGATCGGAAAATAGAATTATAGTCTTTTCATTCTCATTTTATTATATTGTTATTATTATTATTATTTGGCTGCACCATGTGGCTTGCAGGATCTTAGCTCCCTGACCAGGGATCGAACCTGGGGCCCCGGCAGTGAAAGCGTTAGTCCTAACCACTGGACCTCCAGGGAATTCCCCTTTTCATTCTTAAATAAAAATATATCTATAGTCAGAGAAAAAAATGCCTGGAAGGATATATTCCAAAATCTATGGTGTCAATGCTCATTAGCCATAGGACACCAAGAACGTATGTGTAGTGGGGCTTATGGGCAGTGCGGGGCATCTGGGTAAGAAGATGCTAGAAAGGAATTAGTATCAGGTTTGAGCTTGTGGTCGGTGCTTTGGGGATGGTTCAAGCAAGCTGGGCTCTGCTTTGAATTGGATGCTGCTGGGAAGCAGGGTAATTTTATGATTGGATATCTTAATAATTCACATCAAGATGAATGGAACGAGGCTATAATTGGTAATCACAAAACAAAAACAACAGTTACCCATTAGCCAGAATAGGGAGATGTCTGGTTAGTTTTGTGGTTTGGACGATGCTCTTGTTATTGTCTTGTGCAGACGCGATTACAGAATGGTCGTGTCTTTGTCTTGATCTTCACAATGGCAGTGGCCTTGGCTGGTGGGGTTCTGTGGAGCTGGTTAGGCTGAATGGGAGAATGGCAGGCAACATTCTTTGTCCACAAGACCAAGGCCCGGCTGTGAGTGTTGCCAGCTCTGGCCATCAGGGGCTGCTTTGCTCTTTCTTAGTGGGGGCACCTCTGTGTGTTGGGATTAAGAGTGATTTTCACTTTCTACTTCATATTCTGGAAAAAAAATTTTTTTTTACAGTCATGTATTACATTTATCTTTAGAAAAATAGCTATTTCCTTTCTGAGGGAAAAAAAAAAACCGCCTATATAAGAAAATGCTAAACTGGATAAACCATATGCCAGTGCATTTGGTTTGGTGGGGGGGGGGGGGCAGACAGCCCAGCTGAGTGCCCGGAACAAGAGTCACAAACGGTGTCAGCTCCACATCCTGCAGAGCAGCTCCACTCAAACACTTCCCCAGGAGGCAGGCTGGGCGTGCCAGCGCTCGAGTGTAGATTGGATGGAAATTGGGGTTGCTCAAGACCTCACTCCAGGGTCCAGGTGGTGAGAAACATGGCTGGCTTGTCAACACTGGGCGGAGGCCACCTGGACACCTTGGACACCTGCTTGGTGGGGCTGCCAGGTAAGAGGCAGTGACATGGCCTAGAGCTGTGGCTCTCAGCTTGGCCTGCCCATTAGAATCACCTGGGTCGGTTGTCACCCTCCCGCACCTCCAGGGCTCAGCAACCCTGACCAATTCAATCAGGATCCCTGGGGGGCAGGGCCCAAGTATGAGCATTTCTTGGCTCCCCAGGAGATTCCTCCAACTAAACTCTGCTCCTCTGGCCCTTGTTCATTCTACTTCTGTCCTCACTGCCCTCGTCTTTTCCACTCCTATCACCTCTAGTGCAGGTCAAACCTTCACTTCTCTCCTCTCAGTCATCCCTGTCTTCCACACTCCCTGACGGATCTTTGTAAAAAAATAATCGAGGTTACTGGTTCTCAGCTCTGGCAGGGTATTTGAATCTCCAGGGGAGACTGAAAAAGCATTCCCAGTGCCTGGCTTCACCCTTCGAGTTTCTGATTCCATTGGTCTGGGGTGGAGCCCAGGCACTGGTATTTTTTTAAAGTTTTGCAAGGGATTCTGTTGGGCAGCCAGGGTTGAGAACCACTGCTTTAGGCTTTTACTCCCAGCCCAGCAGGGAACAAGCAAAGGAGCTAACCCTGGAAACTGAGGCTCAGGAGTTCTTCAGGGCTCCTCTAGGGGAGCATGTCACAAAGGGGAAGGGACCTTCTCCCCCACTTTTCCAGAGAAGACCACAGAGCTGTGTCTGTTCATGTCCGGGCAGCCAGAAGGGGTGGCGGGGGAGAAATTCAGCAGCTACAGTGATAGTACCTGGTAATGAGATGGTCCCTGGCAGAGGAGGACTGGAGAAGGAGAGGGGTGAAAAGATGGGAATTACGTCCTAGCTGATGTCCTGAATCACTTGAGGGGAACTTCGCGGAGGGCTGGCTCTCACAGCAGCAGATGGGGGCAGAAGCTGGGGAAACAGCATGCATCTCAGTGAACACTTGGTTGTGAAGCGCTCCGAGCCTGGGAGGCCCACAGTGGATGCTGTGGAGTCCTGCCCAAATCCCCTTTCAGGGCCCAGGCGCTCCACCCCCAGCGGCGGGGAGCTTGCCTGCTGACTGCTCACAGCCCAGTCCTTCCCCAGGAATTGCACTCTGATGAAGGGAGCTGCCAGCTTCAAGGCTGTGCCCCCTCCCCAGGGGCAGCCTGCATACGATGACTAGTCGACAAGGAGGGGCACGAAGACCGGGGGCCCTTGCCTTCTTTGAGGACATCCCAGCTTCAGAGCTCCCCACGGGATCCGCTGAGGCATCTGGAGCGAGTGCATCCAGCGCTTCCTCTGCCTCTGCCTAATCCTGCTTCCCTCATTCCCCTGCAGGTGCTGCTCTGGCTTTCTCCCTAGGAAGCCTCCCCACATGCAAAGCTCTGCTCCGGGTCTGTTTCCAGGGTGCCCGACCTATGAGAAAGGCCCTTAATTTATGTGTGTGGGTGAAGGATGAACAGGGCTACAGGGGTATGAAGGAGGGCTGCATTACAGCTGCTTTGGGGGCCTCATGGAACATTTGTAAGTTCAAAGGACATGAAAACTGCAAATCTGATCATATACCTTCCCTGCTTAGAATTTCTCGGTGCCTCCCTACCACTTGGCCTGCCCATTAACTTCTGAGCCCCTCAGCATGGTTTGTGAGCTCTCTCGTAATCTAGCCTGACCACCACCTTCTCCTCGCCCTTGCTTTCCAGGCAGTCAAAACTGTCTGCAGTTTTCCAAACCACCTCTGCCTCCACACAAGCTGCTCACTGTTTCTAGAAGCCCTTCTTCACCTGGGTCACCTGCATTCCCTCTGCATTGAAATCATCTGTCTCCTTGCTCCGCTTCTGGCCTGGATATTCTGTGAGGCGCAGGCCAGCTCTTAGTTGTCTGCCTCTCCAGGGCCCAGCACAGTGGTACATCAGGCTGCACAATAGTACCATGGCAGAGCCACATTCATTCATTCATTCATTCAACATGTTTTTTATTGTGGTAAAATGCATGTAAGATAAAATTTGAAAGTGTACAATTCAGTAGCATTTAGTATATTCACAGTGTTTTGTAATGATCACCCCATCTACTTCCAGAACATTTTCATCACTCCCAAAAAAAACCCCTATCCATTAAGCAGTCACTCTTCATTACCCTCCCCTCCCAGCCCCTGGCAACCATTAATTTACTTTCTGCCTCTACGGATTTGCCTATTCTGGATATTTTATATAAATGGAATCATACAATGTGTGGCCTTTTGTGTCTGGCTTCTTTCACTTATAATGTTCATCCATGTTATAGCATGGATCAGTACTTCATCCCTTTTTATGATGGAATAATATTCCATTGTATGGATATATCACATTTTGTTTATCCATTCATCAATCGATGGACACGAGTTGTTTCCACCTTTTGGCTATAGTGCTGCTATGAACATTTGTGTACAAGTTTTTGTTTGAACACCTGTATTCAATTCTCTTGGGTATATATCTATATCTATCTATATATATATATATATTGGAATTGCTGGGTTATATGGTAACTGTCTAACTTTTTGAGGAACTGCTAGACCTTTCCACAGTGGCTGCCCCATTTTACATTCCCACCAGCAATATATGAGGGTTCCCGTTTCTCCACATTCTTGCCAACCCTTGTTACTTTCTGGATTTGTTTTTTTTTTTTGGATTATAGCTATCCTAGTGGGTGTGAAGTGGTATCTCGTGGTGGTTTTGATTTGCTCAATACGTGTTTTTGACCCCCTACTGTGTGCCAGGCACTGGGCTAGGCACTGGGGATCCTACAGAGAACAAAACTGACAAAGGCTCTGCTTTGGTGGAAGTTCCATCCTAGTGGGGGGATGACTCAGGAGAATGAAGTTAGGAGACTTAACAGCGTTAATTAGCAGGCACTTTAGTACCACTGGGCTGCAGCTGGGAGAGCAGAGAAGCGAGCTCTTTGGACCTCTTCTACCTCTCCTCGCCCTGGCGGGTGGAGCAGAGTTTGCAAACTCAAAGGCTTACTGGGCACCGGGCACCACCAGAGGAGAGAGCTAGAGGGGTGAGTGCATGTGCATGTGTGTGTGTATCTTGGGGGGTTGGTGCTATGGCGAACTAGGGGGCACCAGCCCTGCCCCTAGGGGCAGATTCCACTTAGCACTGGTTTCTTACTGCCAAGTGGTAGATAGACCTGGGTCTGGCCACGCTCTGGCTCGAAATAAGATTTTTACGTGAAATCTTCCAATTTTTACATGATGGCACAGACACTTTTAAAACATTGCCTGGGGCCCATTTTGGTGAACTGTGTACCAGTTTGTGATTCTGACATGGATATGTTTCTCAGAGGCAGAGCCTCATTAATAGAGGCAGCATCTCTATTCCCAGGTGGACCTGGGAATCTGCCTTCTTAACAAGCCTCCTCTCTGCCCGCCTCCTTCCCCAGGCAGTCTGATGCCGCTGGAGCTGGAGAAGCACCAGGCAGGTGTTGTAGGGAAGGCAGCCTCCCGCATAGCAGGGGGCTGGGCGGGCGGGATCACGTTCCCTGGTTGTGCAGGCACTGGAGCGCGCGTGTCCTGGTCCCAGTTTCTCAGGGCCAACAGCCATCCAGAGTACATGCCTCCGTGTGCCAAGAACAGCAGAGGGGTGGAGAGGGCCCTGCAGGGAGAGCATGCCCCTCCCCAGCCTCCCTCTGGCTCTCCACAGCCCCACGTGGTTAGATGCCTGTGCCGGTGGCTTTTACCCTAGTGGGCAGTGCTGCTGCCCCATGCCTGTGGCTTCCTGGTGCACTTTCTCTGGATTGAAAGCCTTTGGGGAGATGGCCCAAATAGAGATGTCAATTTCTAGGAGAAGGCAGCTGCAGGCCTACGGATGGATGGGTGTTAAGCAATATGGGTGTTAAGCAATATGTTTGTCAGTCTCTTGCTTAATTGTCACAACTGCAGTTAAAACTAGCAGTTCTCTGACAGGGTTGTTGGTTTCACAAACCCACAGGCTCCTCTTTAACAGCTGTGAACCACCTGGCCTCTGTAAGTTGTTTATTCTGAAGCCGCCATGACACTTCACGGGGTCTACCTGGTGACTTGGGGTGCTCTGTGGGGTTAGTATTCTAATCCAATATTTATAGGTTCAAGAACTACAGAAGCGTTCTCTCCCCCTCCGTGTCCCCTGTCAGCTCACTAGTGACGAGGCATATAGAAGGAACAGATACGTTTGTTGGCAAAGAGAGACATGGAAGAAAAGATAAATCTGGGGTTCGCCTTTATGGGGATAATCATCAAAGAGACCATTCCACTCACCCCACCAACCCCCAAACGCTTGTTTACATATTGTAGCTAAAGAAGGAACTTTGATTTCCCCAACAGGAAATAGCAAAGAATAAATTAATAAGCTATGTTTCTATGTACATTTCTATCCCTAAAGGGTCCATTTAAACAGCATCTTCTACCTAGATTACTCTCAGTAAATCACTTTAGTTGTTAAGAACCATAATCAAACTAAAATATAACTGCTGTAAAACTGTATAGTAGTCTTAATACCTGTAATAAAATATCACACTTAGTAGAGATTACGGGTGATAAGAGCAGAGAGCTAATGTTTACGGAGCTCTTACCGCAGACTGGGCTCAGTACTACGTGATTTACTTGGATTATCTCACTTAATCTTTACAACCCTGTGAGATTTGATCCTCAGAACCACTCAACCAGGGAGGTAATATCACCATTTTACAGATGGGGAAACTGAGTCTTAGAGGTTGAATGTGCTAAGTGCTTAACATGGTTCCTATCATGTAATCCTTAGGCTGATCCTGTGAGATTCCCCTCCCAACAGCCCTATGGAAAAGTATCATTACCTTTTCAATGGATGAGAGAACTGAAGTGTCAAGGCGTTAGGTATGCGCATGGTTGCATAGCGGGTATATTAGGTAGAGGAGATTGGATTTGAACCCAGGGATGTAGCTCCAGAACCCGCCCTTTAACCTCTAAGTTACATCAGCCAGTGAAACACAGTTTAGACAGCCAAACACATGTGAGTGTGTTCATTGTGTCAGTGTTTGTAATGGGGAAAAAGCTGGAAACCACCTAAATGTCCCTCAGTGGGGGAAGGTCACACCACACATCCTGGTCACACCAGGATGCACACATTCTAGATGGTACAGGTAGATATTAAAAGGAGCAAGTGGCTTTTGTATGTGCTGATGTGGAACGGTATACATGATATATTAAGTGAAAAAGGCTAGTTGCTAAATAATATGCATAGCATAACACCACTGAAAAATATGGGGGTATGTTATATTGTATCAATCAGGGACACACCCATATTGGATAATGTGAGGAGAGTTCAATAAAAGGAATACTTATAGAGCTGTGGGCAGGATACAGGGAGACCACCAGGCATGGCGCTGCAGTACCCTGGGGTGTATGACACTGGGAGCTCTACTGACTGCTGGAACCCAGAGATAGAACGGTGTGGAGGGGTCACTCCACAGGAATTGAGACCCTCCTCCGTAGAGGGATGCAGTCACCCCACTGTGACAGCCAGGGAGGGAGATGGGAAATCAGTCCCCTGACCTCACTCTCTTCCTGCCAGTCTCCAGCTGGTGTTCCACATTTGCCAAACCCACCTGGAAGCCAGAAGGTGAAGGAGATCATTGCTGGGGGTCAGCCTCCTAGGGCGCGTGAGGGTGTGGGTGCAGAAGCGTGGAGAGTGGACCTGGAGGGGCCAGTGAAAAGTTTCCGGCACATTAAGACTTACATACATATTTGCAAATGCTAAGAAAAAGGACCTGAGAGGATGAATACCAAATTGTTTAGGGAGGTTTCCTCTGGGTAGCAGGGTAAGGATTTCTACCTTTTGCTTTATGGTCTATATTGTTTGAGTTACAACAAAAGAGGCACAGCTTGGGTGAGACAACAGCATCAGCCCTGGTTCTTTTCCTGTTTCTGAATCATGCCACTGCTGAGGACTGGTGGGTGGAATGTAATTTCCAAAGACGGTCGCGCCGTTATGTATCCCATCCCACGAGCTCATCGTGCACCGTGACACTGACCCTCCTCCATGGAGAGGTGGGATATGTTTCATCCCCATGGACCTGGGTGGGCCTTTGAAATTGTCTTGACCAACTGAGTGTTGAAGAGGTGATGCTGTGTGACCTCCGAGACTAGATCACAGAAGGTGATACGGCTTCCTCTTGTCTCTCGGGATGTGTGTCCAAGAGCCCTGAGCCAGCGTGGAAGAAGTCCGGGTGCCCTGGAGCTGCCAGGCTGGGGAGGCCACGTGGAGAGGCACAGAGCAGTGCCGAGGGGCCCCAGCTGTGGCAGCCCCTGCCCAGGCAGTAGACCTGTGAGCGTGGAGGCCTTAGAGGTGACCCAGCCCCAGCCGTGGTGGGACCGCAAGCCCCTGAAAGACCCCCAAGTCAGAATCACCGGGTCCAGCAGCCCCCAAATTCCTGACTCTTATAAACTGAGAGAGGGAGAATAAACAAATACCATTGTTTTAAGCTAAGTTTTGGGGTGATTTTTCGTTCAGGAATAGGTCCCACGCAAGCTGGGAGGAAGTGTGAAGACTAATTTCCAGCAGGCCTCCTGACATATCGTGGAGCCTGTCAGGGAAGAATAAACAGCAGAGCAAAGGATCCCCACTGGCTGCTCACCCTTGACTCGGGAACCTGAGCATTTTTAGCTTCATGCTCACATGTCTTCTCCAGCCTGTCTCAGGCACCTTGTCTTGACCAGTGTCCATTCTTGACCTCCCCTTCCTTTCTCTGTTCCCCCTCATTTCCTTCCAAAGCAACTAGTCTAAGTCTTCGGAGCTCCTCTCTGCCCCACCCTGCTGCCCTGGGAGCCCCCAGAGGAGCCCGGCCCATGGTATTTTGGTGGCCGGATTAGGAGACCTTTCTCACTCCCATCGACTGGGCTGTGGACGTGGCACACTTGGGTCCAGAAAGGACTCTACCCCCTTCTTCGTAGAACTGGCACCTCCCGCGCCTCTGACCAAGAATTGGAATGGGAGTGACCACCTTCTTACAAATCGCCCCCAGGCCCCTTGCGTGGAGCAAGCACTGACCAACAGGCCAGTGAGAACCCTTTCTGGAAGTTTCCAGCTTGGGAGCGCAGAGAGAGGACACTGAAGGTAGCTCTCCTTTGTGTGTGTGGGAAACCGGACTGCAGTAGATGAGAGTCAGTCCAGCCCACAGGAAAAGAGGGACTAAAGACCAAGAAGGGTAGTCTGAAGGCACCCTTGTTCCTGTCACCTGTCTTCTGAGCGCCACCTGCGTCCCACCTCTGTATGACAGACGGCTGGGGCGGGGGACACAAGGTAGCACAGACCTCTTTTTGCCCGTGTGATCTGAAGAGGCAGGAAAAGTATAGGAGGAACCACATCACTGAGTTGTTTTGTTTTGTTTTTTTCTTCACATCATTGAGTTTTAATCCTGGCTTGCCAAGCTCTATGACTCTGGGCAGGTTATTCAGTAACTTTGTGTGTAAAGTGGGGACAATAATAATTCCTTCCTCATAGAGTTGTTGAGAGGAATAGCAGTTAAGGTATAGAGGGCTTAGACACGGCCTGATGACAGTAAATGCTGTACAATATTACCTATTATTACTTTTACTTGAGTTGGATTTTCTGTCACTTAGCTGGAAGAGTCTTGATCAAGACAAAACCTTCCCTACTTGCCTTTGGGTTAAAATGTTCCCAAGCACCCATATGTCTCAGGAGCAGGAAATTACCAAGCCACATGGGTGTGCCAGGAAATGCCAATCAAGCGTTTGCCCTCTGCCTTGCTGTGCTACCTACCGTCCATTGCTGAACTGTCCTGTTCCCACACCTGGAGAGGGTGAAGTCGGCATAGCTCTTCTTCCTGCCCTATGGCCTATTCAGACTATTTACAGACTTCTTCCCTCTGATTTGGGCCGCATTCTGGTCCTGCCTGGGTGTGGGTGCCCACAGGAAACCAGATGTGAAGCTGGCTTATGGAGGAGTGAACAGAAAACACAATCTCTCAGGATGTTCCAGTTTCTTTCTAACGCTGTCAGCTTATCCGGTTGCTTGCCTCTATTAAATACTTGTGCTTGCCACCACTCAGGTAACTGGGTTACAGGAAGGAGGGGACATCTGGGAAGAGAGAAAATGAAAGGAAATTCAATTCAGTGGGGATTTGCTAGGCACCTACTGTGTGCACATCATTGCATGGAGAGGTTGGAACTGACGGAGGCCCTCATAAAGGCGGTGACTAATTAACAACTCCCCATAGGATGACCTTCCTCTACTCCCGGCCTCACCTCTGCCGCCCCCTCTGACTTCTGGGAGGGGCTGGGGGTTCTCTGCTGGGCTTGGGCACGCTGGGAGCAAAAATGAGGGGCAAAGACCGAGGCCCAAGTGGCGAACCAGGAGAAGGGCTGGACGATTTTGCTCAAATCCGAATTGTGGCCTGGAGCTCTAGGCCAGCTCCAGGAGAAGGTCTGATTTGAAAGAGCAGAACAGGGTCTGAGCTTTCCATGTGTGGTGTAGAGATGGTGCAAGTGCCAGCAGGCTAACCTAGGAGCCAGGCCCAAGGGACCCTAGCAGAAGAGGCTGTCCAGGCAGCCTGGCCTCTCCTTGAAATATTCTGGAATGGCCAGAATACAGAGAGACTCATGACTCTTGAGAAACAACAGCCCCTGGGACTCTAGTGTCAAAAGCCAATCTTTCCAAACCCCATTAGACAGTGGAAAGAGGAAGACTCATGCTTGGCTTTGCTGTTTCAGTGATGCTGGGGATGGTTAGGGCTGTCTGTAGGGATCTGAGCGCTCTTGTGGGCTACAGGGCTGGGCTGGGGCAAGGTTTGATGTTTGCTTAGTACGCTCCAAAATCCGGCTCATAACCAAAAGGAGGGTGAAATGAGTAAAGGCCACTTGACTTACTTACTTCGCTGAACGCTTACTTCGCTGCTGTCTTCAGTCAAATATTTGGTTTGGGCTAGTTTATCTTGCAGGTCCCTTTCATCATTCATTTATTCATCATGAATCATGATAATTCAATCATCATTTATTCAACTGTCAGTTCATTTCTATAAGGTAGGGATGCAATTCTGCTCTGACAATCTATGAGTCTATGTGATCACTTATTTTTCAAAAAAAGGCTTCTTGTGTGCCCACTATGTGCCAGGCACTGTTCTAAGTGCTGAGAAGAGGACGAAGTCCCTGCTCCCGTGGTGCTTGCTCACCGGAGAGGGATGCAATTAGCAGGAAACCAAGACATAAGTGAGATCATTTCAAGTAGTGTTAAGTGCTCTGAAGAAAGTCTCAGGGGACGTGCCGGGGGGTGGGTGGGTAGTGGCTGATGACAACCGTATCTCCTGTACCTCTACCCGTCTTCCTGGATGAGTAAGAAGGAGGCTAGAACCCAGGCCTCTGCTAAGTGGAACTTTCAGGCTAGTCAAAGTGTGAACTGGGCCAGGAGACGCGAGAACCCATTTGCGCCGCTCCACCAAGGTGGTGACAGGTTACTATTTATCACAATAAATCCCCGAAGCATGAAGCGCTTGGCTGGTTCTGGAGGCTGGCAGGTGTCACAAGGGCTTGTGCTACAAAAAGCGTGTATTGTGGGTCAGTTTGGGGTCATAACCCCTTCTGAATACATTTGGGTAACTTTTTAAAAAACATCCGTTTTACTTTTAAAAAGGCAAGATATACATACAATACTAGATTTGAAGGACATAAAGCAGTATACACTGCGAAGTAAGTCTCCCTCTGGCCCCAGGCCCGCCCTACTCAGTAGGGGTCTGTGTGCCTCCCGTGCTGGTCCACGGGCTTTGCACACACTTGCTTGTGGATTGATACTCCTCAAAATGTACAGCCCTTGACCTTCTCCTTCTGCCAAAATATATGCCTGTACTTGGAGAGAAGGCCCAGAGGAGATTCCCAGAGGTCTTTGTGAGGCTCTTAGAGGGAGAAATAGAAGCAGGTCCCGTCTAATGGGGGCAGACCCCAGCGTGGCTGAGAGCCTGGGTTTGGAGCCAGTAGACCTGGGCACAAATCCTGGCTCTGCCTCTTTCTCGCTGAATGACTTGGGCAGGTGAAGGAATCTCCCCACGCCCAGGCTCCTCCTTCATAAGCTGGGGATAATCATTACTCCACCGAGACGTTGTGAGGATTACATGAGCTAAGGCAGATAGGCATTTGGCCCCATACTTGGCACATAGCTGAGCGTTAAAAAAGTGGCTGCTATAATTATCATGGAGGGGGTTCCAGGTACCCCTTAAGCCCACATTTGTATGCAGACAGACTCAGGTCAAGGTACTCTCTTTAGGGCGTGGAAGTCACAGAAGGGTCACCTGCAATGTATGTGCGTGCGTGCGTGCGTGTGTGTGTATGTTGGGGGTGGAAGTTGAAGACCAATTCTACTGGTTTGCTTTGGTGGGTCCCAGGTTCTCACCCTAGTCCTGCCGCCCACTCACTGTCTGATTTTGTGTGTGTCATTTGGCATCTCTGGGCCTGTCTATTAGATGACGGGATTGGTCTTGGGCGTCTTTAGGTAGCTCCATGCCAGGACTCTTTGCTCAGGAGGGTAAGCTGGGTAAGTGCCCTCCTCATAGCTCTGGGCTTCAGGGACAGAACCCAAGCTGGTCGGAGCCTTGGCCACTGGCGTGAGGAAGGTCAGCTCTGACTGCCTTCTCAAGGGTCTCTCTCTTCTCCCGTGTTTTCTGTAACCCCTTCTCTTCCCTGACTCAGTTCCTGGGGACGGGCCTACATTCCCTATACCCTTGCTTAGCGAGGGGAAGGTTCCGGAAGTTCAGGCAAGGCTGGGCTCTGAAGAAAGCGGAGTCGGGGGTGTGGCGATCAACCGGATTCCAACTCACGAGGGCCAGGAACAAACATAACTCGCTGGCACCCGTGGGCAAATCATCAACCGGAGCTGGGCCCCAGGCTGCCGTTATCAAGAACAGGGACGGTTGCTAGGAAAACAAACCCTCTGCAGCTGGCAGCTGTGTGCCGCCCGCCCAGCTGTGCTCGCAGGCGGGCAGCGTGCAGACCTGAACTCTTGTTTGACAGAGTTCGAGCGCAGCAGGGCGGTAAAGAGGAAACTTCCTGGCAGGCACCAACAACTCCGTACGTACTGCTTCCGGGAGAAGGAGCGCCCCGGGGAATACCTGTTTCAGCTGGTGTGACAGGAAGCCTCTGGAAAGAGCTTTATTGGGACTGCTCCTGCAGGATGAGATTCACGGGGGGATCGGGGGACGTGCTCTGTACAGAGCAACCAACTTCATTGTTCTTCCGTGATTTCCACGTACAAGTGAGAGTTCTCAGTGGCCTGTCCTATGTGCTGTGGCCGTTCTGCGTTCACGCCTTGTCTCCTCGCATGGGGGAAGCCACAGAGGGGAGGACGCAAAAAAACATGATACCTCTTGGTAGCAACATTCGCCCCACCCCCATCCCAGCCCACGTGCCTTACTCACGGTCCCAGGCCTCATGTAAGAGATGTGGATAAATGTTTGTTGTTAGGGACTCTGGGGATGCTGGAGCGTGACCCACGGCCATGCCAAGGCTGAGCTTCTCCAGGGGAGAGGGAGCAGGAGCCCCCGTCTGCCCCTCTGCACCCCAACATTCCCCCCACTGACCGGACCATGCTGACCACGCATCTGCCCAGACTCCCTCAGCCCAGTCCCCAAACCCTCAAGGAAGACACAGTGAAGCTGCGCCCGCCCAGGCTCTCGTCACAGGTTTTCCCTGCACCCCCCTCCCTGGACCACACTGTGCATGCCACGGCTGCTGAAATCTGAGGGACCCTCCTGAGAGATGCGAAGCCCACCTGGATGTCTTTAGAGCTTTCGCTTTCACTAGTTCTTGTTTTGGGGCTGCTGTCCCTCCATAAATTTCCTTCTGGGAAACAAGGCTCTCCTGGAAAGGCCCCTCAAAGCTGGCCCCACCAAGCCGAGCCAAGGGCAGGGGCACTCTGGGAGACTGGCTGCTGTGCCCCTCAGGGCCTGCTCCCCTTCTCAGAGCCCAGGAGCTCACCAGCTCCACCAGCTACAAGTGGGAAGGAGTTAGGGAAGGGCTTAGGCCTTCTGAGGATGACCTCTGCCGCCTCCTATTCATACGATGGACTCATTGTGTTAGTAGAGGTCTCTTTCGCCTTTTCCGGGAGTAGGATCTCTTTATGACAAGAGATCCTACTTGAATAGGAATAATGGCTCCTCAAAGATGGTGATGTCCAGATCTCTGGAACCTGGGAATATGTAATCTCACATGGTCAAAAGGACTTTACAGATATGATTTAGTCAAGGATCTTGGGATGGGAAGCTTCTCCTGGATTACCTGGTGGGCCCAATGTAATCCCAAAGGTTCTTAGAAGAGGGAGGCAGGAGGACAGAGAGGAGAGAAGACGCTATATTCCTGGCTTTGAAGATGGAAGAACGGCCATGATCGAAGGAATGCAAGCGACCTCTAGAACCTGGAAAAGGCAAAGAAACAGATTCTCCCCTAGAGGTTCCAGAAGAGATGCATCTGTGTTGATTTTACATTTCTGACCTCCAGAGCTGTGAAAGAGTACATTTGTGTTGTTTAAAACTGCTAAATTTGTGGTAAGTTTTTAAAAAATATTTATTTATGTATTTGGCTGTGCTGGATCTTAGTTGCGGCATGTGGGCTCTTAGTTGCGGCATGCGTGTGAGATCTAGTTCCCTGACCAGGGATCGAACCTGGGCCCTCTGCATTGGGAGCGTGCAGTCTTAACCACTGGACCACCAGGGAAGTCCCAAATTTGTGGTTGTTACAGCAGCAACTGGAAACGAATACAAACATGAAAAAAATGCCATGGCTCCTCCTGTGATTGTTTTTTATTTAGCATCTATTGATGAATAAAATATATAATGACAAAAAGCCACCTTGAATTCAGTAATGCACTTACAGCTTGTTAACCACACAGCAGCTACAAACATTCAAGAAACAGTGTAACTCACACCCAGCTCATACCATGGGGTGGATTCATTCACTCATTCACTCATTCATTCATTCATTTGTTCTGAATGTGACCTCTGACCCAAATTGCCTGGGTTCAGATGTCTGCTCTATCACGTAAAGCTGTGTGACCTTGGGCACATATATTATTGGGAGGATTGACCTTATATTATTGGGAGGATTAAATGATTTAATGTGCAGAAAGCATTTAGAAAAATGCTTGGCACACTGTAAATGCTATGAAAGTGATTATTATTTTTTTTAATTAAAACATAGGATAGCTGTGAGAGACATTATTCAGTCTTTCCATGAATAACATATGAATAATTTTCCGTTCTGTTTTACTTCATTGTGCTTTTATTTTTTAATATGTCCCAAGAATGCCTAGCCTTGCAGAGAAGAAAATATAAATGCTCACCTCAAATCAATACAAACACATTGATTCTTTTTTAATGTGTTCTCAGCTTGATCAGGAAGCCCAGTTCCTTAGACATTCGTTACTACCATCAGCCAGACCTGAAAGATAAACCCCACTCCCAGTCCAACTTTTCTTATTAGGACCTTCCAAATAAGACTGGGGTCTCCAAAACACCGAGGAGCAGATACTACAGGTGCCTGCATAGTAGCCCTTTACCTCTTCTTTGTTCAGGTGTGAGGCAGCAATATGTCCAGCCCTGGGGAGGGTGGGGGAGGGGTAACTCATGACTGGGTTAGGCCTGTTATGGTAATCCTTGGTAACTGGCTGGGGTTTATGACCACTTCCAGCCAATTAGACATGAGTAGAAGTCTGATGGTGGATTTCCGGGAAAGTTTTTCTTTCCTAATAAAAAGGAAATGTTTAGTTATGGTTCAGTCAGGAAGACAGACACCACTCAGGTATTTCAAGCAGGAAGGGGTTTAATACAGGGACTTAAATGGAACATAACTGCTGAAAGGGCTGGAGGAACAAAAGTAAAGGCAAACCAGCCCTAAAGGTCAACTGCTAGCTTTCAGATAGTCAGGAAGCTATAAGAATCATAGTAGACTGCAGTGATAATCACAGCTCTCTGCAGACCATAGCAGGTGAGTTTCAGGCAAATTCCTAGAGGCCACTACAAAATCTCGTGTTAGCTCTTCTCTTCCTCCTTCCAAATCTTGCACAGGTACCTCTCATTAGTGCCATCTAACCCAAATCCCTGCTAGCAAGGGATTCTGGGATCTGTAGTTCTTAGACTCCATGGTAAGAGGATGCAAAGAAGGTGGGAAATGGTGCAAAGACGCTCTGGTACAGAGAGAACCTTTCTCTTCCTACTTTTGCACTTAAAAAATCAGGATAAGAAGCATGGAACTGATATAGGTAATCTTATGACTATAAGGTAAAAGATTAATTCACCCACTCACTCATTCATTCACTTGTTCAACACACATGTATAGAGGAACATCCTGGGCAGAAGCTCTGGCCTTTGACTCTCTGGCCATTTGACTGGCTACACTGCTGCACTGATGAGGACAACAACGATTGGCATTTTTTGAAAACTTTTTTTGCTGAATACCATACTAAGTATTTTATATGCATTATCTTATTTCATCCCCATCCATACCGAGTGGTTATAAACATACACATCTCACACTTGGAGCATAATAGGAGCACTAATAGGAGGACATGTACTTTGTATTCATTATGTGCCAGGCATCGTTCTGAGCTCTTTATACATTTTAACTCTTCCAACAATCCTGGAAGTAGGCCCTACTGTCATCACCCTCTTCATGTGATTGAGGAAACTAAGGTACAGCGAAGTTAAGCTACTTGCCCAAGGTGACCATCTAGCAAGTGGTGGAGCTGAGATCTGAAGCCAGGCAGGTTGGTACCAGAATCTGTGAATTTCATCACTGTTCTATGCTAGAAACTAATGATTGTGGCTGCTTTTATCAGGAGGAGGGCACTGCGGGCCAACTTGTATTGGAGACTTACTGCATATCCCTTTGTATTGCTTGACTTTTTTATATGTGTTTCTAGAGATTAATAAAAGCTTTTTTTTTTTTTTTTTGTCTGTGTTGGGTCTTTCTTGCTGCGCGTGGGCTTTCTCTAGTTGCAGTGAGCAGGGGCTACTCTTCGCTGTGGTGCTCGGGCTTCTCATTGCGGTGGCTTCTCTTGTCGCAGAGCACAGGCTCTAGGTGCGAGGGCTTCAGTAGTTGCAGCACTCAGGCTCAGTAGTTGTGGCACGCGGGCTCAGTAGTTGCGGCACGTGGGTTCTAAGGCACGCGGGCTTCAGTAGTTGTGGCGCATGGGCTTAGTTGCTCCACGGCATGTGGGATCTTCCCGGACCAGGGATCGAACCAGTGTCCTCTGCATTAGCAGGCAGCTTCTTAACCACTGCACCACCAGGGAAGTCTCATTAAAGGCATTTTTAAGCAGTCAAGAGTTTAAGTGGCAAATTCCATTTATCCTGCAAAACCCAGCTTCCCTGGAAAGCCTTTCTTAATTCTTCTCCCAGATCTTCGTTCTTCTCTTCATCTCTGTGGCTATACCTAGTATCTGGTATGTACTTGGTTCCCAGGAAATGTTTGCTAAATGAACATCCCCAAAAAGCCACCTCTGTACTTCCCAGCTTTCTGTCTCTCCTACCTGGCATTGACAATTCCTCCTAGAATGCCACCTTCTCAGTGCTATTCCTTTGCTCATAAACCTTCAAGGATCCCTGCTTCTGATCCCTATTAGGTCTGAATGTGGCCTGAGTTTCCAGGTTGTCCTCAGGCTGGCCTCGCCCTACCTCACTAATCTTGCTCCCAGCGCTTCAAATCCTACTCAACCTTTAGGAGGCTATGCATGATTACTCCAAGCCTCAGTGAGAGCTCTCTCCTCTGGTTCCAATTCATGGGGGCTGGACCACCACAATTTAGATCTGTCTGGGACTGCCCGTTACTATTCCCGGTACGAGGAGTGAGCAGGTACCATGGCGGCTCTCTTTCCTCTCCTGGCCCCCTTTCCTCAGAACAGCATAATAAACTCAACCAGCCTGCAGGAGTGAGACAAAAGCTTTACAACAAAGGTTGGCAATCATATGGGTACTCACCTTTTATAGATTGTCATTGGTGAGTCAGCTGATGGACTTCCTTGCTTCATCTAAAAATCCTTACTTCTTGGTAATCCATTTTTGGCTGCTTCATAAGGATTCAGTCTCCCTGCTCTATTTCCCAGCAATTAATGGTCCTTTTTTCATTTCAAATATATTTTTCTGATTCCCTCCTTCCCTTTTGGCCTGCCCCTTTTTTTAACCACTTCACCTTTCCTCAGGAAAGAGCTTAAGCTGACCTCTAGGCCTGTGTATCTAACTGCTTACTGGGGGACTCAACAAGCTCCTCCAGTCCAAAGAGAACTCGTAGCCCACCCCCCGCCAACCTGTTTCTCCTGATTTGCCCTGTCAAGATGGAGACAGCACCTCCATCCCCCAAGTTGCTCAAGCCAGGAACCTGGGAGTCAGCCTCAGCACCTCCTTCTCTCGTCCTCCCCACGACCACCCATCGCTACTCATGCTCTGTCTCTTCTCCTGAACTCCAGTTCTGGAAATTTTCATCTGGTACTCCTCCACCTGGGTACCACCTCCACTGTGATATACAGTATCCCAAACTCTACTCATCATCACATTCAGCATCTTTCCTCTTAAAACCGGCTTAAAAGATCAACTTTCCGGACTTTCAGTCCGACATGACTGCTGGGTTCACTGTTGAAGTGACCTTCCCTTTTCCCTCCAGCCAGTCATTGAATTTTGTTAAACTTTCCTTGCCCCCTCTGTGAGAGGCAGGTTATGCTGAATACAGTATAGACTTGGTTTCCAAACCTGGGCTCAATTGCTAGCTCCCTATGCAACTTCAAACAAGTTACGTAATCTCTTTGAGATTCTGTTTTCTTACTTGTGAAATGGAGATAAAATACATCCAATTTTAGTGTATGAAAAAGTTGGTATTTAAAACCAAATGAGGAAAATGGACAGTTCACTAGATATTATTGGGAGAGCTAGATAGCTATTTGAATAAATAAACTTTTATTCCTACCTCAGTCCAAATATAAAATAAATTACAGATGGATCAAAGCTTAAATGTGAAATGTGAAACTTTTAAAGTATTAGAAGAAAATAGGGATGAGCATTGTTATTATTTTGAAATTGGGAAAGACTTTCTAAGCCTGATATTCACATGAAACCCAGCTCCCATAAAGGAAATGATTGATAAATCTTATTACATGAAGAGTTAAGTTCCTAAATAATAAAAGAAAAAGAGAAACATACACACGTACGCGCGCGCACACACACACACACACACACACACACACGGGGGTGGGGGAGGGAGAGTCAACTTGGGAAAAAATGTTTGCAATATATATGACAGTCAAAGGTGCTAATTTCTATAATATGTGAAGGGCTTATAGAATTCAATAACAAAAAAGACTGCTGAGACTTCCCTGGTGGTCCCATGGTTAAGACTCCGTGCTCCCAATGCAGGGGGCCTGGATTTGATCCCTGGTCAGGGAGCTAGATCCCGCATGCCGCAACTAAAAGATCCCACATGCCGCAACTAAGACCCATGCAGCCAAATAAATAAATATTTTTTAAAAAGACTGCTATTAGAAAAATAGATAAAGAATATGCATGGACAATTTTTTTTCCTTTTCTTTTCTTTCTTTCTTTCTTTTTTTTTTTTTTTTAAACCAGGGATCGAACCCGTGTCCCCTGAAGTGGAAGTGTTGAGTCTTTTTTTTTTTTAATTTATCTATTATTTATTTATTATTTATTTTTGGCTGTGTTGGGTCTTCGTTTCTGTGCGAGGGCTTTCTCTAGTTGCGGCAAGCGGAGGCCACTCTTCATCGCGATGCGCGGGCCTCTCACTATCGCGGCCTCTCTTGTTGCGGAGCACAGGCTCCAGACGCGCAGGCTCAGTAGTTGTGGCTCACGGGCCTAGTTGCTCCGTGGCATGTGGGATCTTCCCAGAACAGAGCTCGAACCCGTGTCCCCTGCATTGGCAGACAGATTCTCAACCACTGCGCCACCAGGGAAGCCCGGAAGTGTTGAGTCTTAACCACTGGATCTCCAGGGAAGTCCCGACAATTTTCAAAAGAAAAAATGTGAATGTTCAATAAACAGATGAAAAGATGGTCAACCTCACTAATAGTCAAAGGAATGCAAATTAAAAGAACAAAGAAATAGCACACTGACAAGGATTTTAGATGGTTTTTGATACCCAGTGTTGGTAAGAAAACAGGCACTTTCATATACTGTTGTTGGGACTATGAATTAGTACATCCTTTCTGGAGAGGAATTAGGCAATATCTACTATACCAAAATGTGCAAACCGTTTGACAATTACTAGAATAGAACTTGCATACATTCTTGTATATATATTCAAGTACCTGTGTTCCAGAATGCTTATTGAAGCATAATTTTTAATAGGAAAAATTAGAAATAATTCAAGGAATAATTAGATAAATTAGGCAAAATCCATTGGAAAATATTATATAGCTATTAAAAATGATGCAATAAATATACATATACCAAAAATGAAAAGATATTTAAGAAATGTTTTTAAATAGGTCAGTTACAATACAGTAAGTAGAGGTTAATAAATAATGAATGTTAGTATATGCGTGAAAGCATCCAGAAGCACATACACCACACTCATACTGGTGATTATACCTCAAGGGTGGCATTCCCAGGGACTTTAAATTTCTGTGTTATATATCTGTATCATTTAATTTATTTTTTAATAAGTGTGTTTACTTCTTTGGTAATAAGGAGAAACAAAGATGATCAGTTAATTTTTTTAAGAAATTAATTCTATAAGTATTTAATGGAGTAATTTTGTAAATATCTAGCCCAGTGCCACACACATAGAACATAATAAACACTCATTTCCATTCATTCTCCCCTCATTCTGCTCCACGACCCACCCTGGGTGATTTTTAACACTCCCCTGGTTGTTCTCTCTCTCTTCCCCCTTTTCTTCACCTGGCCCTCTTCTCTTTCACTCTCTTCCCTTCACTCCATGACCCTACTTTTTGCTCTCTGCTTCTCCTGGCCGTCTACCTCCTTCTCAGACCAAGTTTTCTCTGTCTCTTTCCCTTGATCCTCTTCCTCCCTCCTCCCATTTTGAAAATGCTTATCCTCCCAACATTTTCATCCTTGATCTTTTATCCATTTATTACCTTTTCTGTCCTTGGACAAGATATATCCATAATGCCATCCTGCATCAAATTGCATTGATGACTCCTCCCCACGCCTTTCTTGTGAGTTCCATGCTCATGCTCCCCGATGCCCACGGGACATCGCCATTTGACGGTTCTGCAGCACCTCAAACTCAACCTGTCCAAATGCGGCTCATTATTTTACTTCCCAAATCAGCTCTTGCTCCAGGTTCCCTGACTCAGTAAATGGCATCAACATTTAGTCAGTACCCAAGTCAGAAACCTCAGTCAACTTGATTCCTTTTCTCAGATATTGAGCCCTTTCTAGGAGATTTCCTTTATAACTTTGCAGTAGAGAAGCCTTTCTAACTATAATCCCCAAATCTGAAAGCCATAAAAGAAAAGATTGATAAATTCAACTACATAAAAATAAAAAAGTTCTGTTAGGGCATGAAACCAAAACAAACAAGCAAACAAACAAATAAAAGAAAGCATCATTAGCAAACAACTAACTGGGAAAAGCCAACTACAACTTATATCACAGACATAGAACAGATCTCCCTAATATACAGACTGGTGATGATCTCTGGAAACATGAATTATATTATTTTACTTTTTATAGATTGAACATCTTTGATTACTGCTTTTTTGTTAAATAAGGGTCTATTATATTTGCTCACGTATCTACTATTTCCTGTGCTCTTTATTCTTCTGTGTAGATCCAAATTTCCATCTGGTTATAATTATTCTTCTGCTGAAGGACTTTTTTTTTTTTTTTTAATTTATTTATTTATTTTTGTCTGTGTTGGGTCTTTGTTTCTGTGCGAGGGCTTTCTCCAGTTGCGGCGAGCGGGGGCCACTCTTCATCGCGGTGCGCGGGCCTCTCACTATCGCGGCCTCTCTTGTTGCGGAGCACAGGCTCCAGACGCGCAGGCTCAGTAGTTGTGGCTCAGGGGCTTAGTTGCTCCGCGGCATGTGGGATCTTCCCAGACCAGGGCTTGAACCCGTGTTGCCTGCATTGGCAGGCGGATTCTTAACCACTGCGCCACCAGGAAAGCCCTTTTAAACATTTCTTGCAGTGCAGGTCTGCTGGTAGTGAATTCTTTCAGCTCCTGTATATCTGAAAAAGTCTAGTTCATTTTTGTTTCTGAAATAGATTTTCTCTGAGTATAGGTTGACAGTTTTTTTTCCCTTTCACTGTCTTCCCCATCCTCAGCTGCTCTTGACTTGCTGTTTATTTCAAGTATGTTGTTCCTTGGTGTTTCTTCACGCTTTTTCTGATTGGGGTTTGTTAAGCTTCTTGAATCTTTAGGTTTATAGTTTTCATCAAATCCAGAAAAATATTGGCCATTATTCCTTCAGATATTTTCTGCCCCAATTTTTTCTCTACTCTCCTTTTGGGACTCCAATTACACATATATTAGTTTGCTAGTTGTTGTCTCACAGGTCACTGAGATGCCCTGTTCATTTCTTTTTTTCTGTAGTTTTTTTCTCTGCCTTCTATTTTCATTAGTTTCTATTGCTATATTTTCAAGTTCACGGATTATTTTCCTGCAGTATCTAAATGCTGTTAACCGTATCCAGTGTATTTTTCATTTTAGATTTTATATTTTTCATCTCTAGAAGTTTGATTTGGATCTTTTTTATAGATTCCCGATTTCTCTTTAATATGCTCATGCTTTATTCTACCTTCTTGAACATCTGACATATATGTATAATAGCTGTTTTACCGTGCTGTCTTTTGATTCTGTCATCCGTGTCATTTCCAGGTCTGTTGATTTTCTTCCCCCTGCATATTTTGGATCACATTCTCCTGCTTCCTTGAATGTATAGGATTTTTCTTTTAGATGCTAGACGTTGTAAATTTTACATTGCTGGGTGCTAGAGCTTTTAAATATTCCTTTAAGTAATTTTAGATTTTGTTTTGGGATGCAGTCAAGTTCCTTGAAAATATTTGATCCTCTTGATGCTTGACTTTAAGCTGTGTTAGATGGATCTAGAAGAGCCTTAAGTCTAGGGCTAACTTTGCCCCACTGCTAAGGAAATACCCTTCTGAGGACTCTACTTAGTGCCTTTGGTATTAGGAAGGCTTTCCACTCTGGCTGTTTGGAAATGGCTGGCTAGTGGGAACATGAACTATTCCTGATCCTGTGTGAGCTCTGCAATTGTTCTGACTGATCCATTTTAGTGGTTTTTCCCTGACCTTAGTTTTCATACCTGCCTGCACGGATCAGTACTCAGCTAAAGACTTGAGGGGAACCCTCCTCAGAGCTCCAGAGTGTTCACTCTGTGTAACGCTCTCTTTTCCAGTATTCTGCCCCACAAATTCCAGACACATTGGCCTCCCCAAACCTGAACTCTGTTTTCTCAGCTCAGGAAGACTCCCAGGCTCTGTTTGGGTACCTGCTCTGTGTTTTGTAGACTGAAAATTCTCTTTAGGCAGTAAGCTAAGAAAGTCACAGGGCTCACCTTGTTTGTTTCCTTTCTCTATGCTAGCTGTTGTCCAGTGTCTTAATACCATTGTTTCATATGTTTTGTTCAGGTGTTTAGTTGTTTAAGGCAGGAGGATAAATCTGCCCATTACTCCATCACAGCTGGAAGTGGAAGTCCTTGATATGTTTCTTTGGAGTGTGCTAGAGGTATAGATTTATTCTGTGAAAGTAAGAAATGCAAAAAATCTGTGGTAGTGCATCAGAGAGGCATGTGCCTATGTGGAATTGATAGAGATGTGACATTTATGTACCACAGCCATTGCCATTTTGCACAGCAGTTGCTAATGAGGGATAACACATGGAACATATCACGAAATGTCACTGAATATAATATGTATCGTGATATATTAATAAACTATTAATAATGTATATTCACTTTTGTTTCCACATCTTATGGCCACCCTGGTTCAAAAACTCCTAGAAATTGATTGTAGAAGAAAAAGGCCACAACCCAAATGAAAACTAGGCAAAGAATATGAACAAATAGTTCACAGAAAGGAAATGCAAATGACTCATAAATATATGAAAACATTTCTCAATCACATTCATAATAAGAGAATGCAATTGAAAATTATGAAATACCATTTTCACCCATTAGACTGGCAAAAATACAAAGTCTGATAATATACTTTGCTAACAAGTCTGGGGAAACAGGCATTCTCACATACTGCTATTGGTTGTATACATTTGTACAACCCCTATAGAGGGTAATTTGCAAGTTTATCAAAATTATCAAAGCATATGTCCTCTGATGCAGCCATCCCACCTTCAGAGTCTATCCTACAGAAATCTCTGCACACATGGGAAATAATGAAGGCTATTCTTTGGGATGGTGTCTCTAATAGAAATAGATTGGGAAAAACTCAAGTGTCCATCAACAGGGGATTGGTTAAATAAATTCTGCTTTATTCACACGAGGAAATATTACGCAAATGCTGTTTTCTGTGTATTATAAAGATCTCAAAGATATTAAGTGGGAAAAAAAGCAAAGTGTAAAACAGTGTTTATAGAATTGAGTAAAAAACGATAGAAGTAATAATAGATACTCATTTTGTTTATTTATGTTGTAAAATAAAAAACTGGGAAAACACGCCAAATCTAATAATAAAGGTTAGCTGTCAGGGGTGGGAACAAGGCTTTCCCCTGAATACTTTTTTTTTTTTTTTAAGAGAACTCCTTTTTTTTTTTTTTTTTTTAATTTTTATTTATTTATTTATGGCTGTGTTAGGTCTCCGTTTCTGTGCGAGGGCTTTCTCTAGTTGCAGCAAGTGGGGGCCGCTCTTCATCACGGTGCGCGGGCCTCTCACTATTGCGGCCTCTCCTGTTGCGGAGCACAGGCTCCAGACCCGCAGGCTCAGTAATTGTGGCTCACGGGCCTAGTTGCTCCGCGGCATGTGGGATCTTCCCAGACCAGGGCTTGAACCCGTGTCCCCTGCATTGGCAGGCAGATTCTCAACCACTGAGCCACCAGGGAAGCCCCCCTGAATACTTTTTAATGTTTTTTATTTTTAACCATGAGAATGTATTTTCTATTAAAATTTAAATTAAAACATGCTTCTGGGCTATCTCCTCCCCTTTATACCTACCACCACTGTCCTAGATCCTTATCAACTCTTGCCTAAACTACGAAAAGAGCCTCCTGCTGTTTACTCTGCTTCTGTCCAGTTCAGACCCCTTTAAGTGGACCTGGGGGCTCCTGCAATTCCCTCTAAGTGGGCATGAAGAGCCAGAGGGAGCCCACCCTAGCTCCAGAATTTTTTCTCACTTCCTATTTGCCATCTCTGCCACTCCTTGCTTTTGGTTTTTCCTTCTTTCCAACCTCTACTCCCCTCCCAACTTCCCCTTTGCGCCTCCACTCCTTGACAACTAGCCCTCTGGACTGATGACCCAGTTTGGGAGCTGCTGGCCTGACCCTCAGCACACCTGCAGACACTGCCCGTGGCGTCTGCCCTCTGGCTGCCGAGACCCCTTGGCCCCCGAGCTCGCATTAGCTCTGGGGTTCTCCTCCTGCCCACCTGACAGGGGAGGGGGCTTGATCACCAGAGCACAGTTTCTCCCCAACACCGTATGGATCTCCACATCACTGCTGCGTGCTGTTCATAAAGCACAGCTCCCTACCTGGCTCTCCATTCCTCCCCACGTCTAAGAATGAAGTCCAACCCTGACCCATGCGAGTGACACTCACCTCCTCTCTGGCTGCTCCCTGTCATGTACGCTATACTCCGGTCACGCTGGACTGAATTCTCCAAAACCGACAAGTGCTTTCCTACTTCCACTCTTTGCTCAAGCTGTTCTCTCTCCTGGAATGCCCTTCTTCTTCTATGAAGTTTCATCTGTTTCCAGTACCTTTGTACACGAATGCATGTATATGACTTGTAAGTATTTACCTGTGTGCTCACTGTGCAAGTCTATGGGATAGGTATATTTACATTGTTCTCTAGCTACATGTCTGATTGTTGTCTCTCTTGCTTTATTTTGAGCTCCCTGAGAGCAGGAACTGTGCAAAAGATAGGACCCTAAATCTAGGCAACTACCAGGGGCAGAAATCTAATTCAAACTCCCTTAGAGACCTACTAGGAAGGATTTGGGGTGAAGGGCTGATTACCGTGGTTGGCTCAAGCGGGGTCCGCTGCCAGCCCCGATTGATCCACGAGGACGGGATGTCAGAGAGGCTTCCACGGGAACCACGGAGTTGTGGGTGGTGGCAGGGAAGGGGAGAGGAAGTTCTCAGAAGGAGGGGAGGGGTGTGAGGTGTGTCTTCTGGGCCAACAAGAGGATAGGTGTCCACTGCTCCTACACTGGCACTGGGCTCCCACCAGGTGTGTCTCCTCCCTGCCTGAGTCTCATCCATGATTCATTCCAACTCTTTCCTTCGTCATTCAACCTCCTGAATTTCAAGCCCTCTCCTCTCCTGCACAGGGTGTCAGCTGTCTTGCCTGCCTAGAATCCCTTGCTTCTCCACCTGCTTCTGGTGAATGGTCCCCTCTTCTTTTCCTTTGGGGAACTAGTGCCTTTGACCTGAGCTGCCCATCACAGGCCCCGCCCCCAGGGGGTAAGCCCATGGCCCAAGCTAAGCCAATCAGTTCTCTCCTGAGAACTGGCATCCTGGGGGAGACGCTCAGAGATGCCACATCGATGGCCACCCTCTAGAGACTTCCAGAGTTCCCATTCCACTCCCCAGAGCTGCCCGTTCTTATCCTTCCTGAGGGCAGCCATTCCTTCCATTGGGGAGCTTCCCTCCGGAGATGGTTCTGGATACCTCCAACAGATGTGGTCACATCCTGCCTTGTAGCATTTTGTTCAGATCTTTCTTTTAGTATTTGTCACTGACTTGCATATAATTATTTGCCAACTCATCTCCATTCATTCAACCTTTATTCACACACTGATTATATATGCCCAATAAATGCCTCTTTTTGCTCAAGTTAGAATTGTATTTTGTAGCTTGGAACCCTAAAAGACCTGAGCAGCTGAGCTGATGAGCCACCCCAGGCCCAAACGAGCCAGCAGGAGGGCTGCTGCTGCCATGCACCCCCCTCTGCTCTAGCCGTAGTCATGCGCTACTCTCTCCCAGTGCTGGATCACCGGGAGGCCGTACCTGAGCTGTGCTGCTCACCACTGTCCCTGCATGTTTGTCCTGCCCCTCAGCTCCACTGTAAGCCGTGAAGTGCAGACACTGTAACTTTTACTCACAGCACCTGCTTGAGAGCTGAGCCCATGCTGTGCAATCCATTAGTAGCTTCCTTCAGCCTATTTCCATGCTGGCTACCACTGACCTTTCCACCTAGAGAATCCTCTACTCTCATCAGGGTAGAACAGACTGGCAAATATCCGAATGGGACCATTCCTTCCCAGAAGCCTTCACTGACCTCCCATTGGCTGCCGAGGACCAAACCCCCGGCTGGCCAGGGGAGACCCTCCCCAGCTGTACTAGTCTCCCGGGGCTGCCGCAACAAAGCGCCACAAACTGGGAGGCTTAACAGAAATGTATTCTCTTACAGTTCTAGAGGCTAGAAGTCAGAGATCAAGGTGTGGGCCGGGTGGTTCCTTCTGGGGGCTGTGAGGGAGAATATGTTCCAGGACTCACACCTGGCTTCTGGCAGTTTGCAGGCAATCTTCGGTGTTCCTTGGCTTGTGGATGCATCATTCCAATCTCTGCCTTCATCTTCACATGGTGTTCTTCCTGTGTGCTAGTCTATCTCTGTCCGAATCTCCCTTTTTTGTAAGGACACCAATCATATTGGACAGACCTCATCTTAACTTGATCTCCTGCAAAGATCCTATTTCCAAATAAGGTCACATTCACAGATACTGGGGGTTAGGACTTCAACATCTTTGGGGGGACACAATTCAACCCATAACACCAGCATATTCCACTTACCCTCTTCTCCCACTGCTGCCCAGCATGCTGCTGTGTTCCCCCTAACCCCCAGCTGTGAGCACGCCCTGTACTTGGGCCCTAGGCCTTCGCTTGTCTGTTCCCTCATCTGACTCCCTCCCTCCCTTCTTACTATGCTGAAACCCAACCAGGCCTAAGGTTCAGATCAAACACCACCTCCCTTCCCTCAGAAAAGCTTTCCTGATTCCCCACCCAGATGTGACCACTTCCTGCTCCAAACTCCTCATGTTTTTGTTCAGATCCCTCTTCTAGTATTTGTCATAATCTGTCTACTGTTATTTGCCTATTTATCTTTATTCATTCACTCAACATTTATTCAATATTAGTCAACATTTTTTTGAGTATGTTATGCATACCAGGCACTCTGCTAGGCTCTGGAAATTCAAAGATCAAACAGAACACTGACTCTGCAGAGGTTCCTACACGGGGCAACAATCATGAACAGTAGTTACACCAGAATGAGGTATGGACCACCACTGCCATATGTGCAAAGGGCAGAGGGAACTCTGAGTTTGAGTCCATTAATTAATTGCATCTTGGGGTGCGGTGAGCCTTTCACTTCCTGGGTGATATTAGGGGCTGTTTGGCTGGGTTTTGAACCTAGCCCTGCCACCTGTAACTACCTGTAACTAGCTGTGCCAGCTTCAATGACCTCACCCTTAAAATGGGGTGCTAACAATACCAACCTCACAGGGTTGCTTTGAGCATTCAGAGAATGATGGACATAAAATGCTTAGAGTAGTGCCTGGTACTTAGTAGGTCCTCAATAAATATGAATTATTCATGATGTTCAATCTTGAAGGTTGGGTACTTTTGGAGGTTGGGGTGGGTATGGAGGAAGAACATCTAAGCAGCTGGAACAGCATGTGCAAAGGCATCAGGGCAGGCAGTAGTGTGGCATCCTCAGTGGCACGGGGTGGCGTAGGGAACACATGGAGAAGAAGATGGAAAGAGGGTGGGGCAAAGTAGAGACCCTGGTCTCCCTCAGTGCAAAGGTGGAGTCTTTCTCACTCTGTACCCTGTACCCTGCGCAAGCTTATAACCCCTCAATCAATCTCTCAATGTTTATTAAAATGAATTCAATGGCTGGATCCAACCCTCTCTAGGGCCACACTCACTTGTAAACTGGGAAAATGTGAGCCAGCAAAAAAAAAAAAAAAATCTTCAACAAGTTTAGATCAGAGAGATGCATACAGAGGTAACATCCAAGGACTGCCCTCCAGGAGTGGGCGAGACTGGGCAACTGGGTCCCCTGGCTGCCTAGACCCTCCACCTGCCCTCATGTCCCTGTTCCTGCCCTCATGGGATCCAAGCAGCTTCGGCTAGGAATGGGAAGCTGCATTAGAAACCAGCTGTGCCACTGGACCCTCTTCTAGAATTCAGGCTCCTGCTCTGGCTGGGTCAGCTGAGGACATATGGGAATCTGTCTCCTGGTTTTCGAACTCTGCGCTCTTTACATTTCCTTCTTCTCAGGCCTCTTAACAATGCCATTTAGCCAAGACAGGTGAGTCAAAAGTCCCCAGGACCTGTGGCAAACAGCAGTTATCCTCCGAGTCATGTGCTGCTGACACCCGCAAACCCAGAGGTCTCACCCTGTAACACCCAAGCTGGTTTCTAACCCCACCCCTTCCAACAGGACAGACCCACCTCTGCCAAGGTCACAGGATTTGCAAGAGGTCAGAGAAGCACATCATCCACCAGGCAGGAAGTCTCTGAGATCAAGCCACTCAGTGCCTGCCCTTGGTGGCCTGGTGACCTTTGAGAGGCTTGCTTCAAAACAAAGATACATATAGGTCTCCAATTCAATCCTGATTTTAAAAAGAAAAAAGTTCCCACTAAAACTTGAACTTGCCAGATAGTGTTTCCTGGTATTTTTTTTTTAAGTTTTGATTTTAATTTTTTAAAAAAATTTATTTGATTTATTTATTTTTGGCTGCGTTGGGTCTTCATTGCTGCACGCGGGCTTTCTCTAGTTGCGGTGAGCAGAGGCTACCCTTCGTTGCGGTGCGCGGGCTTCTCATTGCGGAGGCTTCTCTTGTTGCAGAGCACAGGCTCTAGGTGCTCGGGCTTCAGTAGTTGTGGCACGTGGGCTCTAGAGCGCAGGCTCAGCAGTTGTGGTGCACAGGCTTAGTTGCTCCGTGGCATGTGGGATCTTCCTGGACCAGGGCTCGAACCCATGTCCCCTGCATTGGCAGGCAGATTCTTAACCACTGTGCCACCAGGGAAGCCCAGTTTCCTGGTTTTTGATTCAACACGGCCCAGAACACTTTTGTGCCACATAATAATAATCATAATAACTAACACTTTCGTAAGCACATAGATGCCAGCACTTTTCTGAGTGCCATTCTCTAGGCCATTCAAGGGCAGCTCTGCCCCTAACCGCGCTAAGCTGGGCTGCCTGCTCTGTTACCAATTGTGCTTTCCTCTAGCAAAGCCAGTTTGTCCAAACCCCGACTCAGGAATAAGGTAGGGAAAAAAGCTCTTCCCTTAGAGACAGAGGAGCTGGATTCTAGTCTCCCCTGGGCCAATTAATAAGCTCTGTGACCTTGGCCAAATCGTTTAGCTGCTCAGAACTTTAGTTCCTTCTACTGTAGAGTGGACTTAATGATCACTCCTGCTGGGCTCACCTCGTGGTGTAGGTATGAGGACTGAACGGGATAATGTGTGGGAAAAGCTCTGTGAATGGGAAGAGCTTACAAATGGCAGCTTTGTCATTAGTAGCGCGAACTCTCGCCAGCCTCCCTGGCTAAGGAGGGTGGTGCACCGTAGACCCGAGAGTGAGCTGGGAGACTTGAAGCCAGAGCGGCAGCCTTCTAAAACGAAACCCAGGGCAATCCCAGTCAGGGCCCTTCCCAAATGGATGGGCTTTTGTGTGCTGGATGGGGAAGCTGGCATTTTGAGGTCAGATCTGAATTCCCATCACACCTCTGCCCTTTAGCAGCGACAACTGCGAGGCCCTTAATCTCACAGAAACTCGGTTTGTTACCTGTAGTAGGGGCATAAGGATGCCTACCTTGTGGGGCAGTGGGCAGCGCCTCGTAGGGGGCAGATGTATGTGGTACGTTGGGCTTGCAGTGGTTCTCAGTTCCGGCTACACACTGGAGCCACCTGGGGAATTTTAATAAATTCTGCTGTCCGGGACCCAACCCAGACCAATTAACACAGACCTCTGGGGGTGGAGCCCAAGATGCTGTTGTTTTCACAGCTCCCCAGGTGATTCCTGAGGGTAGCCAGTGGGGAGAGCCTGTGGGCTGGAGGGTAGAATGTATCCACTGCCATTGCTGGGTCTAGTGCCCCAGGCTGGCCCCTACTCAACTGTGCCTCCCTCCCTCCCTCCCATGCAGTCCCTGCCAGGCTCTGCGGAAGAGGTGAGCAGTGCAAGAGAAAACCTGCAGCAGAGCCCGCAGTTTTGCCCACCCAGCCAGGCGGCGGCACAAGCACAGCCCCGTAGAAATGGGGCTCCTGCCTGGGTCAGCTCTGCTGTTCTGTCCTTCCCTCCCCATCTTAGCAGCAGTGCAGTAGCTCTCCCCTCTCCACCTGCCCCCCATCCTCTCTTCTCTCATTCATTGCACATTTCTTGAGGACCTGCTGCCTCTCAGGCGCCGTAGGAAGCATTAAGAGTTTCTGGGTACCAGAAGCAATCTGGTACCCTTAAATGGGTACCAGATTGCATCCTGGTACCCATTTAAGGTACCAGGATGCAACCTGGATCCACTGTGTGGCCTTGTCCACGTCACGAAGCCTCTCTATGAGCCTTAGCTATTTCATCTACAAAATTGGGCTAATCTTACTCCCCTTCCAGGTTTGTTGCGAAAGTCAAAATAAGTGATGGAAGTAAAGAGCCTGCACACAGTAGGTGCTCGGTTATTACAAGAAAGGAGGCCAGTGCATGGTGCCCCAGGTACGAGCAAAGCCCAGCGGGCTTCCTCCGTGTTCTCATTTTGTCTCATCTCACTGCCACCCCGTCTTTCCCCTCTTCTTTGCTTTTTCTCCCCTTGAATCCTCTCTTCCCTTTTCTTGAACTATGTGGGACATGACCGCCGCCTCTATTCTGCTAACACTTGTATCGTGCAATTGGCAAACCTTTATTGAATAGCTATTGTGTCTCTGCTTTCTCTTTTTAAAGCACACGACTAGAATGTATTACCCTCAACTCAGTCTCCTGCGTGCGCGCGTGTGACTGCGCGCTTGCGCATGCGCACACGCAGGGGTTCGCCTTCTCCTAGTGCTGCGGCCTGATGAGAGGTCACGGTTTTCTCCCCTGGGGGCGGAGCAGCTGCTGGGCATCCGGAGTCGGAGCTGCTGAGGCTCTTGGCTGCTGAGCCCCT
The DNA here is from genome assembly GCF_028564815.1 of Eubalaena glacialis. NCBI lineage: Eukaryota > Metazoa > Chordata > Mammalia > Artiodactyla > Balaenidae > Eubalaena > Eubalaena glacialis. Next base: position 54,826,429 of record NC_083732.1, on the reverse strand, counting down.
GGGGAGGCCAGGGGGGTGGTGTCATCCTGAGAAGGGAGGACAGAGGGGCTGGTCAGGGCGAAGGCCAGAGGCGCGGGATTTGGAGCTCTGACTCAGCTCGCTGAACCCCCTCTAGGCCTCTGCTTCTCTGTTCCTGGAGTGAGGCCATCACACAGGCCTGGCGCTGGCTCCCATCTGAGGGCCCACCAGCCCATTTTCCCTGATCACAAGGGAGCTTGTCCTTGGGGCTGAAGGCTGGGGTCCGCTTCCCAGTGACTCTGTATGGAGTATAGACGGTTACTTGGGACGCTCCCAAGTGGGCCTCACTCTACGTCGCTCCCACAGCCACTGTCCCTTCCCAGCTTCCTGACTTTGCTCCCTCCTGGCCCTACGATACCACCCACACAGGCCCGGAATAGGCCTGCTTGCTCTGCACACACCCCTGCCTCTGCCCCACCCCACTGGAGGCCCAGATTTCTGTGGAGGAGAAAAAGTAGCAGTGTTCACTCACCAAGAAACCATGAGGGGAGCCTTACCTGCAACCTCCCATGCCCCAGTATAAATCCAATCTGGGTGGAAGCTGATCCCTATATAGAGGTTCAAACCCAAGGGCCGGACTGAGAATTTTTAGACATAAAAAGTCCCCTGCAGCTGGCAGCTCAATCCTGAACTGCTAACTGGACGAACAGATCTTTGCTCGTTTACTCTTTAAGCTGCTAATCCTTCCATAAAATACACCCCCCCCATCTTGTCTTCTCCCTTGATAAATTGGAGGACTGCAAAAACACATAAGAGTAACCCCAGGAAATGACAACTTGCCAGGCCTCGGGACTTAGTTGTATTGGTGGGAGACTCCTAGGCAAATCCATCCCTAAATGATAAGGCAGACATGCTTCCAGAAACTTCTCAGCCTTGGACAGGCACAAAGAGAAAGGGGTCCAGCTCACAGTTCTGGCTCTTTTAACCGCTTGTCAAATGGGTTCTGAGTTCTTCAACCACAAAAAGCTACCTTTTTAGTAAGAAGGTGATGGAATTTTTTATTGCTGTTGTTAGTAGCTGAAGTAAGAGCTCTTTCTTTTTAAGACACATTTTGAAAATAATCATCTTGAGTAAAACCAAGGAGGTATGAGGGAGTCTTTGTCTCAGATTTTTAGGACCCAGGAAACAGATTTTTAGGACTGTTCTGTGCAGAGGTTCCATGCTCATAGGTTGGCATGATAAACATGCAGACGGCCTTCTTGTATCGGTGGGACGCCTAAGTGCCCATGTTGGGGAAATCAATTCGTTCGCTATCTATCCAAGCTCCCAGAGGTCCAGCCCGCATCCTAGTTACTGTGTCTTCCATACCTGGCTCCTTATGCCCTGCCTGAAACTTCTCGGTGACCTTGGCCCAGTAGCCTTTCCCTTCCTCACCTTCATGCCCACTGTAATTTCTTATCTCTTGCATGTTTTTCTGTTTAGCCTGGGTCTCGCCCACAGAGGCAGCAGGCTTCAGGAGGGCATGTGCTAGTCGACTTGCTCACCACTGTGCCTCTAGTGCCTAGCTCAGAGCCTGGCAAACAGTTGGCACACGATAGTTAGCTGCTGAATGAGTGAGTTGAATGGCCTTAGCTCTGCATCCCAATTCTAGTTTTCTGTGGGTGTTCTGCTTCCACAGCCACCCTGCTTCCAGGTGCTTTTGATTTGGTTCCCCATCAGAGAAAGGGTAGAACTTGGGAGAAGCTCAGAGAATGGGTAACAGGCCCTCCCCGTCTCAGAGGGCTATTGTGAGGATTGTTTCTGGAGTATTAGTACTTAAAGGATGTTGGAAGATTGTATTTATTTATTGTATTGTACTTAGAAGTCAGAAACCCACTGGGATCTATTGCCACTGCTCATTTCAGTGGTAGGATCCAGGCTAGGCTACTGTGAAAAAAACAACCTCTAGATACAATGGCTTAGACAAAATAGTTTATTTGCCTGCAGGTCAGCAATCCAGAAGTTTTAGGGAGACTCTACCATTCTCCTTGCACAGATTCCATCTCTGGCTCCAAAGCTGCTTTAGTTCTTGTGATCTTCCAGCTGATGGGAAGGAGTAAAGGAGACAGGGGAGCACTCACCCCATCAAAAGGACAGAAATCATTTCTGCTTATATCCCATTGGCCGAAACTCAGTCACGTGACTACACCTAGCTGCAAGGGAAGTGGGGAAAACATAGTCTTTAGCTGAGCAACCATGTTCCCATGTAAAGCTTTATTATTATGGAAAAAGGGAAGAATGGATATTGGAGAACACCTAGGAGACTTTGCCACTGCAAGGTTATAAACCTGGTGAAGTCAGAGATTCCATGTGTCTTTTGCAGCTGCTCATGATATCCTGGATGGGGTGATGCTGAACCTCCCTGGCGTCACACAGCTGTTTCCACCATTCAATCAACAAGCCTCGTTCATGGTCCAGTGAAACCTGAAATTGCAAGAGGGGGAAGAGAAAAGTCAGTTTTCAAATAATAATCACATGAACAAAAGTGGACTATGGAAAAGTCCACAACCATTTGTGGGGAGCCCTGTAAATCAGTGCTACTCAAAGTGTGGTCCAGGGAATCATACTGGTCTGGGAAATGTTTGTTACCAGTTTGCACATGAGAGGAGTACAGAGATTGAGACTTTAGAAACTTTTATAGCTATGTGACAGAATAATTTCATATTGGTTGAATATAATAGAAAAAAATTGGAGCTTGTATATCTTTTTAAAGTTAACTTTCCTAGTAATTCGTTTTTATTATATTTTACACAAATAGTGGTCCACTACAGATAGCTTGAGAAGCACTGGTTGAAGCCCCAGGAACTCTGTTGAACTTTCACATGTTATTTCATTTAGCTCTGAGGGAGGTGTTACTAACCCCATTTTGTAGATGAGAAAACGGAGGCTCAGAGCTTAGTGACTAGTCCCACAGCTAGAGATGGCAGAACTGGCCTGTGCAGTCCTGTTGGCTGAAGGCCAGGAGCCCCCTCAGAGCTCTTGATGACTGAGGGACTGGCTTTCAGGCCACTTGGGACCCAGGCTGCCCATGCAGTGGCAGCCAGACCCAGTGCTCTCTGGAGCACGCCCTGGGAACACAGAAGCAGTGCCAGGCATGGAACTAGGTTCACGTGTGATGTTATAAAGTGCTGCCCATCTGCACATACAGAGCCCCTCAGAGAACAGGCTGCAGCTGAGGGCATTGCCAGCAGGAGCCTGCATGTGGGTAGGGAAGGGACAATGAACTATAGCCCTCACCTTGCCTCTGGCCTTGGCTTCCCGAACAGAGGAAAGCACAGTTCAAGACCACCGAGGGGGTTCACGAGAAGCAGGTGCTTCAATGGGAAGCAATGGCCTCATTGACCTTTTTCTGGCACGTGCAACGATTTCGCTATGGGGGTGAGATCCGGGCTTTGGTTTCCAGGCCGCATGATTTGTTCAGGGAGGAGCAAATGACCCAGTCCAAGCCAGGGAGACACTGTGAAGGTGGAGCTGAGGTTTTCCCCCTGCGTTTAACACCGGGAGGGTGTCATGCTGGAGCTGGTGTGGCCAGCTTGCCAACCCAGGAGAGGAGCTCTTTGAGAGTGTAAGGAACCCTGAGGAAGGCAGCTAAGAGCGGGAAAAAGGGACACTAGGCCTTGATGATATCATTTGAAACCCTAGATCCAGGGTGAGAAAAAGTGAGTGGAAGAGTGAAATGAGATGTGGCCGATAGTCTTTTCTGTGCTTCGATGGGGTTGGGTTTCCTGTAATTTACAACCAAAAGCCTTCAGGCTGACACCAGCCCCCCATATGACCTTCATCTCATTCCTGGCCTAGCCAAGGCTCTACATCAAGCCTTGACAAGAAAAGGGACGTGTGGTGAGTCGATAGGCTGGTGGGATTTGGAGATCTGAGTTCTCCCCTCCTCCCTTCCAGGACCCCTCCAAATGCATTCCAGAAAGCTTTCGTGTTGAGGGCTGCAGCCCAACTATTCACCCATGGAAGGATACCCATCATACTTATGCATAGCCCCTTAGGCAACAGTCTCAAACACACCCCACCTAATCTTCACCATGTGCCCAAGAAGGCAGGTATTATAACCCCTGTACTACAGATGGGGAAACTGAGGCCAAGGGAATCCAAGATCTTGGCCCAAGCAAATGAAGCAGGACTCCTCATCTAGTGCTCCTCCTCCCACGTCCCTGCCATCTCTGTGACTTCCTGATGAGCTTATCATGCTAGGCATGGGTCCCCCCCCTCCTCTGTCAATTCATTCGTCATAGAAGCCAATCGCAGCAAGGCACTGCGCTGCTGAAATCCACTGCCCGCAAGCTAAAGCCCAGCCTCCCTGTCCCAGCCGCACAGAACCACTTTTAGTCTCCCAGGTGTGGACACGAACATGCCGTCCCTTCCACCTGCTCTTTCCCCCCAGGGGCTCCCCTTTCTCTTGAGCTTCCCAGCCTGGATGCTTGGCTCCACCTATGTGCTCCCTCAGGCCCCTTCCCCAGGTGGGCTCTTAAACTCCAGGCTCTTGTGTATAGCTGCCCCCTGGGTCGTCTCCACTTAGGGGTCCCACAGACACTTTAAATCCAAGTCCCAAGTGGGCTCATCACTTCCCTTCTGCCCAAGCCTGCTCGCCTCCTGGACCCCTGAGACTAAACCCCCTGCCCGCCCCGCATCCATCCACCCAGCAGCCCGAGGCAGAAGCCTGGGCGTCACTTTCTCTCCCTCAATCCCACACCCTCTCAACCATCAAGTCCCACCCGCAGTTCCTAGCCTGTACGCTTAGCACCAGCACCTTGGCTCCAGCCACCACCGCCAGCGCCTGAACTCCTGCAGCAGCCCCCCCAGCTGGGTCCCAGTCTTGTCCTCCCTGTCCGTTCTTCACACTGCAGGTGGATGTTGGTTCTGAAAGATGGGTTCAACCAGTTTCCTCCCTTGTAAAACCCTTCAGTGGTTCCCCCTTGGCCTGGCTCCTGCTCACCCGTCCACCTTCATCTCTCCTTGCTGGTCTTTAAAGTGATGCCAGGCTCCCTCTAACAATCTTAGCGTGTCGTTCTGTGCTTCGCCCCAGGGTATTGGGCTGGCCAAAAAAGCTTGTTCGGTTTTAAGTAAAAATAAAAGACATTTTTCATTTTCACGAAGAACTTTATTGAACAACGTATTCACTAACCGAACGAACTTTGTGGCCAACCCAATACCTCCCACGTTTGCCTGGCCAAGCTCTGGGGCTTGGCTCTGGGCCTTCCCTGAGCACCCAGAGGAGGGCAGAACCCCGCTCGCACACCCCACTGTGTTCTCCGCCCTGCGACTGTGGGGAGCGGATAATTGTGTGTTTCCTTGTCCATCTCTTCTTAGTTTAAACAGGGGGCTCCTTAAGGGCTGGATTATTCACTGGTGGTGTTTTCTGCTCCTAGCTCAGGGTCCAATTCATAGAAGATGTGCTCCACAAACGCTCTGTTGAATGAATGAATCTCCCTGCTGCTGGGGTTCCCAAGCTGCCTGGCCACCTGAGGGTGCTGTGGATGGGGGAGATTTGGGGACCTCCACCCTGATTCCTTCACTGCTCTTCTTCACGGCTCTGGGCTGCCTCACCTTAGGACCGGCTTGTGCCGCGGGATAGCAGGACCCCGCTTAGAGAGAGGGCTTGGTCGGGGAGGGCTGTGGGTGGACCTGGGCAGCAGTGGGGAGAGCAGTGGATAGTAGGACGTTGCAGCTCGTGGAGGAGATGGCAGGTTCAGAGCAGGCTTGGGAGGAACGGGTAGAGGGGAAGCGAGGTAGAGAGGGGGCGTCCAGCTCACACGCTCCCGGGGGCTTCACTCCTTGAACACACGTGCAAGGCATAGCCTTAGAGGTGGGGAAGAAGTTCTGGGCAGTGGGTGCAAGGCCAGAGCAGGCCCCCCTGTGTTGCTGGTCCTGGAGCCACATGGGTCCCCAGCCTGGTTGGAGCGGGCCCCGCCCTGGAGCTCAGCGGCGGCACTTAGGTCTGCGCGCCAGGGAGGCAGGCAGCCCCATCTGGCGGGTCAGCTTCCCGCCTTCCCCCTGAGCCTTCCCCCACTTCTCAGGACACGCGGCTGCCGCACCGCGACCTGTCCTCACCCAGAGCTTCAGGACAGAAATGAGGGCGACCACGTAGTGGACGCTGTGTGCCAAGCACTCTCCTCAGCGTCTGGGTGTATTATAACAGAGTTCGTGTGATCTCAATCATTGAGCTCCCACAGAGGCTGTGAGTGTCCTTCGTAGGTGAAGAAGCGTGTTCATCCAAGGCCACGTGTCTGGGACAGGCGGGGTCTGTCTGACCCCACAGCGCATGCTCTTTCTCTGGCCCAGGGCTGCTCCTCTAGCTCTACCCATCCCCAAAGATCAGGGCCTCTCTACAAAATCTGGGGCCAGCCTGTTCCCTTCCTCAGGCCCTTGGAATTCCACAGCCCACCCTCTGTGGCTTTTTGCCAAGACAGAGCTGCTGTCTAGCCTGTCCTGTACAGGGCATGGATGGACAGACTGGTATCCTACAGCTCGACGTGGCTACCACGTGCTGTCCCTACCACCCCAGGACACAGAGCAGTTTCCCTAGAGATTCCAGTTTGCCTTTTTCTGTGAAGACCACATATTTTCCCAGAACAGCAGGAATTTCTGAACTGAGGGCTGGACCTCCTTTTTCCTACGAAAGAAAGAGGCCCCTTATGCTTAGTTCCGGTCCTTGTTGTTAAGAAGAGGTTTGACTCCTTATGAGTTTGAGGGCTGTGTGACCCCAGGCAGGTGACTCAAACCCTCTGAGCCTCAGTTTTCAGAGTTGTAAAGATGTAAAATTGTAAAGATGTAAAGTTGTAAAAATACAACTCAGGGGGCTCTTATGAGTGTTCAAAGAGGCTGTGTGAGGGTAGCACCTAACAGTCCTGGCTGTTAGTAGGTGCTTAATCCGTGGCGGCCCTCATCGTTCTGATTGTTGGCTTCATTCCCTCTGCCTACCTCTTGAGAGTTGCATGCTCCTGGCACAGGCATTAGTTCTCTCCTTGGCATCTCTCCTTTCCCTTTTTAAGGGCATTTCTGCTGCTGCCAGCTGCGCAGGCAACTCCCGTTCAGACCTCTCGGAGTCCTGAGATCCTGCCAGCAATCATGGCCCCAACCAACCCGAGTTCTCTGCTAACATTCCTGTGAACTGTAGTCAGGGATCTGCCCAAGGTCTGTCTGGGTGTGTCCGCGCCTGGGAGGGAGGGGGCGGAGGGAGGGGAGCGGCAGCTGCTCTTTTGTTAGCCAGCCACCACGCGGTGAGGCCAGGGCACAGCCTGTCCAGGCCAAGAACAGGAAACAGGTGGACTTTGCTGAGGCCCGGACGGGGGGTGGGACGTGAGGAGGCCCACGTCTGGGCAGCAGGAGGTGCGCAGCGGCGGAAAGAAAAGGGCTCACTTCTGAGTTCCCAGGCTGCGGAATCTCGAGGCCCTCAGCTGGGTTTCAGGTTGCTGTGGGGCAAGGCAATCAGCTGACTCATGCAGTTACATCTTAAAAATTGTTTAGTCACTGTCTGCCTCTCTGTTAGGGTACAGGATAAGTTGCTATAACAAAAAGACCCTAAAAGACAATAGCATATATAAGGCAGGATTGTAATGCTCCCTCACGGGACAGTCTGACTGATCCACAGGGTGGCTTTGCCACCTTTGTGGTTATTGGGGGAATGCAGTTTTCTTACATCTTGTGGTTCTACCGTCTCCAAAAAACAGATGTTCTAAACCTGGGATCTGAACAGGGCTGGTCAGAATTCAGGGGCTCTCTGAACCTGCATGGGAAAAAAACTACATCCTGATTTACACCAAGATCTACCTGAAAATTAGCATTCCCTCCCATTCTGACAGGAAGCCTAATGGGGGTATTGGCAGGTATAGTATCTGCAACAACTAATGTGACAGGAAAATATCTGTGATTTCTGTTGTGAAATACTGTGTATGCTCATGACTATTACTTTGAGAGCACAGTAGTTATTAGATCCATTGTTAGATTGTGCTTTAATGCGTTAATAGGAAGTATATACATACTACTAGAGTGTAAAATTTTAATATTTTTGTAATAGTTCAGCCTAGTTGTTTTCCTTGGTAATCTTCTGATTTTATTGCATGAATTTAAGAACACTATTCAGAGAAGGGTCCACAGGCTTCACCAGACAGCGAAAGGGGGTCCAAGGCACACACAAAACCAAGAAGCCCTGTCCCACGTGTCGCTCCCTGCGCTGGTTGAAGCTGAATCGCTGCATGTCGACATTCCAGAAGGGGGAAAGGGTACAGGTGCAGGGCAAGCAAATTCCTTCCAGGTCAGTGATGTGGAACTTGCACACCTCACTTCTGTCACCTGCCACTGCCAGAACTCAGTCACGTGGCTGCCCCTAGCTGCTAGGGGGGCTGAGACACGGGGTGTTGTCCGGGCAAGGATGTACCCAGCCAGACTCTATAGTTATGGAAGAAGGAGAGGATGGATTTGGGGGGTCAATTAGTGGTCCACCACAATCTCCAACAATTCTTCTTCCCTACCAGGACTGAGAGTCCCTCCTTCCACCTCACAGCTCCACCTCTTACCAGCCCTCGTCAGCTTCTTCCTGCTTCCTCGACTCCCCTATCTCCTCTCACTTTGTATAAGGTCCAGGACCTCATCCTTCTTTCCCGCCATTATGGGTGCTCCTACCTGAGGCTCATGCTCCTGTGTGCCCCAGATGCCCCAGATCCTAACCCCTTTCACTGACTCAAGCCCACCGCTTCCCCGATTCTCTTGTTTCCCTCCTGCATCATGGATTCCCCCCCTCTATTGAATCATTCCCACCAACATGGAAACATGCTGTATTTCCCCATCATCAGAACCCTTGTCTTGACCCAAATTCCCTCACCAGCCCTTGCCTCTTTCTTGTTTCCCCCTCAAACTCCTCAGGACGGTGGTCTGTGCTTGCTGCCTGCAGTTCCTCTCTCCTGCTGCCCTCCTCTTAGACCAGTCAGCCTCCCAGGAAACTGCTATTGGCAAGGCCACCGAAGATCTTCATGTCAGTAACCCAGTCATCACTGCTCTCATCTACCTGACCCACCGGCAGCTTCGGACCCAGAGGATCACTCCCCCCTCCTGGAAACACCAGCTCTCCTGGGTCCCCTCAGCCTCCCTGGTTGCTCCTACTCCGTTCCATCTCCTCCACCTAAGCACGGGCAGGCCCCCTGAGGTCAGACCTTGGCCGTCCTCTCTGTCTGCAGTCTCTTGGTGAGCCCATTCAGTCTCACGACCTTGACTACCAGCCACATGTGGACGACTCCCAATTTTTCTCCTCCAGCCTGGATCTTTCCCCTGACTCCAGTCTCCTGCATCCAACCACCTACTCAACTTCAGGAAACATCTCAAACTTAACATGTCCAAACCCCAAATCCTGAACTTATCCCCCAAAGCTTCTCCTCCCCTAGGCTTTCCCATCTTTCCAGGCACCTAGACCAGAGACCTTGGAATCATTCCTACTCTAGACTTTCCCTCACATCCTCCTTCTCATTGTCTTTGTCTTCAGAATCACTTGGAAATGGGCCACTTCTCACCCCTCCACAGCCACCAACCTAGTCCGCGTTGCAACCACCTCCCACTGGATTCTTGAAATAGTCTCTAACTGGTCTCCCTGATTCCGGTCTTGCCTTCTACAGTTTATTCTCAACTTGGCAGATGGCGGGATCCTTCTAAAATGAAAGTCAGATCGGATCACTCTGCTTGCCACCCTCCAGTGGCTTGGCTCCCTTTTCTCTGTGAGGCAAGTCCAAATTCTTCACAATGGCCCCCAGAGCCTGTCTCTTCTGGCCCCTGTCACTTCGCTGACCCCCTCTCCTGCCATTCTCTCCTCACTTGGAGTAAGCAAGAGTTGCCGTCCCTCCCACCTCAGGGCCTTTGCATGCTTCTACCTCAGGGCCTTTGCACTTGCAGTTTCTTCTGCCTGGAAGGCCCTTCCCCAGATGGCCACATGGCTCACTCTCTCACCTCCTTCTGGGCTTTCTCAGATGTCACCTTCTCCATGGGGCCCTCCCACACACCGCACTTCCCCCAGCAGACCTGATTTCCCTTTCCTGCTTTATTTTTCTCCACAGCACTTATCACCCTCTGACAGGCTATGATATTATTTATTTTGTCACGGTCTATTTCCCCTCAGTAGTATGCAGTCTCCTTGGGGGCAGGGCTATTTGTCTGTTTCGTTCACTTCTGGCTCCTCATACAGAAGTACCTGACAAACAGTTGTTGGATGTCTGAATTGACTATCCTCTTCTGCAGCCCTGTTTAGGTCTTATAGGAAGGTTTCTTTTTTCTCCTCCTCTGCTCCCTAGAAACCTTCTCCAAAACGTTAAGCTACAGCTGGGAACCCCTGAGCAGGAGCGTGAAATATCAATAGATTCATTGGTGGAGACCTAGGGCACAAAACAGAGAAGGTGAGGGTGTACATTTCCTCAACATGTGTTTATTCAGTGCCTTCTGTGGGCCACCCCAGATGCAGAGATGAATGAAATCTGCCTCTGAGCTTGAGAGAAGCTGACATTACAGTAGAGACAGATGGGCGGCTGGTGATTACAGTGCCATGCTTTCACAGGGGACACCCCAAAGTATAGGGGTCAGCCCAAAGATGGTCTCTACCCATCAGGGACAGCAGGAAGGCCAGTACAATGGAGTGGTCAAGGACACCATCTTGGGCAAATGACTTCTTGTCTCTGAGTCTCACTCTGCCTATCTGTACGTGGAGACACTTACGGGGACAATATTTACCAACTACGACGGGGACAATATTTACCAACTACGTCGGCGACTGTGGGGATTGCGTGAGACCAGAGATGTGTTTACCGTGAAGTTGATGAAGCTTAAGTATCAAGGCCCCTCACTTGCTCAGGCTCCTTCCAAGGCTCTAGCTATGTGCTCACAAGGCCATTTTTGTTTTACAAATGTTATAAAACCAGATAGTTTGTTTGTTTGTTTGTTTTTTAAAAGAAGTCCTCCTAAATTGTATAAGTCTCTGAGGCCCCACAAAAGCTGAATCTGCCCCTGCATGAGATAAAATGTGAAGGACTCAGCACAGATCCTGGCATAAGGCGTTCAGTTAATAATGAGTAACATGAAAAAAGAGCTTCACAGGGGAGCTGTCATTTGAGCTGGGTCTTTATGGAGAAGTAGAAGTTCACTAGGTTCCGAACAGACATCAGATATTGCAGGTACGTCTCCATGGGCCTCATTAGAGACTGCAGGGGATGCTCCTGATGGGATAATAAGAACGGCCGTTTTTCATGCACTTGTGATGTACTGCTGTGGTATAATAACAAATCTATTTGGTCTTTGTCCCTGGTGTCTGGCACAAAATTCCTAAAACCCTCGTAGTTTCCCAAGTGATAGGGGTGATAGGAGTCTCTTACAAAGAGCTCCTAAGTCCCTTGGAATTGCCTGGGTGATAAGAGTGTCTTTTGGTGGGGAGGGGGTGTGGTGGTGGGATGAATTGAGAGATTGGGATTGACATATATACACTAATAAGTATAAAATAGGTAACTAATAAGAACTTGCTGTATAAAAAATAAATAAAATTAAATTTTTTTTAAAAAAGGAAAAAAAAGAAGTGTCTTTTGGGGAATTCCCTGGCGGTCCAGTGGTTAGGACTCCGAGCTTTCACTGCTGAGGGCACGGGTTCAGTCGGCCCTGGTAGGCTCCTGGATGAGGGCTGGTTACCAGAAGATCAAGCATGAATAAAAGCTTGGAACTTTCAGCCCCACTGCCCATGCTCTGGGGGTAGGGCAGGGGCTGGAGATTGAGTTAACAGATCATGCCTGTGTGATGAAGGCTCCATAAAAATCCCTAAAGTATGGGATTTGGAGAGCTTCTGGGTTGGTGAACACACCCCTTTCCCCATACCTCGCCCTGTGCTATGCTCATACGTCTTCATCTGACTGTTCATCTGTATCCTTTGTTATATAATAAACTGGGAAATGTCAATAAGTGTTTCCCTGAGTTCTCTGAGCCAGTATAGCAAGTTATCGAACCCGAGGAGGGGGTTGTAGGAGTCCCCACTTTATAGGCAGTTGGTCAGAAGTACAGGTGACAACTTGGGTCTTGGGACTGGCATCTGAAGTGGGGGGCAGTCTCGTGGGCCTGAGGCCACAACCTGTGGCGTCTGCACTAACGCCGGGCAATAAGTGTCGGGACAGGATTGTAGGATACCCAGTTGGCATCCGGACAGTTGGAGAATCGCCAGACCTTTGGAAAACCCCCAGGCGTTGGTGTCAGAAGTATTCTGTGATGGAAGAAACATTCTGTGTAGAAGAAACAGTGTTTTTTCCTTTGAGCTGTACTAAAAGCTTTCCCCGTGTCAATTTATTCATCTTCGCAATAAAGCACAAGGCAGATAGATACTCAGAGGTACAGAGAGATCTGAGTATCTGCTCAGGTTCTCACAGCTGAAAGGACACAGCTGGGACTCCAACCCAGCAGCCCTGCTTCTGAACGTGGGCCCTTGGCCTCTACTGGGTCTGCCTGTGTGTGTGACTCTTGGAAGTTTCATTTGCCAACATAGATCCTGGTTTTCCTCTGTGCACCCAGGATGAATTGTTCCCCTGGGGCTCCCACTTCCCCGTGGCCCTAATTCATTCTCAGGCCGCCTGAGGAGGGAGGTTGGAGCTCCCGCACCCGTGTCCCCGGCAGCCCGCCCACTCAGCTGATTGCAGGGAAGGAGGCGGTCACCACCCCCAGCCGCAGCGCCTGCCACAGCCCGGCTCACAGAGGGCGGGGGCGAGGCAATTACCCGGAAAACGCAGGCAAAACTCCCACGGAGCCACGGGGAGTGAAAAAAAAAAAAAGAGCTCTGATGTGACAGTGTGGTGGCAGGAATCTTATCCAGTCTCATTTCCCAGCTCCCATAACAACCCACCCCTGAGAACCTGCTGCCGGGCAGCTGAGAGCACGGTTTGCACCATGTGAAAATGAGAGTGAAACCCCCCGGGGGGGAGGAGGGGGGAGGGAAGGGGCGGCCTAACCACGGTGTGTGCAAAATGAAAGCAACCGCCCCGGAGGCCTGCAGCGTTCCTCCCTTCCCCTCTTAAATCAGCAAAACACCGGATTTCATTGCCGCCAGAAAAAAAAAAAAACCGAGGTCACTGTCCAGTCCCTGGACCCTTCCAAGGTGATCATCATTTGAATGAGTCACAGTTGCCTTGCACACCCTCTTGCATTTTCCAGATGTTGTCCAGGATGTGGCATTTGGGGACAAACATGGTTTCCCTTGTGTCTTAAACCCTCACCCCACAGGGAGCCAGCTGACCAGACCAGAGGACAAAAAGAAACCAGGTGGAAATAACCAGAACTCCTTGCATGTGGACGGCATCCTGCAACTTACAAGTCCCATTATCCCATTAAACCATTTTTGTAGACGAGCCCCTGTAGGGGGTGAGAGTCATGACTTCTCAAGGTCACTGGGCTGATACGTGGCATAGCTAAGACTGAAACTCAGGGCTTCTGGCTCCAGATCCAGCTCCCTTCACGGAGTAATGCACGTGAGACATAGCCCTTATCCCATCAGCCCCCCGGGGCAGCGGGTAGTTGGGGGGGAAGGAAGCAGAGACCGTGAGGTGGCATAGTTGACAATTGCTAGGTTTGATGTGGTAATTTACTGTGGATTGGGATTATTGCCTAGTACATTTTTAGCCTGGAGCTGTGGGTTACGTGTGATCCAACAGGCCTCTCGTGGAAAGACTGGAGACCTGGAGGGTGATGCCCACACCCCACTAAGGACCCAATCCAGCAGGAATCCCAAGTCTGGTGTTTCCAGGCTGCATCTGGCCAGCATGTGTGTAATGTTTGGCCCCAGAGTACCCTTTAAAGTGTAAATTTTGGGCTAACATTTAAAATTAGGAGAATTCACATATGAATTGGTGTTTCTGGCATCTCTTAAAAAGGTGACGATTAGGCAGTATTAGGCTTACTGTCCCAGGCAGTGCTGCCACCCCTAGAAGAGGTGTGTGCTCTCCAGGGCACCAGGCCTACAGCCATGCCCTGCTTCTCCCCTCCGTGATGCCACCTGTCTACACCCTGTAGGCACTGGGTATTTTGACTCTTGCTACAGAACTGAAGCTCTTAACATTTTGAAGGTCATGGTTATAATTCAGGGGACCCAAGGACTTGGATGGGTAAAAATTACATCTTGATTTTCACTAACCCCTGCCTAACGCTGAGCATTTCCTTCCATTATAACTGTAGGCAGAGACCATGGTAGTGATGGGCTCTGTGACTTTGTCACCAGAAGAAATCACAGACATTTTCATATCCCCTTAGAGTTTCATAGATATCTCCAAATGTCATTTATGCTCATCACTACTCTAAAATCATGACTTATTGCCAGATGTTTTTTAGCACATTTGATAAAGAAGCAGATATATTATGATAGTAGAGGTTTGGTTTTAAATATATATTTTGGTAACTTCTTTTCAATATAATTGGTTTCACTGGTATTTTATTTTATGCATTTATTCTGAGAAAAGGTCCATAGGCTTCACCAGCTTGCCAAAGGGCTCCAAAGCACAAAATTGGACTCACATCTTCAAAAGATGATTGTCAGGTCCCTTGGGGTTGGGAAGGCAGTTCTACAACCATTTGGAGAAGTGGGGCAGGAGGGGGACTAAGCTTCCCCATCCAGTCCCTCCAAGGTGGCTTCACACTGGAATCCCCACCCAGGGCAGGGGGCCCTCTGAGGTCTCCCAGAGCCCCGGGAGCACTTGGCCTCCAGGCAGGAGGCTGTGCTGTGGTTCTGCATTCAGTGGCCTGAGCCCCGGGTCTCCAGGGTCCCCTCCAAAGCAATCCCGGGAGGGAACTTGGAGGGAGAAAGCTTAGCTCCCAGGCCCTAGGGGACGTGCCAGCGTGAGGAGGGCCCGGAGCCAGGAGCTACGTGGGAGCTGACTCATCCTCGGTCTCTCCCTGTCCAGGGGTGCACGCCCACGACGTGCCCTCCCCCTGGCTTCTCCACGCTAACTCCCAGGCTCTGCCCAGGTGTCTGCAAACCCACGCGCGGACTCCCCTTGTCCGCATCGCCGCTCCTAGCAACCACCCTCCGCTCTCGCTGCCAGATCCGGAAATGTGTGGTCTCGGCCGTTTCCTCCTGAATCCTTGAAGCGCCCACTCAGCCTCCGCCTGATGCTCCAGCTCCCAGGCAGTTTGCTGAAATCACCCTGCTGAAGGGCGTCAAGAGCTGGAGGACAGGTGGCCCTGGGCCTCCCACTCCCGCTCCCACCCTGTGGCGGCACCTGATGCTTCGACAGCCGCCTCTTCCAAAACCAACGGACACGCTCGCGCTCCCCCCGGTTTCCATGACACTGCACTTTCCCACGTCTCCTCCGGATTTCTGACAGCTCGTTTCCTCGCTGGCTGGCGTCGCCTCCTCCCGGCTTCTCACCATGGGCGTGACAGAGGCGCTGCCCTTGGCTCTTCCCCCAGCGGGTGCCCACCGCCTCACCACCTCCCTCCACTGCTGCTTCTCTGGCCTTGGCCACCCGCGTTCCCTAATCCTACGTGGCCAAGTTTTACAGAGCTTCTTGCCCCACCCCATAAAAAAGTCCTAAATCACAGGCTGTCAGACTGGCGGGTCCTGGAGATGTTCCTGTGTGAGCTGGGAAGCCCACCAGGTATCTGGTGGGATGTTGCTGGGGAGACTTAACAATACCCCCTGAGCCTGGGCTACTACAGGTCTGTGAGAGGCAAGCCAGCGTAAGGCTAAGGGTATAGGACTCTGTGAGCCCACTGCCCAAGTTCAAATCCTGCCTCTGCTACTTGCTGCTTCGATCTCAGGCAAGTTCATTTATTTGTTCATCGATTTATGTCGCAAATGTTAATTGAGCCCCAGTCTGTGTGCCAGACTGCTGAAAATACAAACGGAAACACAAAGTGACTCCCCACACTCGTGATGTTTAGTTAGAGTCATGGCATTAATCAAATAATATCCAAACAAATGCTAAACTGTGACTGTGACAATGTGAGGGAGAGGTCCAGGGTGCTATGAGAACCCAGCACGAGACGGTCTTATCAGGGATGTCAGTGACGGCTTCCTTGAGGACATGACCTTTAAGCTCAGATCGGAAGGATGAGTGGGGTTACGAGGTGTGATGGGCTGAATAATGACTCCGAAGATGTCCACATTCTGATCCCCAGAATCTATGAATATGTTACCTTACATGGCAAAAAAGATGTGATTCAGTTAAGGATTTTTTTTTTTTCTTGGCCGTGCTGCATGGCTTGTGGGATCTTAGTTCCCCAACCAGGGACTGAACCCAGGCCCTGGCAGTGAAAGCCTGCAGTCCAAACCACTGGACCACCAGGGAATTCCCCCCGGTTAAGGATCTTGAGATGGGAGATTCTCCTGGTTTATCTGAGTGGACCCAATGTAATCACAGGTGTCCTTATAAGAAAGAGGCAGAGGGCCAGAGAAGATATGACAATAAAAGCAGAGGTGGGAGTGATGGCATTGCTGGAAGGGGGCCATGAGCCAAGGAAGCCTCTAGAAGCTGGAAAAGGAAAGGCAATGGATTCTACCCTAGAGCCTCTAGAAGGAAGGAAGCCTTGCCGACCCATTTTGGACTTCTAACCCCAGAACCGTAAGATAATAAATTTGTGTTGCTTTAAGTCACTAGTTTGTGATAATTTGATACAACAGCACTAGGGAACTAACACCATAGGAGAAGAATGGAAAAGCGTGTGCGAAGGCCAGGGATGAGAAGTGGGTACCTATGATCTAAAAAAAGAAAATGTGTATGGGTGGGTGTGTATGGGGGTTCAGGGGTGGGAGCCATGAGGCTGGACAGCTGGGCAAGAGCCAGACCATGATCAACAAACAGCCATTTCAAGCAGCTCCTGATTGATTGATTCACACTGTTAACCCCTCTAAGCCTCAGATTCCTCACTGGTAAAATGATGACTTCACAGGTTTGTTGAGAGGATTAAATGAGATTGCATACGTGTTGAGTGTACCTCTTACTTAGTAAGTGCCTGTTTAATGTCAAGCATGATTATGGTCCTGTGGTTTTCCAACTGGGCTCCGTGGAGCCCTGGGAATTCTGTGAGACTCCTCTGGAGCTGCTGAGGATCGAGAGGGAAAGAGGACCAAGGTGGGGCAGGGCAGTTCTGCCCTCAATCAGAGCAGCTGACCTTGTATTTGTTTGCACATTGGACTTGGCTTCTGCTTAAGATGATGTTTGCTTGTTTTTAAAAATTTATTTATTTATTTATTTATTTTTGGCTGCGTTGGGTCTTCGTTGCCGCGCGCGGGCTTTCTCTAGTTGCAGCAAGCAGGGGCTACTCTTCGTTGTGGTGCACGGGCTTCTCCTTGCAGTGGCTTCTCTTGTTGTGGAGCACGGGCTCTAGGTATGCGAGCTTCAGTAGTTGCGGCACGTGGGCTCAGTAGTTGTGGCGCACGGGTTTAGTTGCTCCGTGGCATGTGGGATCTTCCCGGACCAGGGCTCAAACCCGTGTCCCCTGAATTGGCAGGTGGATTCTTAACCACTGCGCCACCAGGGAAGTTCTTAAGATGATGTTTGAATAAGGTTCCTCAGCTAAGACATAGTTTGAAAGCCACTGCTCTAGCCTGCCTCTGCTTCTTCCAGTGAGGAAACCCTGGCCTGGAGGTGCCACCATGGCTTGTGCTGCCTTGGAGCCAGCTGGAGAACCCAGCCCCAATCTCTGATGCCTTGATCCTTTGTGGTCCAGGGTTCTGGGCCGTGGGGTCAGACCGGGGGCTTTGTAACTTGGAGTCCATTTTCCTTCCTGGCCCTTACTGTGGTCTGCATTCTATGTTTACTTGCATCTTCTTTGTTTCATGTCAGTCTCCCTCAAAGGACGCTAGAGTCCATGGGGGCAGGTGTTGTTAACCACAGTATCTCCAGGGCCTGACACTGTGTCTGGCATGTGATAATAACAGGAAACACTTGGAATGTGCTCACTCCATCCCAAGCACTGTCCCATGTCGTCTACACACATTCATGGTTCATAGTTACCCCTAACTCACGCAGTCAGCTCTCAAGACATGTTGGCTTAATGTTTCACATCACTTGTGCACCTGGGTCAGTTTCTTAGCCTCATCTGTAAAATGGGGGTCAACAACATGGGCAGTGGTGATGGTGAAGATGAAGTGGCTTCATGACGTCTGCCTGTCGCCTGGCTTGGGGCCTGGCTGCACAGCCACTCAGGAAGGGTAGCCATTAAAATGACCTCATTGCACTGGGCGCCAGATTGCTCTGGTTCCAGCCACCCAGTCTTGATAGGGTCACTGCTGCAATCGGCCCCCTGAGCTGCGAAGGATTGCTTCCGTCCATCG
Organism: Eubalaena glacialis; assembly: GCF_028564815.1. Lineage (NCBI taxonomy): Eukaryota > Metazoa > Chordata > Mammalia > Artiodactyla > Balaenidae > Eubalaena > Eubalaena glacialis. Next base: position 54,808,152 of record NC_083732.1, on the reverse strand, counting down.
CCAAGTCACTTCCTGCAAAGTTTCTCTTACTCACTCCTCCTCCTCTTCCTCCTCTGGGCCCAGACCAGCACATCTACCTTTCTGGGCTCCAGCTCCGTCCCATTGCAACCAACTCTGCAGGCGGCTGCTTCTCCTACACTCCGCTGTGCTGCTTCCTTCTCTCTCAGGGCCCCAAGAAGATCCATACAATCTGTATCATCAAATATGACCCTCCTGGGATCCTGAGGACAGTGGAAATCCATGCCGTGCCCCATGGCTCCCAGGCCACCACTAATACCCCCAGCAGGAGCCTCTACCTGTGGCCTGGCCCCCCGACAGCCTTTGCTGAGCCCCCTCCTCTGCACTCCTGCAGCACCCCTTGCTTCATTGCTACCCGTCTCGCATGATCTATAGGTGTCTTTCGCATATCTAATGGAAACTCAGTGAACATGTAAGATCCCTGAGGACAAGGACTGGCTCCTGTCACTTAGACTCTTCAGGAATTCTGGAATCTGTCCCTTTGACACCATTCCCACCACCCTAGTTGAGGCCACCCCAGTCTCTCACCTGGATGATCACAAAATGTCATGGTCTGTCTCCTCTGGCCTTGACCCCTCCCATCGGGCATTGGGGTGACCTTTGAAAGCACAGGTGAGTTTACGGCACTCTCTTTCGGGGCTCCCCGTTGTCCTCAGAGGAGCTCTTACGACCAGTTCCCGCTCCCTCCCCATCTCACTGGATCCAGACAAGCAGAATTGACTTACAGTGGCTTGAATGAAGGCTTGAAGGGACTGGGTTCTCCAGATGGTGAAAGGTTCTTCCTTCTGCCTGAGACACTCCCCTTCCTCTCCCCTCCACCCCTTCTACCCACTGGCTAATTCCTGCTCATACCCAGATCTCAGCTGAGATGCACCTCCCAGGAAAGGGCTCTCAGGCTACCTGCAGCCTGGGCCTCTTTCGTGAGCCTAGAGCATGGTGCACATTCCCTGCTTTGTTGTAATTGCCTGTTTATTGCTCATAGCCCCCCTTGCCTGTCTGCACTCTTGAGGGCAGGGCCCCTGTCTCCACCGCCTTGAGCCAAGCACAGTGCCTGGCACATAGTAGGTACTTAATAAACACTAGTTCAATTGAACTGAACTACTCCCAAAGCTCGACCAGGCTCCTCAACCTCCCCATCTCTCCTAATCCTACTGGCCCCTCCAGATAACAACAACAGCTGACATTTTTTGAGTGCTTGTTATGAGCCTGGCACTCATGCATATCGTCTCTGTTTACTCTTCAACAACCTTGTGAGGTAGGAACTATTTTACAGAAGCCAAGGCTTAGAGAGGCAAACTAACTAGCCTAAGGTCACACAGCTAGAAAAGGGTAGGGCTGGATTGGCACCCAGCTTGCTGACTTCTCGAGCCTTCCTTCTGGACACTGCCGATGTGCCCACTTGTTCTCCCACCTTCTCCACAAAGCCCTCTTCTTCCTCTGACCCCTCAGGGTCTCTGCCTTCCCAGATCCTCCCCACCACATCATCTATACCTGTAGCTTCCTGATTGCATGCTGCCTTGAACGGCTCTCTAGCACAGAGGTATTTAACCAGTTCATCTCTCTAACTGGTGAGAAACTCCCCGAGGTGGAGGACTGTGAACTCTGTTTCTCTAGGAGGCCCCAGGATACCCAGCCCAGTGGGGGGCACCCAGTGAATATCCTCCAATTCACCAGTAAAACAAAGGCCATGTCCTCAGGCTGCATGCATCTGAGGAGGTGGCTGGGGAGGGTCTGTGCTCTCTTCTTCTCTCTGTGATTCCGGTTAAATAATGAAGTGTTGATGGAGAACTCTGGCTACTTTCTAATCCCTGATGTTTTGGGACATTATGAATTGCAGAGACCCATGGAATTCAGGGGAAGGGAGTGCCAAGATTCCTTGAGGCCAAATTTGTGATCAGCATCTCTGACTTCATTTTTCTGTCCAGGAAGTCCCATTTTTTATCATAATATGTTTCTGGAAACTATGTCATAAATCAGATTATCAAAAAAGAGATTGTATTTAGTCAGCACAAATATAGTGTACTGAGCACTTACGACTGTGCCAGGCCATGAGCTAGGTGAAGGGGGCTAAACTTAAATGTGACAGGGTTCTGCTCTCAGGGGTCTCACTGTCTTGCTAGAGTCATGAAGCAACGCATCACAGTAAAAGGCCCCGAGTTTCACATGTTCTGGCTCCCATCTGCCTCTGCAAGGTCTCCCCAGGTGTTTCTAGAAGTTTCCCATGGTGTCTCACGTGGGCTCATGCCTAAGTCCAGGCATTGCCCCTAACACGTGATTTCCATGGTTGTTTTCCTCCTCTTCCCTGCTCCGGTCCGTGCCCTGTGGACTCCACCCCTGCAGGGCACCCATGGCAGATGGTGAAGCAGGTCGTGGACCAGGGGTGACGTCGCAGGACACTCCTCTCCCCGTCAGTGTCACACTCCGCCAGGGAGTCGTAAACCTGGGCTGGCTGAGCCCCTGTCTTACAGCGTGAAATGGCTCTGCAGTGTCTGACGTGGCTGCCTAGGACCATCTGTGTACACACACACACACACACACACACACACACACACACACACAGTGTCTGACGTGGCTGCCTAGGACCATCTGTGTACACACACACACACACACACACACACACACACCCCTCAGACCGGATTCCACAGGTTCTGAGCTCAGGTGCATCCCCTTTCCAATAACAAAGCGCTCTCACTGCCTGATGGGCTTCCCCCTGGGATTTACTCTCCTGCAGCAGGTTCCTCACTCCCTCCGCAGCATCAGCTCCTGGCAGGCTGCCTCACCGTTTCCCTACACAAGCCTAGGCATGTCCCAGTTTTGCCACAGCACAGCACTCTAGCCCCACCTGTTTCTCTTACACGTGTGCTACTTACTCATGCTCAGATGTAGAAAAAAGACAAGAAAGAAATACTCTAAGAGGTGTTGATGCTGGGAGGTTTTATTTTCTTTTTCATACTCTGCTGTCTTTTCCAAAATTTAGGAAATAAGCACGCCTCCCTCTTACAATCTCCTCACCCCACCGCACTCCCCAATGAAAGCTTTTATTGTGGTGGATGTTTTTGTTAAAATACAAAATTAACAACACAAACTGTAGAAGCAAAGAGGAAAAAAAAGATGAACTCTAGGGTGTCAAGGGGAAGTAGAAAATCTTCCCAAAGGAATACTGTTACAATTGGAAGTTCTTGAACAAATGAATCATAGATACAGCGAAGCATATACCATAAGACCAATGCCATAGTAACTGTAAATCTCACCAATCATTCAAAGAAGTAAAATTAATTTCCAAGCCCTACAAAATATACATATCACATTGATTATATAAGGAGCTGCAATGAACTTTTAAGTGTATGTATTGCATATTAAAACGCACACACAACTTTTAAAACATACCAAGGCATAGTAGTTTGGCTACAGTAAATAGTACACATCTAATTGACAATAGTTTTGTTCACCTTTGACTTCAGAAGTGCACGATGCTTGATCTTCATGCCTTCCTTTTCTCTGAAGCAAACCAGGATGTTCAAAATCACTCTTGGAGCTCCATGCTGGGGTAGTTGAGGATGAGGCATAGGATTTAGGTGTCTGGTGATAATGACGCTGATTTAGGTTGCTGGTGATAATGACGTTGTCTCTTTGACTGAAAATTGTTTTAAATATCTGGAAGGGCTGACGCAGCATCCTCTTCTTCCTCCACATCTGTGTTTAAAAGCTACTAGGCAGGGATTCAGGGTCAGGGTTAACACAGGCTCCAGGAAGGCTGCTGCAGGCTCTGAAGACAGCCCTCCCCATCCTTCCCTCCGCATGGACCGCTGAACAGCTGTAACTTTAACTGACAGCCCTCAGAATACAAAACTGCTGTTGGACGGTTCTCTTCATCTGGGACAACAGTGGTGAGAAACAGATGGGTGGGGATTGAGGTGCAGGAACTCATCAAACTCCATCTGTGGGTCACAGAATTAAAGTGCGTGCAGGATGGAAAAGACCTCTGCTATGTGCTTCTCCAACCTCTAAGAGCCACCACCACTGACCTGAGAAAGCACATACTCTGTGCCTGAAATTACTACAGAGATGGTTTAATTTCATGTAATTGACACAACTCTGTGAAGTAAATAATATCGCCCCCATTTTACAGACGAGAAACCAGAGGCTCAGTGAACTTAAGAAACTTACCAGTGTATTAGTTTGCTAGGGCTGCAATAACAAAGTGCTGCAAACTGGGTGCCTAAAACAACAGAAATTTATTGCCTCACAGTTCTGGAGGCTAGAAGTCCAAAATCACAACATCCCTAGGGTTGGTTGGTCCCTAGGGTTGGTTCTAGGGACCAGGAGGAAGAATCTATTCCATGCATGCCTTTCTCCTTGCGTCTTGTGGTTGCCGGCAACCTTTGGCATTCTTCAGCTTGTAGATATACCTCGCCCCAATCTCTCCCTTCATCTTTACATGCCATTCTCCATGTGTGTGTCTGTGTCTCCAAATTTTCCCTATTTTAAGGACAGCAGTCAGAGTAGGGCCCACTCTAACGAGCTCATTTTAACTTGATTATCTCTATGAAGACTCTATTTACAAATAAGGCCACATTCTGAGGTACTGGGGGTCAGGACTTCAAATATTTTGGGAGGAACTTTGGGGACTTCAACGATTCAGTCTATAACATAAAGATATCACTTCTGGTAAGTGATGGAGCCAATATTCAAAACCTAGACAACCTGATACCAGCTCTTAACCAAACCCTATCCTGTCTCCTATCTGGCTCTTCCTAGCCACCTGGCTCTCTCCTGTAGAACATATCTGTGACAAGGAGATTGGCAACCACAGAGGCTGGAGCCCACCTACCACGTCAGAAGATTTCCTAAATATAATCTCTTATTTTCTATGCTTTCCTCTGGAGGGATATACTCATAGCTCAAGTCTTTTCTCCATGCAGATGCTGACAGACGTTTGCTCTGATAAAGGAATGTTCCCATCTTCACTGACCACTTTTGCAGGAACCACAAGTTCCTGGGCCAGTGCCCCGCCAACCCGTACAACCCTTCCTCCAGAGAAGAAAAAGGGCACCTCTGTTTTCGTGCTAATGAGTGTGAGATCCCTTACTTTCTGGTTCTCACAGCAACATGTGACACCCATCGTTCTGTGTGCCAAGGGGGAGAGACCTGCAGATGCCACAGAGACGTGGGAGGAGATGCTGGAGGAGGGAAGGTCGGCAAAATGCTCAACAATTCATCATGATTTGAGTCCTGCACCTTCATGGTCCCCCCCCCGCCTTTTTTTTAAATTTAAAAAGCGCCATTTGTATGACTCTAAATTAGTCAGGCTTTGTCTTGGTTCTCTCACTGGGAGCTGGTCATCTCTGAACGAGTGTGTTGAACCTGACCTGGGTAACCCCAGGATCCAGTTCATCCCTTCCTGGGTCTCAGGGACCCCACGGGTGGATCAGGCTGTCACTGGATAAGGCAGACCCACCGAGGGTCTTGTGGTAGTGTGGCCGAGAACCCCCGAAAAAGGACTTGCTACCCCAGCTGTGGGAGGGTGCCTCACTGCACCCCACCCAAGGGCCGGCCCCCAGCCAGTGAGGCTTGAGGCCGGGATGTCAAGGCCCGCAATTCAGCCTCACGTGGGCAGTTCTGAGGGGCCACTTCAGCTCCAAAGCGCTCCGTGGGCTCAGCCGAGGTTGTCCTTGGGCCTAACCTGCAGCTTGACGTCCACCCCTGCCCTGCTTTCCTCAGTGTTGTTCCTAAGAGTCCTCTCACAGCCCTCCTCCACTCTACACTCAGCTCAGAGTCTGCCTCCCAGGAACCCACCCGGACTGGCTTCTCCAGAGACTCAAGTCAACACTTGGTCCTGAAGCCACAGAAGAGGCATAAGAGGTCAAAGGCCATTTCTCTCTGGAAGGGGCCCCAAACTTCAGCTTTCCCAAGACCTGGCCAGGATGCTCACAGGCCTGCCCACACACTCACTCCCTTCTGTTTGGCACCATCTGAAATTAGCTGACCAACATCTTCCTCCCTCCCTCCCACAAAGATTTATTGAGCATCTGCTATGTGCAAAGTACTATTCTAGACTCTAGAAATACAGCAGTGAAAAAGACAAAAAAAAAAACAAAACAGAAAAATCTTTATCCTCATGAAGCTTGCATTCTACCAGGGGGAGCAGACGATTACCTAATAAAACAGTAAAATACTATCACTCGGTGATAGTACTATGGGGAGGGAAAAAAGGGAGTGGAGAGAGTTTGGGAGCAGGATGAAAGGAATAAAGGGAACAGGGAAAGACTCACTGAAAAGGTGACATTTGAGCAAAACCTGAAGGAGATAAGGGACTGAGTCATGAAACTATTGGGGGAAGAGCCTTTCAGACAGCAGGGACAGCAAGTGCAAAGACCCTGAGGCAGGAGCTTGCTGTGTGTTTTCAAGGACTAGCAAGGAGACCAGTGTAACTGGGTCAGAGTGAGAGAATGGTAAGAAGTGAAATCAGAGATCACAGTGGGAGGTGGGAGGGAGGACAATAGGACTGCGGGTGTGGAGGGCCTCTTGGGCCAATGTAGGGACTTTGGCTTTGACTCTGGGTGAGATGGGAGCCACGGAGGGCTCTGAGCACAGAGAGAGAGGATCAGATGGGCTGTTTTAAAGGACCACTCGAGCTGCTGTGTGGAGAGAGGGCAGAAGCAGGAGACCTCCTAGACTGTTTCAGTAAATCCAGGTGGAAGACAGTGCTGGCTCAGTCAAGGGGCTGCAGTAGAAGCGGTCAGATTCCGGAGGTATTTGGAAGGTAGAGCTAATGGGATTTGTTGTTGATCCTTCCAGGAGAGCCAGCACTGTGGCTGGCAGGATCGCACACGTGGGTGCAGCCAGCAGCATTTCTCAATGCAGCAAATACCATGTGGTGGCTTTGGAGCCAGACACACCTGGGTCTGGAACCAGACTCCATCCATAGGAGCTGCTCATCGTGAGCAGGTTACATCAACTCTCTAAGACTCTTGTTTCTTCATCTGTCAACTGGGGATAACAATCCTTATATCATGGGATTATTATGAAGATTAAGTGAGACAAGGTCAAAGAAGAGCTGATAAACAGTGATGTGATTATTTTAAATAATGCAGTGTCCTGTGAATCTTGGTGCAGAGGCCCGTGGAGGGGAGGGGCAGACTCTGAGGGTGGAGGGAACATGCAGGAGGGGTTGGCCAAAGCTGGGGGGCAGCCAAGATTGCCCAGGAACACTGCTGTGGAAAGAGAACAAGACTCTTGGGCACACACTGGCCTTCCCAAGGGAGTCTGGGGGATTCCAAAACTCAGGCAGGTTGGGGTGGGGTGGCCTTCAGAGAAAAGATGGCCAGAAGGGAACTCCTTGGATGAAGGTGGAGCCATGGAAAATGGGAACATCCCCAAATTCTAGAGAGGATTAGGTCATCCCAGCTGAAGCCAATCAAAACTCTCCCTTGGGGAGGCAAAAAAAGGTTTTACTAGGCCAAAACTGCAGCGATCTCTAGCAGCTGCCAGGAAAGGAGGCGAGGCAAGGCGAGCCTTGGGCCCGAGGCCATGAGCCCTGGAGGTCCCACCCTGGCTAGAAAAGGAGACTAGGGGAGAGCTGGGGGGCAGCCCAGAAGCTGGGGGAGGGCGGAGCTGTCTGAGTTGTATGGTGGTGATGGGATGCCCTTCTGGAAAAACAATTAGGTCCTCGTCAGAGGTAGCCAACAAAGCTTCGCACACTGGGGCTCTACGATTTTTTTCCGTTAAGAAAGACAAAAAGCAGGATTAGCATTCCTTCCATAAGAGATGTTCTACTGATTTATACGTATGGCGTTTTCCCCCCCAATAAACCAGAGGTTTAAACTGGGGATCCTGCATTTCCCTCCTAGTTAGAGCCTTGGCGGTGAATGAATGTGGGTTCAAATTCCAGGGCAGCGGTTGACCTTGGGCAGGATGCTTGACTTCTGAGTCTTGTAAAATGGGGATCACAGTACCTCGCAGGTGTCTGTGGGCAGCCATCTTCTCCCCTCCCACAAGCCCTGGGTTCAGAGAATGAAAGGAAACATGCTAACTGTGAAGGTAGACAGTCAAGCGTACAGAAGGATATTTCCTGTGTGGGGAAAGCCATGGGGGCTGGTTTCTAGGGGCCAGAGGGGAGAGTGCAGTGCCAGAGCGGTGCCCCTGGTCCCAGGGTGGGGACCTGGTCCTTAGTCAATGTCTCCCAGTTCAAACTCCCTTCCTCCTAGGCCATCTGTTCCCACTTCTCTCAGGCCCTAAAGAAATGGTACAGGGCCCTTGGGAGAGGAAGCATCCTTTTCCCAGACACCCTTGGGGCTAGAAATCCCCCAAACCCGACGTCCTCCCAAGGTGCTGACGTCAGCCTGAAACGGCGGCTGCTGAGCTTTTCTGGTAACCTCTTCCTGCCAGCGGCCACCTCCGGGAAGGACAAGGTTGGGCCCCGGGCCAAGTCCTGCAGCTGCTCCGCACCTGCCCGGCCTACTCGGACCGTCTCGCAATCCTGGGGCCTTGAGGGGCAGGGGTGGCTGGTTGGCCATTCCCCTCCCTGTCGCCACCCTCTCCAAGAAGCCAAACCAGCCCACCAACCGCAGATTCCTAGTGCCTCCTCTTGCTGGTGGGAATGGAAGCAGAAGTACCTCCCCTCCCCTGTCCTCCACTCCCTCCCTCCCCCCTCCCACCCCCATCCCCCATGACTGCTCTTTTCCTGGTCCCGTCACAGGCTTCGACAGGCATTTGAGTCTTGTGTCCACGTAACTCCGTAACTCCGTAGGAGACAGAAGCTCTGACCGCTGGCCCCCCGTTAGGGATTTTTTAGGCCAACGAGTTATAGAATTTTAGAGCAGACATAAGGATCTCTCAAACCAGGCTGGTGTCCTTCAGTGAGTGGCTTCTGGGTGCCAGGCACAGCACTCAAGGCTTCACAGGCATTAGTTAACCCTGACAACAACTGCACAAGGGAGACATTATGACTGAGCTCTTGTTTGCAGATGGGAAAATGGACACAATGAAAATGGACTTCAGCAACTTGCCTAAGGCCGCAGGGCGGAGCAAGCCAGGTCTTGTGACTTCAAAGCTGAACTTTGCTACCACGTTACACTTCTCAAGGCATATTCTGTGGATCATTTGTTCCCGTAGGTCTGCCAGGAATGAGAGAAACCTGTGGTCAAGCATGCCAGGGAAGTACTCTAGATTCAGCTCCACTTTGTGGAATGTCTCGGAACATACTGACAGATTAAAGGCTCTGAAAAGTCCTGCAGCGAGTAAATCTGTTTAACTCTCTCTAACCCAGCGTTTCCCAAACTTATTTGCACCTGGGAACCCCACCCCTTTTTACAAACGGGACACTGTTACCATCCTGGAGAATGTGCTGTGGGACATGCCACACAAGATCACATTACCTGTCTTGTTCAGGTAGCGCCTGGCACATATTAGGAGCTCAATAAACACAGGCTGGATAAAATTAACACACATTTCCCCCATTTCTGGTCATCCTAACCCATTCCCCAAGATTCCTTTCCCTGAACAGTCCCTCAGCCGTGGAAGATACTTCACATCCTACAGATGGCCCACTCCTGATGGCACCCCTGTGTGGGTCTTCTTGGCTGTGCTGGGGTCACATGGAGAGAAAATTCCATTTAGGCAGCTCCTGAGGCCTCCCCTATTTTAGCCCCTCAGTGGTCTCTATTCTAAGGACAAAGGGAAAGTTCTGAGACACTTCCATTCAGTTTTTTTTTTTTTAATTAATTAATTTATTTATTTATTTTTCGGTGTGTTGGGTCTTCGTTTCTGTGCGAGGGCTTTCTCTAGTTGCGGCAAGCGGGGGCCACTCTTCATTGCGGTGTGCGGGCCTCTCACTGTCGCGGCCTCTTGTTGCGGAGCACAGGCTCCAGACGCGCAGGCTCAGCAGTCGTGGCTCACAGGCCCGTTTGCTCCACGGCATGTGGGATCTTCCCAGACCAGGGCTCGAACCCGTGTCCCCTGCATTGGCAGGCAGATTCTCAACCACTGCGCCACCAGGGAAGCCCCTTCCATTCAGTTTTGGCCAGCAGGAATATGGGTGTGGATGAGGGTGTGAAAACCTCCCACCATTCATCCTCTCCCAGCCCCTCAAGCCCTCCCAGCAGGACAGTGCAGACCCTGAGGCGTCCTTCCACCCCTGCCAGCACTCACACCTCCGTTTTCACCTTCCTTGGCACCCTGCCCCCGTCACCCCTCGCTCCCTCCCTCTACTTTTTATACCCTATCAGCCCCTCTTACTTCCTACCCTCTCGGACTCGCTTGAACTCCAGGCTAGACTGGAATCAGATCCTCACTGGAGACCGTGAACACACAGCAGGCCAGGCCCCTGCTCAGAGATTCAGGTGTAACTGCTGTGGGATGGGGCTCAGACCTTCTGTACCTTCAAATACAGCGAGGTCAGGAACGATGGATGCTCACCAGTACCCATTGCCTTTTTTTCCCGTCCTTTGGTGACACCCCCTTGGCAAGCCTCCCAGCCTGGAGCCGGTGCCAGGGTGCCCCACCTGCCTGCTCCTGGCTCCTGAGCACTGCTGGGAAAAGGCCACCACCACAGCACTGGCACCGCTACGGACTCAGGCTCCCATCTCGGTGCCACCTGCCAGCACATGTAGCAGTCCTGGGTCTAAACCACTTACTATTCTGGGTCTTCGTCACTCTCCCCGTGCTCCCTTCCGACCCCAAGTCTAATGCTTAGCTTCTTGTCTCCTACTACTGGAAAAAAAATTGAAGCCACTGGGATCACATGATTTCCATCAAATTCTCACTCCCTACCAATTCTGCTACTGCCACCCCACTGCTTTCCTGTTAATTTTAGAAGCAGGCCAAAATCCAGGTCAAATCCCCCAGCCTATGGAGTCAGGCTGCCAGGGTTCCAATCCCATTTACATCCCTTACTGGCTATGTGATCTTGAGCAGATTTCTTAATCTCCTCAGTGCCTCAGTTCCTCATCAGTGAAATGGGATGATGCTTGCCTTTACCTCACAGAGTTGATGGAAGGATTAAATGAGACAGGCCACACAGAGAGCTTGGCACAGGCAAATGCTAACAAAGGCTAGTTATTGTCACCTCCCTCTCTGCCTCCTCCAAACCTTGTTCCATCATTATGAACCTCTCCCTGTTTCTAGCTCACTCCTCTCAGCCTATAAAGAGACTCCTGTCTCTCCTGTCCTAAAAAAATCTCTTCTTGATACTATGTTCTTGATTTCTCTTGTCCCTTCTCATCCAAACTTCTCAGAAGCATCCTTTATCGGCTTGTTCCTTTCCTTATCTCCCTTCTGTTCCTCAGGGACGTGGCTTCTGGCTCTACCATAGTTCTGACATTTGTCGGGGTCACCAAGGACCTGGCTAAGACCAGTGGGCACGTCTCAGTCCCTGACCTCTGCCTCCTGCCCTTGACTTTGTTAATCATGTCCTCCTTTGTGAAACTGTGGGTGGCTTGGCTACTGTGCTTCCTTATCACTCCCTTTGTTCTCCTTGTACTTCCTCTGCCTTCCCCTCTCTGTCTCCGGGCTTCTCATCCGCCGCTGGCCCCAGGAAGACTGTGGGAACCCTGAGTCTGTCCTTGGTTCATGGGTCTCCTCTGCCCTCGCATTCCTTTCAGGTGATCTTAGCAGCTCTCATGGCTTCTACTTCCACTTGATGGTTGATACCTGCTATGAGCCGAATTGTGTGCCCCCAAATTCATATGTTGAAGCCCTAATCCCCAATGCTACTGTATATGGAGACAGGGATTCTAAGGAGGTAATTAAGATTAAATGAGGTTATAAGTTCGGGGCCCTAATCTGATAGGACTGATATCCTTATACAAAGAGGAAGAGACACCAGAGATCTCTCTTTCTAGGCTCACACAGAGAAAAGGTCACATGAGGACACAGCGAGAAAGTGCCATCTGTAAGCCAGGAAGAGAGGTCTCACCAGAAACTAACTCTGTTGGCACCTTGATCTTGGACCTCTAGCCTCTAGAACTATGAGCAAATAAATTTCTGCTATTCAAGTCACCTGGTCTGCGGCATCTTGTTATGGCAGCCTGTGCCGACTAATACAGTACCTAAGTATACCAGTTAGCTTTTCCTGCATAACAAACTATTACAAAATTTAGCGGTCGAAAACAAAAACCATTTATTTAGCTTACCTTTCTTCAGGTCAGCAGTTTGGTCTGGGCTCAGCTAGGCGGCTCCTCTGGTCTTGGGTCTGTGGTCAGCTCCTGGTTTGGCTGGGCACTGGTTGGTCAGGGTGGCCTCAGCTGGGATGGCTCATCTCTGCTCCATAGAGTCTCTCATCCTCCAGCAGGCAGGCCCAGGCTTGTTTTCGTGGCAATGCAGCAAGGTTCTAAGAAAGCAAGCAGAATGGAGGTTTGGAAGGAAAACCTCAAAGTACACAGACATCTGGGCCTTTCCATTCATACCTGGTACTCTGGTAGTTGACTTCTCAAATATCAAGGCATCTTGAACAATGAACTAGGAATATAGAATAATAATTAAATAAGAAAAAGAATATATATATATATATATATATATATATAACTGAATCACTTTGCTATATAGCAGAAACTAACACAACATTGTAAATCAAATATACTTCAATAAAATAAATTTTTAAAAAAAGAATAATAATTAAATAAGTAAACTCTGGGAAAACACATAGCATTTTAAGGTATAGTTGACAGGACTTGACAGATGTAGAGTGAGGAAGGATGAGGAAAACAGGCCTCCTCCTGGGTAGACAGCTTGCTGGACTGGATGGAGGGTGGAAATAATTTGCCAAGCACTTATTACTTGTTGGGTACTGTTCCAAGCACTTGGTACACACAGAACACCGAGGTGATTGAGAAAATGTCTCTAGAGCCAGACTTGCTGAATTTGAACTCCAATTCAGCCACTGACGCAGAGAAAGTCACTTAAACTTTCTAGGCCTCTGGTTCCTCATCCATAAAATAGGCATAATAATGGCACTTACCTCACTGAGCTGTCATGATGATGAAATGAAATGATACATGTGAGCCACATAGAAGTGCCTGGCTCATATGGTGCCCTCTAAATATCTGTCATTGTCATTATTGTCTCATTGTCATTATTTGTCTCAACCCACGATGTAGGTGATTTTGTCTCTATTTTACAGGTGAAGAAACTGAGGCTTGGAGAGGTTAAATAAATACCCTAATATGCAAGATTAGGATGTGGCTTTGGACCCAGGTGGTCATAACTCCAGAAGCTATGTTCTTTTTTTTTTTATTGAAGTATAGTTGATTTACAATGTTGTGTTAGTTTCAGGTGTACCACGAAGTGATTCATTTATACATATACATAAATATATATATACTTTTTCAGATTCTTTTCCTTTATAGGTTATTATAAGTTATTGAATACAGTTCCCTGTGCTATATAGTAGGTTCTTGTTGTTTATCTATTTTATATATAGTAGTATGTATCTGCTAATCCCAAACTAATTTATCCCTCCCTCCCCTTCCCCTTTGGTAACCATAGGATTGTTTTCTATGTCTGTGAGTCTGTTTCTGTTTTATAAATAAGTTCATTTGTATCCTTTTTTAGATTCCACAAATAAATGATATCATATGATATTTGTCTTTCTCTGACTTACTTCACTTAATATGATAATCTCTGGTTCCGTCCATGTTACTGCAAATGGCATTATTTCATTCTTCTTTATGGCTGAGTAATATTCCACTGTGTATATATACCACATCTTCTCTATCCATTCATCTGTCAGTGGACACTTAGGTTGCAGAAGCTATGTTCTTAATCACCGCTTCCTTCATATTCCTCCATCTACCATTCATCCACAGGAAGGGAACATGTTTGGGCTTAAAGATACTGAGTACGGATTTAGATATAGATGTGGAGTTGCCTCTAGGACAGCCAGGTAGAGACTTCTATTCAGCAGTTGGGTTTGTATGTGGAGTATAGAAATCAAGATATTGTAGACAGATAGGGATTGAGCCACGGGTGGATAACATCATACAGGGAGATGGTAGTATGAGAACGGAGGAGTGCCCAGGGCACATTTAAGGAGAGGATGGAGGAAAAGGATCCCATAACGGAGCTTGAGGATGAGCAGCCAGAGAAGGGAGAGGGAGGTGTTGGAGGAAGGGAGACCATAAATCTGAGTTTGCCTGGGGGAGTCTTGGTTTAGGACAGCCTGGCATAATAATTAATGAGTGCCCTTTTTCACTTTAAACAGTGGCCCAGTTTGGAAGATGAATTATATATTCACCCTCCTTAGAGGGTCAAGGAGGAGGAAATGTCGATGTGAAATACTGCAAAGAGGACAAGTAAGGTAAGTTTGGAAAGTGGGTTCCGTTGGAATTGGATTTGGCAAACTGATGACCTTGGAGAGAGGTTTCTGGGGAAAAAAGATGGAAAACAGATTGGATCAGGCTGAAATCTGAATAAGAGACAAGTAGAGATAACAAATGTTCACAAGTCTTTCCAGAAGTGTGTCTGGGAAGGGAAGAAAGAGACAGCTATAGGGAACAGAAGAGAAGGACTCCCCCTCCCAGCCGCACTCCATAGGGAAGGGATTCGAGCATGTCAGACCCAACAGAGAGGAAGCCAATGGATAGAGAAACTGATGGGCAATCAGGAAGATTGCTGATGGATCGAGGTCCCTGGGGAGACAGAAAGTACTAGAGTCCAGAAAAATGAGAAAGAACCTTTTTCTCTGGCTGCACCGCATGACATTTGGGATCTTAGTTCTCCGACCAGGGATCGAACCCGAGCCCCCTCTGCAGTGGAAGTGCAGAGTCCTAACTACTGGACCGCCAGGAAATTCCCAGGAAAGAGCCTTGAAGAAATAAAGTGGGAGATTTAAGAAATGGTGGGAAAAATTGTCCCAAGAAGGTGGGTTTCTGGGCACGGAACTGACGAAGGGGACAGCATCATCTTGCAGACTCGTTCGGCTGTGGCAGAGCATGGTCAGTGATGCCTGGGTCTTTCTTTGGCCATAGACTCTTCACCTCCCCCCACCCCAAATGCACATACCTACACATGCATGATTTCTACACATGAGTCAGGAGGCTCACAGCAAACTGATGCCCACAGAGGAGTCCAGACCACAGTGAGGAAGCTCTGCTCCCTGGAGTACTTTCCCGGGGCTTGGGTGTCCTCACCCCAAAAATCTGTTCTTTCCATCGCCCCCAACTGATCCATAAATGCTCTCAACAGCCATGAAGGCAGCTCCTTCTTCATTTTAAAAGATGTTCATAACATGCTACAACTCCCAAGTTTGTAGGTTACTTTTCGCCAGTTACAGTCAAGCCCAGCTGCATCCAGGTACCTCAAGGGGAGAGGTTCCTTAATCCCATCGGTGTGGTTACTGGAAGTCTCTTCCTAGGGAGGGTTCTCCTGAGGGTCCTTCCTGGAAACCCATAGGCCCATTCCTGGAGTCTGGGCTCCCCTTCTTGACCAGAGAGGAACGCCTTTTCCAGCTGCCCCCTCCAGACCCCAGGCCACATAGCCCTCTGGGTGCTGAGCCTCTGATTGAGGATGCTCCTTTCACTCCCAACCCATGGAAAGACTATGTCTGTAAGAATTCTCTTCATCTCTTGCACTTTATCATTTAATGAATATTAATGTGATAGAGAACAGCGCCTTTCATTTATTCAGCAAATGTTTGTCAAGCTCCACGGCATTCCAGGTGGAGTGCTGGGAAGGCAGCGGGGGTTAGTGCGTGCTCCCGGCACTAGAGGCGTCCTTCTGAGGCCACGCCTGCTTTGTCCTATAAGAGCCCACCCAGCCACCCAAATAATTCTGAAGAGTTGACAGCATTTAGAAGCAGTGTCATATGAATCGCCACAGAATTTTGGCTTAAGATGGCGAAAGTCTTTACTGCTATTAAACAATAGTTTATTTCTATAGAAAGAGAGGCCTGTGTAAAGGTAGTATGACAGGGGAGGGTAGGTCTTATTATACACTGCAGATGATGGATCGGAGACACAGAGAGGTGAGCAGTGCCTTGAAACCCTGCAGGTGATCAGTGAGGGGCCAGGGGACAGCCCAGACCCTCTGTCTTCTGAACTGGAGGATGAAGAATCCAAGAGGAGACAGGAGAATACAGGGAGAGAAAAAAATAACCTGGAGAAGAGTTGATGAAGAAGCGGGGAAATAGTCAATGAAGAAGCGGGGAAATAGTCAATGAAGTGATGTGGATAGAATAGACAACAGACAGAGGTGGGTCGAATCTTTGAATGGATAGACAACTAAAGTCCTCTGACAGAAGGAGAGATTCCCAGATCTCTTAATTCCCGGTGCATGGGCGCCATGGCCTAAGGCAGACTTGAGTCCCTTGCAGAAAGGGCAGCCCCCTGACCCCACCACAATTCCACCCTGACCCCTTTCTCTTGTCACCACCCTGCACCAGCCCCTGTTTCAGCGAGCATGCTCTCTCACCCAGGACTTACTGCCATAACCCCTCTCTGACCTGCATGCCCACCCACCCACTGGACACCTCCTCTGGTGGCCTCACAGCCACCTCAGTGACAATGTTTCATTCATTTATTAAATTCCATCTTGCAACCTGCATTGTGTGCCAGGAGCCACTTGTGCCAGGCTCAGAGGAGACAATAGACAGCAAGCAGACATGGTCCTGCCCTTACTGGGAAGTTAGAGATAAGTCAAATAAACAACAACTTGTTACAATACATTGTGAGGACACCCTACTCACCCTATCCCACCTTCAAGCCTGGATACTAGCATCATCATCAAGCAGCAGTTGGAGCCTCCCAGAATCCTGGGTCCTCCGGGCTTCTCCACCTCCTGATGCCCACATGTCCAGGTGATTCTCTGTGCCAGTATGTCACCTCCTTTTCTTTCTCCATGACCTCTGCCTGGACTCCTAGTCTGCCACCTCCAATCTCCACCCAAAACCCTCCTCCACATTGCTGCCCAAGATTCCTTTTCTAAATTACAAATGTGATCACAGTATTCCCAAGACTAAGAACTTCTTTACAGGAACTTCAAAGAGAAATAGTCAGAAAGTCATTGGAGATAGAATTTAATTCAAGACTCTTGGTCCATAAGAGAATAAGTAGATGTGGATACACACACACACACACACACACACACACACACACAGAGCATGTAAAAGAACTAAATACCATAAATAATAAGGTAGAACTAATTTATATGGGTTTTTTTCCTCTAAAGATAGATAATAGAAGAGCCTGAGGAAAATTCACCAAAATTGACCATATTTTAGGAAATAAAGAAAACCTTAATAGATTTCAAAAAGCAGAGTACAAACAATCTTCTGATTGTAATACAGTAAAACTAGATTTTAATAACCAGCAGAAGATAAAAAGTCACTACCACCTGGAAATATACTTTTAAAATTTATCCTAAACAACTTGAGTTAAAGAGGAAATACAAATCAAGAAAGGAAGATTATCTAGAAAGTAATAATAAACTCTTTGGAAACATCAAAAATGATGAATGCACAAAACTTTTATCCATGCTCTTTTTTCCCTACCACATTTGAAAACCCCCTCTATAGTTTGTACCCCGTGACACCCTACCCACCTTTCTCTGTTCTCATATTTCCTTGGCTCTTGCCACTGAATTTCTCAACAGTTCTAGAAGCTGCCACCTTCTTTTACCCCTCCACACCTTTGCACCTTTATGCCATTTGCCTGGAATGTCCTTTGCCTTCTTACCTACCTAGCAAACTACCTACCTGTTTACTCATTAAGACTCAGCTTTGTGGTCCCTTCCCTTGTGACGCCTCACACAGAATCGTCCACCCCTTCCCCCTGTCCCCAGAGGCCTTGGCACCGTCCTCTGGAGAAGATGGTGAGTGAAAAGAGAACCCGGGTCAGGTCTCAGCTCCCCAGGCCAGCAATTTCAACACCATGTCACTAACACCCAGCTCCCTTGTCCCTGTCACCTTCCACCCTCTTGGCAACTGACTGCACTTCTAGGGGCTCTTTGCTCTAGGTCAGTTAATATTGATGGATAAAACAAAACAAAAACAGGAGATTGTGTTAATTCTGCACACGAACAAACTCATCTGTCCTTAGCTGACCCCCACCCCCTTTAGGCTGGCTCACAAATAGCCTCCTCTTGGGGCCCTCACACAGTGGTTCCCAGAATGTGTCCCAGAGATTACATGTGTCCTTTGAGATATGAATGGGGTTTTCTGTGTTTTGTTTTGGAGGAAGTTAAGGAAGGAAAGTGTTCCCCAATAAATTTGGGAAATGCTAGGTTAAACAAAAAGTTATATCAAATCACCACGATGTACACTTCAAACATCTTACTATTTTATATGTCTATTATACCTCAATAAAGCTGAAATTTCCGAAAAGTGTTAAACTGGTCTCATGTTGAACAGTTTATCAGGGGACTACACTGGTGGTCCAATGATTAAGAATCTGCCTTCCAATGCAGGAGACGTGGGTTTGATCCCTGATTGGGGAACTAAGATCCCACACACCATGGGGCAACTAAGCCCGCGCGCCACAACTAGAGAGCCCATGTGCCACAACTAGAGAGTCCGTGTGCCTCAATGAAGAGCCCGCGCGCCGCAATGAAAGATCCCGCATGCTGCAACTAAGACCCAATGCAGTCAAATAAATAAATTAATTAATCAATTTAAAAAACCAGTTTATCAGAACTTTTTTTTTTAATAAGTTTTATTTTTATTTATTTATTTATGGCTGTGTTGGGTCTTCGTTTCTGTGTGAGGGCTTCCTCCAATTGCGGCAAGCGGGGGCCACTCTTCATCGCGGTGCGCGGGCCTCTCACTATCGTGGCCTCTCTTGTTGCGGAGCACAGGCTCCAGACGCGCAGGCTCAGTAATTGTGGCTCACGGGCCTAGTTGCTCCGCGGCATGTGGGATCCTCCCAGACCAGTCTGCATTAGCAGGCAGACTCTCAACGACTGCGCCACCAGGGAAGCCCCTATCAGAACTTTTAATCACTGACAAACATTATGAAGCACCAAATAGTATGCAAATTTCCCCAGAGTACTTGAACTTGGAACCTTTTAGTTAACCATGCCCTATTACATCGTGAAGAACAGTAACATTTTCTTCTTCTTTTTTTTTTTAAAGATTTAATTTTACTTATTTTTGGCTGCATTGGGTCTTCATTGCTGCATGGGCTTTCTCTAGTTGTGGCGAGTGGGGGCTACTCTTCGTTGTGGTGCATGGGCTTCTCCTTGCAGTGACTTCTCTTATTGGGGAGCATGGGCTCTAGGTGTGCAGGCTTCAGTAGTTGTGGCATGCGGGCTCAGTAGTTGTGGCACACAGGCTTAGTTGCTCCGCGGCATGTGGGATCTTCCTGGACCAGGGATTGAATCCGTGTCCCCTGCATTGGCCGGTAGATTCTTATCCACTGTGCCACCAGGGAAGTCCCAAGAACAGGAACTTTTTTTGAAACAGAGTGGAAAGTGCTACATTCCTTTTCCTCACCGTTAGCGGCTGACCTGACCTTTTGTTTTACTGGAGAATTTGAAGCCATACAGAAACTGCTCCCTGATCCAGCTTCCTCCCTGACACAAACTCCCTCTCCTTCACATTTTCTCTTCCTTTCCATAGAACTCAGAGAATCATTCTTTCCTTATTCTTTCCTTATATTCTCGATGCAGTACATTCCCTTGCTCCATTTGTCTCCTTATTCATCTCTGTTTCTTTCCTGATACCACTTCTCCACTTTCAGTCATTCTTGTCTTAGTGTGGATCCCCCTAGAAGCAGACCCTGAGGTGGGAGGGACTGGATAGGTGAAGGGGGTGGGGTAGGGAAGGAGTGATAAGGGAAAAGAAAGTCACCAAAAGCAATGGCAAGCCAAGTACCACAGTGAGCACTGGAGCCGAATCCCGCAGGGCAAACTGGAAAACATTACAGAACACGTGCCTCCGAAGTATTCCTGCGAAGGGGTGAGGGAGCTGGGGCATTCATGCCCCATATGTCAGGCATCGGTCAAGGGCTACGCAGGATGAGGGGTTGTTACTTCCCAGGCACTCCCCCTCAGCCGTGTGTTTGCCAAAGTGGGTTCCCACACCTTTAAACCAGTGGTTCTCAACTGGGGGTGATATTGTCCCCCCAGGGGACACTTGGCAATGTCTGGAGACATTTTTGATTGTCACACTGGTTGTGGAGGTGCTAATAGCATCTAGTGGATAGAAGCCAGGGATACTGCCAAACATCACAATACACAGAAGAGATACCCTCCTCTCCAGCCCTCCACCCCAAGCCTAACAAAGAATTTTCTGGCCCAAAATGTCAATAGAGCTGTGGTTGAGAAACCTTCACCTTTAACAGTGACACAGGTACTGGCAGAGGGCATGCCAGAAATGGTAAGGGGATCCCCTTGAGAATATGAGTAGAGTCTGCTATGGTGCTCGAGGCACTCTAGTCTAACATCAACCTCAAAATTCTCTCAACCTTGCTACCCCTTAAGCAGCCATTCCATTTGTTGTGGACTGAATGTTGTCCCCCCAAGATTCACTGTCCCCAGATGTGATGGCATTAGGAGGTGTGTCTTTGAGAGCTAATTAGGATTAGATGAGGTCATGAGGGTAGAGCCCTCCTGAATGGGATTAGTGACCTTGTAAGAGTCATAGGAGCACTTGCTTCCTCTCTCTGCTCTCTGCCACGCGAGGACACAATGAGAAGTCAGCAGTCTACAACCCAGAAGAGAGTTCTCATCAGAACCAGATGATGCTGGCACCCTGATCTCGGACTTCCAACCTCCAGAACGCTAAGAAATAAATTTCTGTTGTCTATAAGCCACGCAGTCTGTGGTGTTTTGTTAGAGCAGCCTGAATGGAGTCAGACACCACCCCTCTCTCTCCTTCTACTCTCACACAGCTGAAGAGCACCCACCCCTCTGCTCCCACGTCTTCACACCCAGTCTCCTGCTGGCCACCTGTGATCTGGCCTCTCCCATCACGACTCTGAATATCTTTCCTCCAGAGATCACTAGTGAAGTCATGATTGCTAAATTGACACTTCTTGGAACTTACTTTGCTGCACTTCTCTGCATTCTTTGAAACTCATCTTCCTGGCTTTGGGACACCCTATGGCCCTGGTTCAGCATCTATTGCTCCAACTAAGTGAAGACTAGTCACTGGCAGCAGGTCAAGGGGAGCTGGCAAGGACCTGGAAACCATGGAACCTGAGCCCACGTAAATGCAGGGGATTAAGGCCATCTCGGTGAGTCAGAAGCCAGACAAGCAATTCTAGAAAACAAGGTGCCCGAAGGGCAATGCCAGGAGGCATTCCAAAGGCAAACAGCAGCCTGATGAAGCTCCCAGGAGCATGCAGCATGAGGTCCCAGAGCTGAGACGGCAGCAGGAGGGCTGCAGGGTCGGAGGAAGTAGAAAGGGATGCTGGTCCAGAGCAATCACAGTGCTAGTGCTGGACACGAGCACTGGCGGTTATCCTCAGGAAGTCAGGCCAAACAGAGAAGCAGCGAAGAAAGCAAGTGATACAATCGGGTGAAAATGCAACAGTAAAAACATGGTACCAGGATGGCAGAGGGGAAAAGTCAAACAAGCCTTCGTGGAGTCGGTGACACAGGAACTGAGTTTTGAGTGAAGAATCAGAGTCAGACCCCAAGCTGAAAGAAGAGGATGACACCAGAGAGGGGACATCGGGTGCAAAGGCACAGCACCAGAGCCATGAAACGGTCCTTAAGTGTGACTGGAGGGCAAGTTTGAGGAAGTGTTTGGGGTACACTGGCAAGCTCACTGGGGGCCTTGAATGCCAAGCCAAGGACCCAGAACAATCCTGTGGGAAATGGTGAATGATCTTTAAGCCCAGGAGAAGTGTGATCAGATTTGACCTGAGACAGTTAAAAGGTCACGTGGTTGTTTGAACAGACAAAGGAGATAAAGGCAAGCACTGAAGCATCAATCATTTATTCAGTAGCTTTTTATTAAACACTCCATGTCAGGCAGTAGTCTCAAGACTAGGGATACAGACCTGAACACATAGACAAGGCTCTCTGGCCTCAAGTAGTTTAGTGTGTGTGTGTGTGTGTGTGTGTGTGTGTGTGTGGTGAGTGAGACAGAAAAGAACAAATCTACAAATAAACAATATGGTTCAAAGGAGTTTGGGAAGAATAAAGCCGTGCGATGTGATGGCGTCACTGGGAGGCTATTTGAGGCAGATCAGGAGGGGAAGCCCTCTCAGAAGTGATGATACTTGACCTCAATGCTCTGTGAAAAGAGCCAACCTGCCTGTGAAGCTTGAGGGACAGAGCCTTCCAGAGAGGCAAGAGTTCAAGCAAAGTCCCTGAGGTGGGAGTTTGAAAAACAGAAAGAAGGCCAGCGAGGGTGGCAGTGGAAACCAAAGGGGAGAGGATGGATTCCAGAGCTATGAGGAGTTGATTGACAGCCCTTGGTGACTGTCTGGATGGGAGGGAAAAGGAGGGAATGGGTGAGGGATGACTTCCCACGTCCACTTTGGGAACGTGGGTACCACTCCTCCCCCAGACAGAGACGGCAGAAGGAACTGGGTTTTTTTGTTTTTAAATTAATTAACTAATTAATTTGGCTGTGTCGGGTCTTAGTTGCTGCGCATGGGCTCTTTTTTGCGGCATGCAGGCTTCTCTCTAGTTGTGGCATGTGGGCTCCAGAGCACGTGGGCTCAGTAGTTGCCCCGCGACATGTGGGATCTTAGTTCCCCAACCAGGGATTGAACCCGTGTCCCCTGTATTGGAAGGCAGATTCTTAACCACTGGACTGCCAGGGAAGTCCCAGGAACTGGTTTTGATGAAACGCAATGGATTATGTAGTGAGCTGAATAGTGGTTTGTCCACTTGGACGAATGATATGTCCAAGTTCTAATCCCTGGAACCGTGAAGGTGACCTTATTTGGAAGAAGGGTCTTTGCAGATGTAATTAAGTCAAGGATCTTGAGATGAGACCATCCTGGATTTAGGGTGGGCACTAAGTCCTATGACAGGCATTCTAGGAGAAAGGCAGAAAGAGATTTGAGATGCAGAGACACTGAAGGGAGGGAAGAAGGCTCAGTGAAGATGGATACCCAGATTGGATTCATTGTAGTCACAAGCCAAGAAACACCTGGGGCTACCAGAAGCTGGAAGAGGCGAGGAAGGATTCTCCCCTAGAGCCTTCAGAGGGAGCATGGCCTTGCTGACACATTGACTTCAGATTTCTGGACTCCACAGCTGTGAGAGACAGAATTTCTGCTGTTTTAAGCCACCAAGTATGTGGTAATTTGTTATGTCAGCCACAGGAAATGAACACAGGCCACTCCGCGTTGAGTGTGGGGAGCTAGATGGAGGAGTTGGCTGGGCAGGTGGATACATGGCGCTCCCCTCAGGAGAGAGGCCAGGGCTGGAGGTAAAGCTTTCAAAGCCAGTTGAGCTTACAGGTGATGGTTTAAACCCATGTCAACACAGAACCTGGAACACGGCCCCAGAAGCTCTTTCTCAGAAGTACAAAACAAAAAGCTTCCAGATTTTTTGGAACAGATTTCACTCACTGTTGTAACCAAACACCCACACTATATATCAATGAAATATAATGTTCATGTCAAAGAATATGTTTATAAACATTTTAATATCTTCTAATAAATTAAAGAACCGTTTTGTCAGATTATTTTCTTAAGTCAAGAAGGCTTTTACTTCCTTGAACTTCTTGGAATCTGATGTGAGGCCAGCCCGTTTTACATCTGACACCACTGAGACCATAGGAGAGAAAGGCTGCAGTGTAGGAAGTGCCAGAAACGGTATTTACTAGTTTATGGTATCGCCTAGCAAAAATTCCTCCCGATGCTTCTGATGGGCTGCGGAAGCGCTTCCGTTACACAAACTGTATTTGTACCTCCTCCTTTTTATCTCTTCTCTCTAAGGTGTCTACTCACTGGTATCGCAAAAGTGACTTTCCTCTCTTAGCATCGGGTGGGTCTCGAACATTTGCAGGGTCCAGGGCAAGAGTACAAGTAGAGGCCCTTATTCTGCATGTCAAGGATCTACAAATGATTAAACCCACAAAATGTTAAATAGAATAGGGTTTTTCTACCTACCTTGATGAACGACTGCCTAATGCCCTGGAAGGTCAGGATCAAATTCAGAACTCTCAGACTTCTTGGAGTTCTGCCCTGGAACGTGGGGTGTGGGCAGGGCTCCCTCCTCACCCCTGGCCCCCACTACCTGCTGTGCAGCACACCCAGAGGGGCTCTCAGGATGTAGACAGACGCCCAGGGCCCGGGGCCCAGCCCCAGCTGCACGCACACCCCCGCAAACAGCGCTGCTCAGCCACCCCGGGGCCTGAGCTCCACAAGGGCTTCCAGAGGACCGGCCCAGAGAAGAGGCCCTGCACGGGCCCTGGAGTTGGTTTGGGGCCATCTGGGCAGGGAATGCTGGCATCTAGGGAGAAGACATGGACTGAATAGGTTTGACCCCTGCGGACTCCTCAACCAGTGAGGGGGGCAGGGTCTCCCCTTTCCTGGGTAGATGGGGAGTGGGGGTGGTTTGCAAGAAGCAGCAAAGTAGACCAAGACACGGCCATGCTCAATGTGTGCATTTTCTTGTACACTTTTTCGTTAAGAAATGAAATGCTATAGATATGTTGAGCCCTGATTAATAAACGTTATTATGATGCCAATATTGCATTGAGTTTTAGAAATCAAAGATCAAGTCCCTCTAAAGTTTGAAAACAGTAAAACAGGACTGATACTAATGAAGCAGTATCTTGGGTGGCAGTGCTTTCCAGAAATTTTTTCACTCCTTTTTTTTTTTTAACATTTATTTATTTATTTGACGGCGCCAGGTCTTAGTTGCAGCATGCGGATCTTTGTTGGGGCATGCGGGATCTTTTAGTTGTGGTATGTGAGATCTAGTTCCCTGACCAGGGATGGAGCCCGAGCCCCTTGCATTGGGAGCACAGTCTTAGCCACGGACCGCCAGGGAAGTCCCTTCACTCATTTCTTTCTTCCTGCCTTCCTCTCTGCCTTCCTTCCTCCTTTCACATGTTCTGCCTTCCAAAGCAGGAAGAGTCTAGATGGAAACCAAAGGCTTGGATGGAGCCTCCTGGGGAAAGTGTAGCTACAGTATGAAAGAAGAGGGCCACAATATCAATATCCAATAATCAAGCCAAGGAAGAGCTTCCATCAAGGAAAGTTCAGGAATGGGATGGGAAGGGGAGAAGAGACTGTGGTTTCATGGACTGGGGAGGAGATCAGAGAAGAGAGTTCTAGAGAAGGGAGTTGTCCACAGGAGCAAATGCCTCAAGGGGCCACCATCTTCCTGAGGCCAACTGAAGCAAGCCTGGTTCATGCCTCTCTCAAGAGCACCAGCTCTTCCTCATAGCCCATGTGGGTCTGCTCCAGGCCTGCTCTTTCTTTTTTCACCCATTTCCCCCCTTTATCATGGCTCTTCACACCATTGACTTGCCAACCTCCATCTCCAGCTCTGGTCTCTTCCCTGAACCTCTGGCAGAACAATGGGTCCCAAGTGTGTGCTTTGCTCAGGAGAAATGCTCCCCTGATAATTGTCCAATGTAGTTGTCCAAGATGGAGATGTTCATCAGTGTTACTGATTCCCAAAGCAAAGACAATCTATTTCATCTCTGGAGAGAGAAGTGCCCATAAGCCCTTTATCCTATGGTCTCTCTGTCCCCTCAACACTGGATCCCCACTGCCCTTCTCCTTGCTCCCCAGAAATGCTCTTTCCTTGGCCTGGGACATTCTCCCCCCATCTTTCTCTCCCAAATCAAATGTCACCTCTTGGTGATTCCTTGGGCAGGAAGCCTTTCCCCAATATTTTGTGTGTATGTGTATACCTCGTATATTCTTTTCTTTTCTTTATTTCTTTGGCCGTGCCGTGCGGCGTGTGGGATCTTAGTTCCCTGACAAGGGATCAAACCCACGCCCCCTGCATTGGAAGCGCGGAGTCTTAACCACTGGACCACCGGGGAAGTCCCAATATTTTTCATTTTATATTTTCATCGTCTCCTCTCTGCCACCAAAACTGGGCTGGTAGGGAAGGTTTACTTTACCCAGTGTTAGAAACCAAATTTAAGGGCCCCAAATTTGTAGAACATAGTAACACTCTCTTACAGAAGTTTATTTCAAAACTCAAATTTAATGGAGTAATGAGGGAAGATTTTGTTCAAGAATTCTCCAATCCTTGTTAGTTTTTATTTTTTTCTTTCTCCCGCCCTTCAGGGGTCAGCTTCTCTGGTTGGATCCAGGTTTTAGAAGGATAACCCACTGTTTCCTACTCTGGATTGAATGTGAGTCTATTTTATTTTTTTAATTAATTAATTAATTAATTAATTAAATTTATTTTTTGGCTGCGTTGAGTCTTTGTTTCTGTGTGCGGGCTTTCTCTAGTTGTGGTGAGCAGGGGCTACTCTTCGTCACGGTGTGTGGGCTTCTCATTGTGGTGGCTTCTCTTGTTGCAGAGCACGGGCTCTAGGCGTGCGGGCTTCAGTAGTTGTGGCGCACGGGCTTAGTTGCTCCGTGGCATGTGGGATCTTCCCGGACCAGGGCTTGAACCCATGTCCCCTGCACTGGCAGGCGGATTCTTAACCACTGCGCCACCAGGGAAGTCCCAAGTCTATTTTATATATGTATTATTATTTCTACTTCATTATAGGAATAAGCTCTTAGATGTTCTGCAAGTATCTGACATTTAAAATTTTTTAAACTGAGCCCCTTCCCCAGTATCTGTGGGCTTGCTCCCTCATCTCCAAATTTTGTCCACATGTTACCTCTTCAGGGAGGCCTTTCTTAGTTACGCTATTGAAACTTGCAGCCCTCTCCTCCCCGGTCAACACATCCAACCTCTCCCCTGCTTTATTTTTCTCCATAGCACATATCACTGTCTGCTATACTCACATTTTATTAATGTTCTGTTAATTATCTGTCTCTCGCCAGTAAAAGGTCAGTTCCAAGAGGGCAAGGTTTGCTCATCGCTGCATCCCAGTGCCTAGAGCATTGCCTGGCACATAGTAGGTCTTTACTAATTATTTATTGAATGATGAATGACTGGCTTATTGGATACCTACCCTTGGCTCCCACCTTAGACTCACCCTGTCTAGAAACAATTCTGACACCTCTTTACACCAATACCAGCTTTAAAAAACTCAGCATCATCTTTCCTCCCCATTTCTTGGGTCTCAGCCACCAAGTTCCCAAGGCTTGGCAGTTCTTGGGGTTTGTCTCTCACTGATACCCTGCCCTTAATAGGTGCTCAGTAAAACACCATTGCAAGGTTGCTTCTGGCTATTGGGATGGAGGAAAAAGACAAAAATTCCTATTTTCTTTTTACCCTCTGAACTATTAGATATTGTAAAAATCAATAGTGCTGTGATAGACAGCGTTGGTTTCCTATCTATCTCCCATTCTCCACCCTCGCTTCTTCACTTCAGGTGTTCAGCAGCCTCCGCCTGGCCCACTACATGTTCAGGAGATGCTGACTCTAACCCTTCAACTTGGCTGTCAGAGAAAGAGTGGGTCCAGATGAGTTTTAGCCATTCTCCATATATATATCATCACCCTCCCAACCCTGACTAAGGGCACAGACCCAAGTTGACCCAATCAAATGCTTTCTCTCTCCTCATAGCTGTGAACAAGATAATTCCAGCTGTCTCTGTGACTACAAAGGAACCAGCCCGGGAGAAAGCTCTCACTGAGGATGGCAGAGCTGAGAGGTAAAAAGAGTCTGGGTCCTTGATGCTGTCTCTGTGCTGCTGGTCACAGGGTTCATTCAGGAACCCACCTTATGCTTGCACTGCTGGTTCATTCATGCCCTCGTTCTGCAAGTACTGATTAAGCACCTGCTATGTGCCAGGCAGTGTTTTGCATGCTGGGGATATAGCTGTAAATCTAAACAGACAAAAATCCCTGCCTCATGGAGCTTTTATTCCTGTGGGGGAAGAGATGAGTGACCACAAAAAAAATCTATGATAAACAAGAAAATAATATGTTAGAAAGTTATAAGTGCTATGGAAAAAAATAGAGCCATTTGTTACAGTGGATTCTCAAACACTGAATTCCTGTATGTATTGTAGTGTGTTCGTTTCAGTAATAAATCAAAACACCTCTTTTGGAAGTTGACAGTCTTTTAGTTTGCATTGTATAAGAATATATAATTGTGCGCTGGAGTTGAGATTCTGATCTGATTTTTTAAAAAGTTCATTTGAACCCATTGTGGATCAGTGGTTGCAAACAGGTGAAAATTGTGTTGGAAATGGGAGCTTTCCTGGGATTGTGATTTTAAAAGGTATTTGTCTTTGGACAAGTGTAATAACCACATGAATAAATCTCATGAACTGCCTGTTAGTGTTGCAAAGGTATCAGATGCAAACCAGGCAAATGACAACAAAACAGAATAAAACACACACACACAGAGGCAATAATTTGAAATTTGGATTGCCACCGGACTGGCAATGAAAGTGAATCGATGCCATCACATGTCACATATTTTAGAGATGCTCCTAAATTCTGGCATAAATTTATCCAACATCAAGCATCATTTTGAAATGTACACAGAACACTATATTAAAGCTATCAAAATAGTCTAACGTTAGGAGCAGAACAAAGTGTATCAGGGGATTAAAATGTGAAATCTGTGGAAACCAAATGTATATAATTGTATTTAATTACAAAACCTGGAACTGCTAAGTTTATTGACAAATTGTCAGTCCTGATGCCAAAAACAAACAAAAAAAGTAACAAATAATGATCAGAGCAAAGTAAGCATAGTGATTGACAAGATACCTCTGTCCAGTAACATAAATGACAGAAATGGCAGCTGATATAAAGCAGCCATTTTTGTTAGCACAATGAAGTGAAATGAGTTAATGCAAATTGGTGAACCCAGTGAGATTCTGAATTCTGGTGTTATTTTAGGGTTGTCAGTATGACAACCTATGAGCTGAGTAAAGAAGTCTATGAAGATATTTTATGCTGCTAACCTTGGCCAACTGGTATGGACAAATCACTGACCCTCATGGCATAGACCAGAAGAGAGGATTTGGGATGGACGGGGAATGGGCTGGAGCTCTGGTTGGTAGTATCAGAAGACCTGTCTACGTAGTCAGGTAGATGCACCAAAGCTATAGCTCCTCACTGATACAAGGATACCATTACCTTCCAGAATATGTATGAAAATTTAAGACAAGTACTTAATAAAGCCGATAAAATTGTCAATCATGTCACAAGCAGGCAATTGAATACCTGACCTTTTTTCTTGGCTTGTGAAGAAATGGGCAATTACTACAAAGACCTACTGTTTTAAATGAAAGCTTGTTATCTTTTGATTAGAAAAGTTTTTGCTTGTTCATTTAAGTTATAAGAGGAACTTCATTTTTTCACTTTCCCTTTGTGAGATATTATACCTGGATGGGCCTGGCTTTACAAATTAATCTATGTGCTCATCTAAACACCTATATATACTGTTACGAGGCAGGTGTGTGAGTTCCACAATCCAGACCAAGGAGTTGCAGTGAAGGCAAATCTGGCACCACAGGGCCAAGACTCTAATTTTTTTCTATTGCCTAAAAGACTTAGTATTAACTCATCTGAAAATATGTTAGGAAGAGACACTTAAAAGACTTAATAAGAAGGCTTTAATTAATTATTTATTTATTTATTTTCCCCACACTGCAAGTGGCTTAGCAGACAAGGAAACCTTTACTCCACCACTTTAGGGCATCACCTAATAACTTTAGACCTTCTTAAGAAGAACAGATTCTGGAGATAACCTTCAGAGAGTTTCTTTTTTTTTTTTTTTTAATTAATTAATTTATTTATTTATTTATGGCTGTGTTGGGTCTTCGTTTCTGTGCAAGGGCTTTCTCTAGTTGTGGCAAGTGGGGGCCACTCTTAATCGCGGTGCGCGGGCCTTTCACTATCGCGGCCTCTCTTGTTGCGGAGCACAGGCTCCAGACGCGCAGGCTCAGTAATTGTGGCTCACGGGCCCAGTTGCTCCGCGGCATGTGGGATCTTCCCAGACCAGGGCTCGAACCCATGTCCCCTGCATTGGCAGGCAGATTCTCAACCACTGCGCCACCAGGGAAGCCCCAGACGGTTTCTTAAAATACAAGTTTTTTAGTTTGTTTGATTTTTTGTTTTGAATACAATTCACATCATTTTGTTCCACTTACATCATTTTAAGTGGGAATTATTTCTCAACATCTGACCCAATCAGAGAAGACAGTTAATCACAGCAGGAGTGAACAGTTACTAGCACTTTCTTTGTGTAAGGCACTATTGGAAGTGCTCATATTAACTCATTTCATCCTCTCAGTGATGCTATGAGGTAGGTATTACCCCACAAAGAAGTAAATGTTATTGTCTTTATTTTATAAATGATGCAGCTTAGGCACAAAAGGTTAAGCATCTTGTCCAAAGTTTTCACAGCTAGGAAAGCCAGGATTAAAGCCCAGACAATTCTGGCACACAAGGCCAAACTTTTAAACATTATGCTATATAGGAACACTTGTATTATTGTATTTCACTTTATGTGCTTTGCAGATATTGCATTTTTTACAAATTGAAGGTTTGTGGTAACCCTGGGTTGAACAAGTCTCTTGGCGCCATTTTTTCAACAGTATTTGCTCATTTCAAGTCTCTGTGTCACATTTTGGTAATTCTCGTGATATTTCAAACTTCTTCTTCTTCTTCTTCTTCTACCTCTTCCTCTTCCTCTTCCTCTTCTTCTTCTTCTTCATTTGTTATGGTGATCTGTGATTAGTGATCTTTGATGTTACTACTACAACTCACTGAAGGCTCAGATGATGGTTAGCATTTTTTAATCAATTCAGTATTTTTAAGTTATGCACATTGTTTTTTAGACATGATGCTGTTTCACACGTAATAGACTACAATATAGTGTAAACATAACTTTTATATGCACTGGGTAACCAAAAAATATGCGTGACTTGCTTAATTGTGATATTTGCTTTATTACAGTGGTCTGGAACCAAACCCACAGTATCTCTGAGGTGTGCCTGTATATTTTAAATATATAAATGTGTGTATGTATGTATTTAAAATAAGTGATACTCATTGCTGCTGCAGCAATTACCAGAAACCTAGTGGCTTAAAACAAAATGAGGGACTTCCCTGGTGGTCCAGTGGGTAAGACTCTGTGCTCCCAATGCAGGGGGCCTGGGTTCGATCCCTGGTCAGGGAACTAGATCCCTCATGCATGCCACAACTAAGGAGTCCGCATGCCGCAACAAAAAGATCCTGCATGCCACAGCAAAGATCCCACGTGCCGCAACTAAGGCGTGGCGCAGCCAAAATAAAATAAATAAATAAATAAATAAATAAATAAATAAATAATAAAACAAACAAAAAACAAAATGAATTTATCATCTTAGGGTTCCAAAGATCAGAAGTCTGAAATGGGTCTCACTGGGTTAAATCCAGGTGTAGTCTAGGCTGCATTCCTTCTGGAGGCTCTGGGGGATCTGTTTCCTGGCTTTTTCCATCTTCTAGAAGCTGCCTCATTTCTTGTCTCTTGACCCCCTTCCTCCACCTTCAATGCTGGAAGCATACCATCTTCAATTCTCGTTCTGATTCTGGTGCTGATTCTCCAGTCTTCCTCCTTCACATCTAAGGACCCTTATAATTACATTGGACCCACTCAAATAATCAGGATAATGTCTTTATTTTAAGGTCAGATGAGTAGCAACCCTATTTCTGCCTGCAACCTTAATTCTTCCTTGCCGCAAAACATAACATATTCATAGATTCCAGGGATGAGGACGTGGACATCTTTGCAAGGTCATTATTCTGCCCACCACACCTTACTTGGTTCAAAATTCAAAAATTACAGAACAAAAAAAGTTACAGTAGAAAACCTTTCTTCTATGCCTGCCCCCCACACAACTCCACTCCCTGGAAGCAACTGATATGATCTGTTGTGTCCTTCTAGATTTATTTTATGCATAGAAGAGCAAACATGTATATTGGGATTTTAAAGTTTTTTATCTTTTACCTTCATTATACACACTGCTCTACACCTTGCTTTTTTCTTTTAAATAATATGCCCTAGGACATCCCTGGTGGCGCAGTGGTTAAGAATCCGCCTGCCAGTGCAGGGGGCACAGGTTCGATCCCTGGTCCGGGAAGATCCCACATGCTGCGGAGCAACTAAGCCCGTGCGCCACAATTACTGAGCCTGCGCTCTAGAGCCCGCGAGCCACAAGCCCGTGCGCCTAGAGCCCACGCTCCGCAACAAGAGAAGCCACTGCAATGGGGAGCACGTGCGCAACAAAGAGTAGCCCCTGCTGGCTGCAACTAGAGAAAAGCCCACGCAGCAACGAAGACCCAACGCAGCCAAAAAAAAAAAAAAAATTAAAAAATTATATAATATGCCCTAGAGATCATTCAGGTTGATACGTAAAGATCTGCATCTTTCTTTTTTGGGCCTGTGTAGTGTTCCATCTCATGGACCCCTATCATGTTGTATTTTAACCTCACTTGTCTCACAGGTCAGTTAGGGCAGTGGTCCCCCACGTTTTTGGCACCAGGGACCGGTTTCGTGGAAGACAATTTTTACACGGACCGGGAAGGGGGGCGGGGATGGTTCAGGCAGTAATGCGAGTGATGGGGAGCGATGGGGAGCGGCAGTTGAAGCTTCGCTCTCTCGCCTGCCGATTACCTCCTGCTGTGTGGCCCGGTTCCTAGCAGGCCATGGACCGGGGGTTGGACCCCCCTGATTTAGGGGGTCTCCAATCTTTTAGTTGTTTTCAATTTTTGCAACACAAATAGTACTGTAGTGAACAGCTTTGTACCCTCATTATTTGGTAAGTATGTGAGTGCATCTGAAGAATCAACCTCTAGGAGGAGAATGACGGGGTCAAAGGGTATGTGCAATTGTCATTTTGATAACTAGTGCTAAGCTGGTCTCTTTTACCCTTTCCAAACTATAGAACTTACATTTATCTAACAAATTTAATAAATATCTCTTGACTTCTAGGTATGCATTTTTGAAAATTTATTAGATGTGTTACTTGCTTTTCATTGTTTTCTTTAATCCTTTTCATGTTTTAAATTTAACAAGCTATTTTGCTTTTGTTGTAATTTTAAAATTTCCTTCTTCATGATGAGTGATACTGGCTTTTATAAAGTACTATGAACTTCCATTTAAATATATTTCTTTATGTTAAAAAAAGTGAGATGATTTAAAGAAAAATAGTATGTAAATAATAATACAGATGTTACCCTGATATAGCAAAAAAATAATTTTTTATGATTAATGGCTGCTCCCTCATATCAAGTAATTATCACTTATCTAATTTTTGTTGATGTTTTTTACATAACAAAGAATCATGTCAGCAAGAAGATCCTTAAGAGAGAGGGGCAAAAGTGGCAAAGCAGCAACTCTGCAGAAGCAGCCTTCTTCAGGAGCAGATCATTGTTTGCCTTTATGCTATTCTCGAATGTTTTTAGCTCATATCTCATGGATGGAAGCCAGAAACTCAGGCACCCAACAGAGAAAAAGTCAATTCCAAATAGATAAATGGAAATAATTAAAACCAGACAGCCCTAGAACATTAGGAGGTCTAGCCTGGATCCATGTGCTATAAACGTACTCACCTTTTTTCATCCTTTGCTATAAACACTCAGCTGTCTCTCTTACCTACTTTATAGGTTGCGGATGGCAAACTTTCATCAGGGCTGTTTCCTAGGGCCTCCCTTGCTTGTGACTGAGCATATCACATTCCTCAGAGGAGATATGAGGTGATGCAAACCAGCTTTAAAACTTGCCTACACCAGCATTCCCCAAAGGTGGTCTACAGAAAATAATTTTGTTGGACTTCAAAGAGTATTACTTGGAAAAGGGGCTCCACGATTTATTTATGAGCCTCTTTGGCCAGAACCATGATTAACCATCTCAAGGGACTAGTGTTCCACGGACTGACTGGGCTTTCAGTGTCACTAGCCTAGACAAAATATAATTAGGAAAGTAAAACTTTGCCTAAGTCAGATAAGGCACTCCCAAAGCTAAATATAAGGCTATTTGGGATTATCTGGGTTTTTTGATTATTCATATGATGATAATTTTTAGTTACCAAGTACCTACTTTGCACCAGCTACTGTACTAGCATCTTATTGACTCTTACAACGGCCCTGCAAAGGTCTTTTTTTAATCTCCATTTTTAAAAATAAACGAATTAAGGATCAGAACGACTAAGTAATTCATTCAACAAATTTTCATTATTAAGTGCATGCTAAGTACTGGCCGCTCTGCCTGACTCATTGGCTCCATGGCCCTGCTGACCTCCAGATTGGACCCTATGACCAAGAGTGGATATTCTTGGAAAACAGGTGAACAAAACCTGACAGAGCTCCCAGCATATCTTTAGGAGACATTGTGACATGGTGGCTAGGAGCAGGGGCTCTAAGTCTGAATCTCTCAGCATCTCAGCTTTCCATATGAAAAGTGGGGCTAGAGAGAATACCCGACATCACAAGGATGTCATGGGGATCGAGCAAAATCAGACACAGAACATGTTTTGCAAGAAGCAGGCACTTGGACGTGCTTAACAAATGTCAACACGACCTATGGGGTCAAGACGTGAGAAACTGAAGTATTCGGATTTCCATGAGAATACTTTGCCTCATCTATCTAAAACCACCAAGAGGGGGAAGAAGAGAAGGGAAAAGGAAAGCAAACAATCAAAACTGCTGATTTTCTAGTTGAATTACTTTAGGGTTGGTGATGGGGCCCTGGAGTTCGTTTTGATGTAGAGTGAGACTCCCCAAATGGCGATCCCAGCTCACCAGGGCCAGAGAACTCGGGAGGTCAGAGCTGCTCTCCTGAGGGAAAACTGTTCTGGACAGGATCACAGAGCATTCAGAATGATACACAGAATTATAAAGAAAAGAAATCTGGTGCTACAGTTGGAAAATCACAACTAACGGAAACTGAGTTTATTCTTTAAACGTTAATAAGTCTGGTTGACTGAGCCACACCTAATAAAAGAACAGATTTAGGCGATGATGGAGACTTTATAATGGATGGATCAGGCCAGTATCACCGGAAGCCCCTGATCAATGTGAATTTCACTAAGACAGTCTACCAGTCCCTAGGTGCCTCCAGAGGTGACACAATAGGGAGAGCCCAGAACTACCTATAAAGAATTCTTGCAAAAAAATGAAAATAAAAAATTGAACCTGACTCCAATCACGTCTCTAGATTTCATTTTATAAGGAAACAGAAAATGTTAGATGACAGCATAAAGATGCAATTATCCAAACTCAGAGCAAGGGAAACTCTATAGGACAAATGGCTTGGGTTTTGAACAAATAAATGGCATGAAAAAGGGAGTGGGGTTGGGAGGGGAATTGTTAGAGATTTATAGAGATTTTAAAAATGCAGAGTGTGGAACTTGTTTGGATTCTCTTCAAATAAACCAACTGTAAAAAGGCATTTTTAAAGACAGTTGGGGAAAATTGAACCAATTAGACAACAATTGAATCCAAATATATTGTTGTTATATCTTATCAGCAGGATATTAAATGATATTAAGGAGTTCTTGGTAATGTTAGGTGTGATAACAGCATCAAGTAATGTTTTTATTAAAGTACTTATTGCTTAGAGATAAATCCTGAAGTATTTACAAGTGAAATGATATGTCGTCTAGAATTCACTTTAAAATATTCCAGCAAAAATGAACAAACAAATAAATAAAATTGTTTGATTGGGGACGGCTCAATGAAAAGACAGTGGGACAATGGTTCAAGCTGAGTGTTGAGTCAATGGGGTTCATACCCTTCTTTCTACATTTGTGTCTGTTTTTAAAATTCCAGAAAAAGTATCAAATGAATAAAATTTTAATTTTTAAAATCTTGAGAGCTTAACAAAGAGTTTTCCAAGTTTCAATCAAAGGGAAAACAGGTACCTGGTGAGATTCTAAGAGGATTTTCTGGTGGCAGCCCTGGGGAGCCCAGATTCAGCTGCAGCCTCTCAACAGCACAAGACGTCAGCTACCCACGAACACGGACCGTGAAGCCTCCCCGCACGACCATTGTAAAACTGTCTATTTGACGTGCTGCACTGGCTTCCATAACATCTGACTATCTATGGAGCTAATTAAATGATCAGCCTCAGAGCTGTGAGATGGCCCAGTTTACATGGGAAGAATCCTTCATGCAATGCGGCAGCCACTAAGCGAATTCCCCTCAAAGCCATAATTAGTCATCCCGAGTTGTTCCCAGTCAAGTCCTAGCTCTGATAAAGAATTCCCAATTGGCTCCTAACACCTCCCTGGTGGTGAAGCTATTTATTTGATCTCGGCACAAACAGATGGAGGTGGGGCAGATCAGGAGAAAGCCCCCTGGGTCTGACCTGGAAAGGCCTAGTTTTTGAGTTAAGGTGTCCAGTTAGTGGGGCTTCTATTGGACTAACAGGGACTGGGTTGATTGCTCTTTAAAGGCGCAGGCAAGGCCTGTTGACTGTGGCCCGGAAACGCCAGTCTCTGTGACGAGGCAACAGTGCCCTTGATCTTCTCTGCCAGCATCCATCAAGGCCAGAGAAGGGCCCTGAGTACCACTTGGGGCCCGGGCCTCACCCCCTTGAAGAGAAGTGATGGGGACAAAAAGCATGTTGGGCAGAAAAGCTCCTGTGCTGGGAATAAAGACCTGGACTCAGGCGAAGTCCCAGATTTGCCGGGGTCTCAGGGTCCTCATCTGTAAAATGCGGGCCAAAGTGATTTCAAAGACTCCTTTTCAACTAAGAAATGAGTTTAAGGGGCTGGAGTTCTGGGAAATGGTGCAAAAGCTCAAGGTGAAATGTTTGTGGTTTCCATCCTCAGCAGAGAGGCTGTATGGCTTAGTGGTCAAGAAAGGATCTGAAACCAGGTCACCCTGGCTCTAGTGTAGCGCCCACACTCACCAGCCTGCGGCCTTGGGCATGTCACTTAACCTCTTGAGTGTCAGTTTCCCCTCTGTCAAATGAGGATAACAGCAATACCTTCCTCATAACGTTTTATGAGGATCAAGGTAATGAATACATGTGAAACGGGCAGAACTTAAAGAATAAACACCATGTAAGTGTTGCTATTATTTTTATCAAGAAAAGTAACACTTTACACATTTTCACAGCCTTAGGAATCTAGCACGATGCTGTTGATGTTTTCTGAATTAATCAGACCCTCTCCAATAATTTTAGACTTTAGAAGATGGGCATTTTTATTAAAACCCGGACCTTGACAATGATAACAATGACGACTGTTAAAAGTGATAAATTTTAAAATACGATAACAATGACAAACATACATAACATGACAATGATTATGACACAGAGGAGCATTTATTGTACACTTTCTGAACTTGTTTTTTAAGTCAGAAGGTTGGAAGGACATAGGGTGGAATGGACCCCTAGGGTTTTTCAACTTAACCCTAGGTCGGAAGTTCAAGGCCATCTACAACATCACCACCGCTTCACGTTCTGCTTGAATTCCTCCAGGGACACGGGACTCACTACCCCCGACAGAGCTGCTGTTTGAACCTTGCCCCAGGAGAAAATGTTAAAAGAACTGAGGATCTTTAAGCTGGAAAAAAAGAGTTTAGTGGAAACATAGCTGCCTTATATATTTGATGAACCGTAATTATAATTATTATTAACATTGATAAGATTAACATTAAGCACTATCACTAATATTTTGTTATTATGGCAATCATTTATTCAGCTTACGCCATATGCCAGACACTGTGCCAAATGCTTTACACGCCTTCTCATTCAATCCTTCAACAACCCCCTAAGACATTATTATTATTCTGATTGTACAGTTGAAAAAATTGAGGTAGAGAACAGTTAGGTAAAACTCTGCTCAAGGATATAGTTAGTGAGGGCAGAAACAGGATTCAAACCTAGATTGGTCTGACTTTGGAACATAGAATTAGAAGAGTTTGTAGAAGTTACTGAGACCCCAAGACATAGGCTATGTGGGAAGCAGGGTTTGAATCAACATGATGAGAACTTTCACATGAGACTGAACTCATTTCAGGCAATGAAGTGTTGACGGGGCTTTTATAAGAGACACACACACACACACACACACACCCTGCTCAGCCTGGTGCTGGTTCCTGAAGGGGCAGCAGGTAGATAGGAAGGGCCAGGACCTGGTGATGCTGGGAAGGAGAAATCTGACTCGTTGAGTCAAGTGGGATATCCACAGTAGTCTCACTGCTGGAGAGAACCCCCAAATGGGGCAACTGGTGCTGCTGCACATGTGTGGGCCTCCCCACTGCTTCGTCACCCCTGTCAGTCCTGCCCCACTCCCCTCCACAATCCAGCCTATCCTGGCCCCATCTCCCTTAGCAGACGACCACTCTTGCTACTTCCTGG
Source organism: Eubalaena glacialis (assembly GCF_028564815.1). Classification (NCBI taxonomy): domain Eukaryota; kingdom Metazoa; phylum Chordata; class Mammalia; order Artiodactyla; family Balaenidae; genus Eubalaena; species Eubalaena glacialis. The sequence goes on along the minus strand of NC_083732.1, from coordinate 54,769,839 downwards.
GGGAAGCAGAGGTCACTGGGCTGTCAGCCTCTGTGTGATGAACAGGCTGCATCATCTTCACTCCCTCCCTCCCCATCTCCAGAACTGGGCACCTAGAACTGTTCCATCTCTCTCCACTCTCTTTCCTGAACCTTTATTCCCGGTCATGTCCTGGCTTCTTTCCACCAGTGCACCACCACACTCAACAACACAGGAAACATAACCCACTTGATCCTGCATCCAGCTCCCCGCAAGTGGCCTTGGACCCCGTTCAGAGCCAAACGTCTGAAAGAGCAGTTAACATGCTCTCTTGACTACTCCCTGCGTCTGGCCTCAGCCCACTCTACCTGGTTCCCAACCACACCAGCGCGGGAACGGCTCCCACCACGGACATCATCGCCGTTTCCAACATCCCCAGGACACGGTTAGGCTCTGTCTTAATGTGGCTGAATCTGTTCTTCACTCCCTCTTCATGAAACTCCTATTTCTCTTGGTTACTATCAAACACTCTTTCTGGTTTTATTCCCCACCTTTCTGGCTCTTTCCGGATCCTCTTTCTCTCAGCCCTCATATTTGTTTATCAGAGGCCGTCTCAGTCCAGGCCCACCCAGGACCATCTGCCCACACGTGGCTTCCCCACAATCACCCTGCTGAAGAACCGGGGCCGTTCTTCGTCTGGAGTATTTCTCACACTGTGGATCCCTTCTCCTTTTTCTTCTCCTGAGGCTCCACCCCTGCCAATTACTGGGCCCATTTCAGCCTCCAGCACTGGCCCCTGTCCTGGGCTGTTGCGGGCAGGCCCTCTTCCCTCCTCCTCCTCCTCCTCCCCCCTCTTCCTTCGTTCTCCTCCTCACTCCTCCCTGTGCTGGGACTCACTCTGTGACCACCCCAGGAAGCCCAGGATGCCTTTCATGCTC